>NW_023601212.1:76221509-76455976 GCF_014898055.3 Talpa occidentalis | reverse complement strand
AAATTTATTTTTAATGGAATTTGGATTTAGCCTTAATCGATTTGGTGGCACAGCTGCCTTCTGAAAGGAACTGTTGAAAAGCAAGTGACTACTGGCTACTGTGAAAGTTAGACTTTGAGAGTGAATCGTCTAAAGATGAGCTCTCCACCTTTCATAACCCTAGAATTATCTGCAGTCGTGTATAGGAAACTTTCACAACAGATATTTCATTAAGACAAAGTGTGGATGTTCACCCAATCCTTGCTGAAACTTCTACATTAAATGACTTTTCAGTTAGTAGATTCCTCCTACTACTGCATATAAAGTAGAAAGTTATTACCCCATCTTCAAAAAAAAATTATCTGCTATACATCAAAGATTATACTAGACTCATTACTTTTGGGGTTTATTTCTCAGAATTCCATATTGCTTTTCTTACCAGCAACACCTCAAACAAGCACCTTGCATAAGGAGCAAAATGGTATTAGGTACAACTTATCTCTCAGTACAATTCTACACTGCTACTTGCATATGATAAATCTTCTTGAGGAGTCAGCTATGAGCAATGTAAGACTTCATAACACATTTATTAGTCTATCATCAGCCTTTGATTTTGTGGACAGGGACTGTCTTTGCATTAAAGTTGATGATCTTGGCAAAAAATCCCAGGTGATTAACATTGCCTAAAAACTGTATCATAATACCATTGCCAGGGGCCTCCCTGGTGGCGCAGCGGTTGAGCGCTGGGTTGCGAAGCTGCCCGCAGCCTCTGCAGCGGCCGGTTCAATCCCTGGCTGCTCCCCGGCCACCGGAGGAGGGTCCCACATGGCGCGCAGACCTCTCCTGCCGCCCGCTGCTCCCCTCAGCAGTGTCCTTCGGTCCTTCTGCCTGCTCTGCTCCCCGCTCTGGCTCTGGTGAATTCTCTCACCCTCCCACACTTCTGACTGTACCCAGTGCTTGTATAAATAAATAAATAAATCTTTAAAAAAAAAAATAATACCATTGCCAGAATCTGAATGGTTAGGAACGATCATAGGCCAGAAAAAAATCCCTTTTTAAATAAAATTAAACAGAGCTTTCTAAGTCCTGCTCATTTTAACATGTACACATGAGGCAACTTGATTCCTATTTCAAATGTTTGGAATGTCTGCCCTCCCATCATAGTTAACAGGATGAATGATAAGAACACTAGTGTGAAGCTTTCCAATCAAAGAGCCTTAATACCCTGCTCAATCTGTTGGTTAATCACTGTCAAAAAGGACAATTCAAATTCAACTATGCCAACAAAAAATGATTGATTTGTGCCAAAATCTGTCAATGTTCAAATGGACAAAACTACAGAGCTCCATCCAACTTATTGCATGTTATAATCTGAAGGTACAATTTTCAGGTAATTCATCCTGGTGGGTCCATTAGGGGATGGTGTGCTTCCAAAGAACTTCAGGAGGGACTCCAACAGATCACTCCATGTCCAGGAAGCAACTAGAACCCTGGCTTTCTAACTTTTCTCTCTTCCTGATTCTATGATGTGGAAATATAGGGCCTCAAATGAGAACATCTTCAAGCATTCAAGTATATTCCTATCTCCATTTTGAGGAATATGTTTTCTTGTCTATATATTCCCTTGTGGCTAACCACCAAGCACTTGAGATAACACTTGTTTCAGGGCAAAAACACAGGCTTTTACTTCATTACTAAATAGAAAGTGATCTTTGCCAACTAGGATCTAAAACATAGACCTTTTGCTTTCCCAGATAGACCCATTGCAATAGACCCATTCCTGAAAGCTCATACCCTGAATCTGACTCTGCAAGTTCAGAAATAAAGGAACTTTCTGTTTGTTTGTTTGTTTGTTTGTTTGTTTGTTTGTTTGTTGGGTCTACTTGTTGTTTCATGAATTTTGGATAGCTTATAGAATCACCAAGGGATATGAACCAGGTTTGAGGTTCCATTTCCAAGGTCCATGCCCAAAACCATACCACAGAATCAGTTAATGAGAACACCATTCATATTGACCTTGAACTCCAGACTCTGGCTCCTTTGCTCTTTAAAACCAGGAATTCCATTTTGCTTCCTTTGTTGCTGCCTCCTGTGCTCAGGAAGTTGCATTTATCCTGCATTCTTAAAGTCTAATTCTAACATGGATATAACTACTTGGCAGAGTCTAACTCACATGCCTGAGTCTCACTTCTAGGCACACCAAGAAAACAAGTATAGAAGACATTATAATAACTAGAATTTAAGAATGAGAATTTATGCAAAGAACAAGCTAGCTGTACTTTTAGCTCAACAATGCCAGCAGTGGTTCCAAAACCCAACTATTCAACAGAATGATGAGGGGCCTTTGTTCAGGTAATACATGTAGAGATTCTGATTCAGTAGGTCAGAATCAGGGTCTTGGAATCCATATTTTTAGCAAATATCCCTAGGTAATTCAAATATAATCAGCATTTAGTCAGTCAACTACCTGTTGACGCCCTGTTCTTAAACTCCCAGCCCACAGAGAGCAAACACTGGGAGTTAGTTTTACACCTAAAGTCTAAGAAGTGACCATATAAAAAATCCATTCTCATGTTCTGTAAACTTACTATGAAAGACCAAATTTAAGGAAAATTAATAGTAATAATTAAATTAAGTATGATTTGTCTGTATGATGATCTTTTCACAGAGTTTTCAATATTCATTACAATGATATTTTAATGTAATGGGAATACTTAATGTACAAATCAAGAGAAAAAAGCAGTATCATGTTATATGTGTATACACAACATATTCTCAAACATGTAAAATAAACGTACATATAAAATTAAATATATATTGTTCAATGTCTTTTTTTCTTTCTCCACTAATAAAAGAGAGGCTTAAAAAACTAGGAGGAGGCTTTAAGTAAAGAAATTAAATTTGTCAACATAATGAAGAATTAGGGGAAAGAGGGAAAGAGAGAAATGACCCTAGTTACAAAAGAGAGGAAGTATCTTTTGAGAAGTGGCTGTGACTTATCAGATTGCTCTTATCAGGATTCTTCAAGGAATTCTAGAGCATAGATCCTCTCCTAATATCCTAATAGACATGATACAGAAAGCATGTAGACTTGGAACACAGTTTCTCAACCTCAGCACCACTGAATTTTCAGGTTGAATATATATCCCTGGCCTCTACTTATCAGAGGCCAGTAGCATCCTATCCCTCCCTCCTAATTATAACAACAACAAAATGTCTTTAGACATTGCCAGAAATCCCTGGGGAATGGAGTGTGGGTAGCGGGGAGAAACAGAGGGGAAATAGCCTGAAATCCATGCCCTGGAAGTAGCTGAGTGCCAACCTGGGCAACCTGACAACAGAGTAGCAAACCCTGACAACAGAGCAGATTCTGAGCAAGCAGACCTGAGAAATGGATGAGAGAATAGCAGTGTGACTCATGCGTGCCCAGAAAAATCTTCCCTGAGGCCAGACTTAACCCAAGCCTCTACTTGAGCTTATTAAATCTCTCACTTTTGTCTTTTGGTTAAGCTAGCTTAGGTTGAATTTTTTGTTGTTTGCATCAAAAAATCACTCTCTCAAATGCCCTTAAAGTATTTCAAGAGAATCAACTATAGTGGAGAAATTGGATAAAATACTCAGAATCCCTAAAATTGTCTTCAGCTGGTTCATCTCCCTAGACTTCCAGGTGGCAAAATGGGCACCTGAGAGAAACTGAAATCCCAAGCTGGCACCATTTGCAGGAGTGGAATCCAAGTTGACAACCACTCACAGGATGCAGGCACCACATGCTAAGAATTCAATATATGTGCCAGTCTGAAACTTGTGAAATTTGAAGGGCAAACATAGAATCATCTAATTGGGACACTTTTGAAACTCAAGATCATGGGTCACACAAAGAAAATCCATTGCCAAGCAAGATAGGATCTCAGAAAAAAATTACTTAACAAGTTGAGATCCTTTGTTGATAGATAGAGGATTCCAAAGTAAGTTGTGAGGCAGTCTTCCATGCAGAAATCTCAAAGGAGGTGGTCAAGACCCAGTCATATGACTCTTGAACCCCTCACAACATCAAGGATAGTAATTGAGTATTGGAAGATTTATTTAAAGAAAGTTATTGGTATCCTGAGACCCAGGCCACACATAGAGGAAAGAGAGACAGAGGAAGGCAAGGATAGATGGCACGGACTAGTGTCTTAATGCTACCTGGAAAGTTGAATGTACAAGAGCACTCAGGAAGGCTGTGGATAGACAAGTAGAAGGAAAGATGCTCTGGGATCAGCCTGCCCTGAAGAATGTATTGGGGCAAAAGATGAATGTTTGTTTCTTATAGACTGGATATGGGTCACACAGAAGAGAGAACTGTCCTAAATTCCACTGAAAAGTATGCACAGGCCTCAGCAGAGAGAAACAAAGTACCAACAGAACTTAGGAGCTGCAAAGAGAGCATGGGACAGCCTATGCATCACCCAGAGGAAGAGGACTTTAGAAGGAATGGAAGTCCATCCCAAGAAAAATGAGTCAACTTTAACATTTGTCAGGCCCACACAGCACAGGACCAGCCCATGATATTATCAATTAGGAATGTTTCCCTTCCCTCATCTTTTTCTCCAGTCCCGAGGGAACCAGAAACCATTCTTAGTGAGCTAGCAGAAAAGAAATGGGGAAAGAAAAAACCCCAATATATCCCCCTTTCCAGGATACCAAGGGAGAGGCAAAGTCTTGACCTGATCTCACCTGGGTCTGGACATAAATACATTTGAGATTGTTCTTTCAATGAACTTTTATTTTCTAAGAGTGTAAAAATGGCCTGGTGTCTGCACAAATTTATATCCAAGAGCAGTAGTTGTATCCAAAGGCAGTGGGTGTAAGGGTAGAAAATTTAAAGGGGTAACAGATATAAAAAAGGTAGAAAATTTAAAAGGGTAACAGAAATAAAAGTAAAATTGATTTTTGATTACACACTTGTCTAAAATACCAGTTATCTTTATAATTCATGGGAGGAAATTAATCCTCATTAAAGAGAAAAGCAACACATTATAGATTGTACACCCTTAAGAAATTTAGATAGTGAATCAATCTTTTTAAAAATCCTTAGAATATGTTTCAGTTTTTAAATATAAGGGAATACAATTCATTAGACAAGAGTAGACACTATTTTAAAAAATAGGAGCACTTGAAAAATCAGATAAAATTTGAAAATGAAAAATATAGTCCATGAAATAAAAATAATTAGAGGATGGGTTGAATAGCAGACTAGATACTGGGGAAAAGAAATTTCATGAACTGGAGGTTACATCTCAGAAAATTATCTAGAATTTCTTTGAGCTTTTCAAAGATGCTGTGCTCCCATCAACCATGTATTTTCACAGATCTGCTATTCCACATACTTCCCCTGCACCAATTCATATCAGCCACATTCTGCTCCTGGGGATGTAGGGTGCTATTTCCTCCTGAACCCGTAACTGTATATACTCACTCGGGCTGATCATGACCTGGCTGTAACTCTTGGCAGGAAGCAATGAGCAGCAAGACCTTAAAGAAGACAACCATCATCTCGTGAGGTTTGCAGGTTTTCAGGCACAAGAAAGCTGCCTTCTCCCAGCAAAGAAGAAATTCTGCTTCTGCTAGCCCAGAATTACAGGAGAATCTGGGGGTGGAGGGAGTACCTAAGATTTTTAGGCCAGTCTATTCAAATATTCTAATGCCATGACTCAGAATCCCTTCCTTCTCCTTTCAGGACCCTCTGCTTTTGGTATAAGAGACCTGTTGGGGTTGTGCTCACAGTCTCCTTTGTAGCTTTGCCATCCTTACTATTGATTCCTGAGCCTGGATTTCACCACTGTCTGCCCTGTAGCTATGGGAGATGAATCTCTTTTAAAACTGCCTTGGGGGCTTTCCAACATTGACAGTGTGCCTGAGTTGACAGCTTGCTGAATTGAGCCTGCATTTTCTATTTTCAGGGCGTTCTATCAGTCAGGCTTTGATCAGAAAAATAGAACCACAGAAATGATCTAGAATATGGAATTTATTACAGGGATTCAGCCATATGCAACTGTAGGAGTTGGTTGTACAGTCTGTGTACAACTGTTACCTCTATATCTGGCATTAAGATGACTATAGGCTGGACAGACAGCCTGGTCTGGGAGTCATGGAAGCTGAAAGAAGAGGTCTGGTAGGAGGCGCTTTGTACCCATAAGATGAAGCTGAACCTGAAAACCCACAACAATGTTTGTGAGATACAATAGCACTTGAGGCACTGCTTACTTTCTGCTATTGTCTGAAAGTTTTATGTCCTCTCACCCAAGTTCATAAGTTAAATCTTAATCATCAATGTGATAGTATTAGGAGGTGGGGCCTTTGGGAAATGCTCAGGTCATCAGGCTGCAGCAATCATGAGTGGGATTAGTGTCATAAAAGAATGAATGGATTTCTTTCATAAGAAATCTCTACAGAGTTCTCTGGTCCCTCCACCATGTGGGAATACAACAGAAGTTTTCATCCTGGAAGACGATCCTCATTCAACCAAGCTGGCACCCTGTTCTTGGACTTCTGGCCTCTAGAACGTAGGAAATAAATTATGTTATTTATAAACTATCCAATCTGTGGTGTTTTATTATAGCAACCGAAACAAATTCAGACACCTCCTGATTATGAATTAATGTGGTCTGCCTGTCTTGCAAATCTCATAAAAGATCACATGGCCCAAAACAAACCAGACTATATAAGAAGAAGAATTCTGGGAAATGTGACTCCTTCTTAGCTCAGGTGACATGAAACATACCTATCCCAACATCTCATGTGGTAAAGAGAAGCCAACCATCTCTATAATGTAATGCAAATAACACAGCTACCACACAAGCAACTCTTCATCCTCTAAGAGCACCTCAGGCAATTGTTCTTCCAATAAGAGTTGTGAATCCTTAAGTTCCTCGTGACTATGGGAAACTGAGGCTTGACATTGCCAAGATCTCTAAGAAGTCATATAAAAACCCCACTCAGAGTCACCCACAGGAGAGACAAGTAAAGGTATTATTTATGGATAGAGTGGATTTATCTACCTTCTCCCCTTCCACCTTCAACAAAAGTTATGCCCTGAGGTGTTAACTCCTTCTCACTTTCAGGAGGCAATGGCATGAATGCCCCGGGGGTTCTATAAGCATCTCAATACCATGACCCCAAAGAAGTCTAGAACAGTGACTCTGAGCAACAGACCATTTTTTTTAATGTTTTATTTTATATAATTCTTACATCATTTTTCATTTTTGCACAATGTATGCATTTTCATTTTGGTTATATTCCCCATACAATTGCACCCCCCCTTATTTTGATCCTAATCCTTCCTCTCCTTACCTCTCCTCCCCCATAGTGTGTCTCTGGTTTATAGTTGGTTATTGATTATGATTTTTACTTTGTATTAATTAGTCTTTTTCCTGGTCCCTTATTCAGGTTTTCTAAATTCCTGCTATGAGTGAGACCATCCGTATTTTTCTTTTTCTTTCTGACTTATTTCACTGAGCATGATCCCTTCTAGCTCCATACATGTGAGCAACGGACTATTGGAGTTCACCTGCACAGAGCAGGTGACTGCAGTAATGGCCAAAGTGAAAGGTAAGGGATGAAATGGGCACAAGAGTTGTCTAAGGCAAGGAGGAAGAAAAGAAAGGAATGGAAGGGGATACAGGGAAGGATACAAAAATACCAACATTTCTGGTCCTTCAGACAAAACTTGACTAGGTAAAAGCCAGAGGTACTACAAGCACAGAGTAATTTTTTTAATAATTTATTTTTTAAAGATTTATTTATTTATTCATACAAGAGTTGGGGTATAGGCCAGAGGTGTGGTGGGTGAGAGAATTCACCAGACACAGAGTGGGGAGCAGAACAGGCAGATCTACTGAAATACACTGCTGAGGGGAGCAGTGGGCGAGTCAGGAGAGGCCTGCTGTGCCATGGGTAGCTCCTTGGCCAGGGATTGAACTCGTGCTGCTGTGGCTGTGGATAGCTTCATAGGCTGTGTCTTAACCCCTTGTGCCACCAGGGAGGCCCCAAGCAAAGATTAATTTTAACAAGCAATTAGCATGGACCCTCAGGTCATCCCAGCCACTGTTACTGTCACATGGTTTCCAGATACCCCACTAAAAGGTCTCCCCAGGACCCCAGGATAGTTATGCCCCTTGCTCTCCTAAATTATACTAAATATATCGGCAAAAAAATTCAGATGAAAGTTACCCAAGTAAATGAAGGGTCATAATAGGGAAGGGTAAATACTAGATGTCTGAATGACCCAGTTATATCTTTCCATTGACTAAGGACTAAGAGAGAAATAAAGAGACTATTCCCACTATGAAACAGGGGCATGGGTGGAGGGGAAGCGTTTTATAAAATGGCTCAGAAGAATGAAGATTCAGATGCTTGGCAAGTAAATCATGCCAAGAGCACTTTGTTGCAGCTTGAACTCTCTCTTGACATGTTCCCGTTTTTTATTTTGTCTCTGAAGAACAGCTGGGGAATGGGGTGGGGGCTAAGACTAAGGATAGGTTACTTGAAAATGTTAACCTTTCACAGCACATCCATAGAAAGAGATTCCCTAAGTTCCTTCAGCCACCTTAGAAATGTTTCCTGCGGGGACAAGAGCCCCTCCAAGATGTGTAATCCTTATCAAAGCAGCAAAGGGGCTATCAAAGCAGAAAAGATCACATGGCTGTTAAGATAAAGGTTTGGCAGTTTCAGGGCGGGCTTATCAAGGTTTAAGCAGTAAGCGAGTTTTGTTGCTTCCACTGCATTTAAAAAGTTCATTGATTTGTAGCTAATACCAAGTTGTCATAGTTTCATGAGTAACAGCTTGTGGTTTGCAGAATCAAAGCCTTTTCTGAATCAATAATAGTAGGTTCAATGAGGTGGCCTGAGCATCTGCAGAGAGGGGAAAAGCTGAGAAAGATGCCCAGGTAGAAAGAAGGCGTAAATTTGGTCAGACCATAAGTGGCCTATAAAAGAGGAAAAATGACACTCTTTCTCCCAAAGCAGCAGAAATTGAGGCTATTAAAAATTTAAGATGACTTGTAAAGAGACCATTGTTTTGAAAAAACATTATAGATGTGTGCATACACATGCAGTAAATTGACTCTAAGGGAGGGGGAAAAGGCAAATTAAAGATTTTTTTCAAAGTTCATCAGTTGGTTTACTCTTCATCAGGGCAGCTTTTCAACATCCTAAGTTTGGCACACCTGAGTATTTTTCTAGACCCAGTTTCTTGGGAAACACTGATCTACAATTCCCTCTTCTTCCCTAGGGGAAAATAAGTACTCACAGGCAGACACATAAGCACACACCCACATTATATTGGCCCTGACCTTACTGAGAAATGTTTCTAATAATATCTGGATTGAATTGGATTGGATTGGATTGGACTGGATTTGCAGAGCATTTTCTCAGCCTGCTCCATCTGAGCTTTATAATACCCACATCAGGCTGAGAGAACTGTTATTTTTATCCCCATCTGAATAAACGGGGGTTGGGGGGGAATGGAGTTTCAGAGTCAGAACATCCTGCCCAATTACCTTGGTGGTGCCCAAGAAGACATCAGTCTTCATCAAGACACTCTTTCCTGGGACTCCCTGGTGGCACAAGGAGTTAAGCATCTCACTATGAAGCAATCCTCACACAGCCTCTGCAGTACGAGTTTGATCCCCGGCCCGGCCAGGGAGCCACCCACATAGTGCAGCAGACCTCTCCTGACTCGCCAGCTGCTCCCCTCAGCAGTGTGTTTCAGTCAGTCTGCCTTTTCAGTTCCCCACTCTGTCTCTGGTGAATTCTCTCACCGCCCCCCATCTCTGTCCTGTACCCCAGTTCTTGTATGCATAAATAAATAAATCTTTAAAAAAAGAAAAAAAAAGACACTCTTTGCCTAGAAACTCAAACTGCACAATACTGCAGTACTGTGCAGCTGCACAATACTTCCCTCAGCAGACCACCAGGCAACCACTGTCAATGCTAGAAGATGACTTTGAAAATACACCCTATTTGCCATCCTAGTTCCAAGTGATATGCCCAAGATCATGGGACTGCTTGATGGACTAAAGTCAAATCATACGTCTCTTCTTCCAGCACTTTAAGGAATAGAAAGCTTTTAACCTCTGTAAGGTGAGCTTGCCTTTGCCACAGCTGAAAGTTATAGCCACCTGGGGATTTTTACCTCTCTACACACAAATGCTAAATCTCATTTGTGCCCACTATGTAGGAAGCTGAAGACATAACAGAGAATTCCTAGAAATCTTGAAATTACATTTGTGGCTCACATTATCTTTCTGTTAGATGCATTGTTCTAGATGATAGGTAGTTGTAAGGACCTTTAAAGAATGATATTCTTTAATCTAAATATTTACAGAGTCCAAATAAGTAATATAATTTCAGAGAGTGATAAATGCCAAGAGAAAGATGAATAAAGAGTGACAGTGGGTAAGGATGGGGTGAGCAACTCTAAATAAGATGATCTGGTATGGTCTATTTGATAAGGTGATATGGAAGCAGAAACTTGAATGCAGTAATAGGCCTATTATCTGAATATCTGAAGCCAGGCCTTCAAGAGGGGACAAGATACAAAGGATTGTGAACTAGCAGAGGCAATATGCAAGATGTGAGAGAGGCAGGCTGAAGTCAGCTTATCTAAGGCCTCATAGCCACAGGAGAAGTTTCCACATTATTTAGACAAGATGGGAAGAATTGGACTGGAATTCAAAGTAGGTAGGTAATGAAGCTGATTACATTTTGATTATATGACCGAATGCTTATTGTTTAAGATTGTTCTGATAGCAATGAAAACAATGTACTAAGCAAAAGAGGGAGAGAACAATGGTAAGGAAACAAGCTGAAGTCACTTACTGCAATATTCTTTTTTTTTTTTTAAAGATTTATTTATACAAGCACTGAGTACAGTCAGAAGCGCGGGAGGGTGAGAGAATTCACCAGAGCCAGAGCGGGGAACAGAGCAGGCAGAGTTATCCAGTACACTGCTGAGGGGAGCTGAGGGGAACAGCGGGCGGCAAGAGAGGTCTGCGCGCCATGTGGGACCCTTGCCAGCAGCCGGGGATTGAACCGGGCTGCAGAGGCTGCAGGCAGCTTCACAGCCCAGCGCTCAACCGCTGCACCACTAGGGGAGGCCCCACTTACTACAATATTCTATTGAAGTTATTCAATCAGAAGTTAGAAAGACAGATCTGGTGATAGAAGAGAGCTTCAGGCCAAAATAACTAAAGGAATGATGCTGCTTAGCCATGCTGGGAACAGCCTCTGGGAAGCATTGCCTCATCAGAGACATGGGGGTGTATCTGGAAGAACATCAGCTGGGGCCATCAGTCAATTATGATCCACACAGCAGACATATAAGCAGTTGATTTTCATGGCCACCACAGCAGTCAAGAATGTGGCCTCATTCTCTCTGGCTTTCTCAAGGATTTAGCACATATATTTTCCACCAAACAAGGTATGCTCAAATATGCTTAGGAAGTTGTAGCTCTAGAAAACCTTCGCCTGAGCTTAAATCCTCCCCCAAATAATGTTTTCTTATTCCCATACACACCCCAGTTTCTACAAAAATTGTCCCCAAAGGTAACTCTACTTTTTCATCCCCATTTACTCTTCCATGCATTCCAATCTCTCTTCTGTTCATCTCATACCACTGAGGCTTCTCTTTTTGAGATTACAAGTGACTCAGAAATCTACTCGAAATAATCAACCAGTTTAGTAAAGTAGCAGGATACAAAATCAACACACGAAAATCAGTAGCCTTCCTATATACGAATAATCAATTTGAAGAAGAAGAAATCAAGAAAACCATCCCTTTTATAGTTGAAACAAAAAAAAATCAAATACTTGGGAATAAACCTAACAAAAGAGGTGAAAGACCTATACAAAGAAAATTATAAAATACTGTTAAAAGCAATAGAAGAAGACACAAAGAAATGGAAAGACATACCCTGCTCATGGATTGGAAGAATTTACATTATTAAAATGTCCATCCTACCAAAAGAAATATACAGATTCAACGCTATTCCAATAAAAATCTCAATGACATTCTTCAAAGAAATAGAACAAATACTGATGAAATTCATATGGAACCACAAAAAAACACGAATAGCCAAAGCTCTACTGATGAAAACACAGGAGAAAGGAGGTATCACACTTCCAAGCTTCAAGCTATATTACAAAGCCATAATAATTAAAACAGTTTGGTATTGGAGCAAAAACAGACACACAGACCAATGGAACCAAATAGAGACCCCAGAAATAAAGCCACACTTATATGGACAACTGATCTTTGACAAAGAAGCAAAGAACATGCAATGGAACACAGACAGTTTGTTCAATATATGGTGCTGGGAAAACTGGACCACCAAGAGCAAAAAAAAAAAAAAAAAAGAAATTAGACCATTACCTCTCACCATACATAAAAATCAACTCAAAATGGATGAGAACTAAACATAAGACCTGAAACCATGAAATATATAGAAGAAAATATAGGTAAAACACTATAAGACATACATCGCAATAAGATCTTCAAAGACTCATCACCCAAAGCAAAGATAGTCAAGAAAAAGATAAACACCTGGGATTACATCAAACTGAAAAGCTTCTGCACAGCAAAAGAGACATTAACCAAAACAGAGAGACACCCCACTAATTGGGAAAAAACCTTTGCACTCCAGCCAACTGATAAGAGACTGATCACAAAGATATACAAAGAACTCATAGGACTCAACAAAAACAAAATAAACAACCCAGTCAAGAAATGGGCAGAAGAACTTAAAAGATATTTCTCCAAAGAGGAAGTGCAAATGGCCAACAAGCATATTAAAATATGTTCAACATCTCTTATCATCAGGGAAATGCAAGTCAAAACCACAGTGAGATACCACCTTACACCACTAAGAATGGCACATATTAAAAAAACTAGCAACAACAAATGTTGGCAAGGATATGGTGAAAAAGGAATGCTCCTACATTGCTGGTGGGAGTGCAAACTGGTCCAACCACTATGGAAAGCTGTCTGGAGTTTCCTCAGTCTACTAAAAATGGAGCTACCATATGACCTGGCAATTCCACTCCTAGGGATCTACCCAAATGACACAAAAACATTGATCCAAAAGACCACCTATATATATATATGTTTATCGCAGCACTATTTATTTTTTTTTTTATTTTTTTTTTTTTAAATATTAAATTTTATTTTTATATTCCCCCATACAATTGCAAACGCCCCATTCTGACCCCAATCCTTCCCCTCCCGCCCCCCAACCCCCAAAAAGTGTCTCTGGTTCATAGTTTTTTGTTGATTTTGATTTTCACTTTCTTATATTGATTTTCCTGGTCCCTTATTTAAGTTTTCTAGATTCCTGCTATGAGTGAGACCATCCGGTATTTTTCTTTTTCTTTTTGGCTTATTTCGCTGAGCATGATCCCTTCCAGTGCCATCCATGTTGCTGCAAATTGCATGTGTTTATCTTTTTTGAATGCTGAGTAATATTCCATGGTATATATGTACCACATCTTCTTGATCCAGTCATCTATTTTTGGGCATTTGGGCTGTTTCCAAAGCTTAGCTATTGTAAACAGTGCTGCTATAAACATAGGAGTGCAGGTGCTCTTTGGAATTGATGTTTCTGTGTCCTTTGGGTAAATACCTAGGAGTGGAATTGCTGGATCATATGGAAGCTCTATGTTTAGTAGGTCCAGAAATCTCCACACAGCTCTCCATAGTGGTTGGACCAGTTTGCACTCCCACCAACAGTGCACAAGAGTTCCTTTTTCTCCACATCCTCGCCAACATTTGTTGTTGCTAGTTTTTTTAATATGTGCCATTCTCACTGGTGTGAGATGGTATCTCATGGTAGTTTTGATTTGCATTTCCCTGATTACAAGTGATGTTGAACATTTTTTCATATGTCTGTTGGCCATTTGCATTTCCTCTTCAGAGAAGTTTCTTTTTAGCTCTTCTGCCCATTTTTTGACTGGATTATTTTCTTTGTTGTTGCTGAGTCTCATCAGCTCTTTGCAGATTTTTGTGATCAGTCCTTTATCATTAGTGTTGGGTGCAAAAATGTTCTCCCAGTCGGTGGGGTTTCTCTTTGTTTTTGTTATTGTCTCTTTTGCTGTGCAGAAGCTCTTTAATTTGATGTAGTCCCAGCTGTTTATCTTTCTCTTCACTATCACTGCTTTGGGTGATGTGTCTGTAAAGATGTCTTTGATATGCAAATCCCGTAGTGTTTCGCCTATATTTCCTTCTATGTATTTTATGGTTTCAGGTCTTATGTCTAGTTCTTTAATCCATTTTGAGTTGATTTTTGTGTATGGTGTGAGGTAGTGGTCAAGCTTCATTCTTTTGCATGTAGCGACCCAGTTTTCCCAGCACCATTTATTGAACAAACTTTCTTTGCTCCAATGCATAGTCTTTGCTCCTTTGTCAAAGATTAGTTGACCATAAATCTGTGGGTTTATTTCTGGATTTTCTATTCGATTCCATTGGTCTGTATGTCTGTTCTTGTTCCAATACCATGCAGTTTTGATGATTATGGCTTTGTAGTATAGTTTGAAGTCTGGGAGTGTGATGCCTCCATTTCCTTCTTTTTTTTTCAGTAGAGCTTTGGCTATTCGGGGTTTTTGGTGATTCCATATGAATTTCATCAATAATTGTTCTATTTCTTTGAAGAATGCCATTGAGATTTTTATTGGAATAGCATTGAATCTGTATATTGCTTTTGGTAGGATGGCCATTTTAATAATGTTTATTCTTCCAATCCATGAGCAGGGGATGTCTTTCCATTTCTTTGTGTCTTCTTCTATTTCTTTTAACAGTGTTTTATAGTTTTCTTTGTATAGGTCCTTTACCTCTTTTGTTAGATTTATTCCCAAATATTTGATTTTTTTTGTTTCGATAATAAAAGGGGTGGTTTTTTTGATTTCTTCTTCTTCAGATTTATTGTTTGTGTATAGGAAGGCTACTGACTTTTGCGTGTTGATTTTGTATCCTGCCACTTTACTGAATTGATTGATGAGTTGAATTAGTTTTTCTGTGGAGATTTTGGGGTTCTCTATGTATATTATCATATCATCTGCAAATAGTGATAGTTTGACTTCTTCTTTTCCTATTTGGATTCCTTGGATGTCTTTCTCTTGTCTTATTGCTCTGGCTAGGACTTCCAGTATTATATTGAAAAGCAGTGGTGAGAGTGGACATCCTTGTCTTGTTCCAGATCTTAATGGAATTGCTTTCAGCTTTTCACCATTGAGAATGATACTGGCTGTTGGCTTGTCATAGATGGCCTTTATGATGTTGAGGTATGTTCCTTGTATCCCAAGAATTTCAAGGGCTTTTATCATGAATGGGTGTTGCACTTTGTCGAAAGCTTTCTCAGCATCTATTGATATTATCATATGGTTTTTATATTTCTTTTTGTTGATGTGTTGGATAACGTTGATTGATTTTCGGATGTTAAACCATCCTTGTGCCCCTGGAATGAATCCAACTTGGTCGTGGTGAATTATCTTATGGATACATTGTTGGATTCTGATAGCTAAAATTTTATTGAGGATTTTTGCATCAGTGTTCATTAGGGAGATTGGCCTGTAGTTTTCCTTTTTTGTGTTGTCCTTATTCGGTTTTGGTATTAGTGTAATATTGGCTTCATAGAACGTGTTTGGTATTGTCCCTTCCTTCTCAATTTTTTGGAAGAGTTTGTGAAGGATAGGCACTAATTCGTCTCTGAATGTTTGGTAGAATTCATTTGTAAATCCATCAGGTCCTGGGCTTTTGTTTTTGGGGAGGTTTTTAATTACCATTTCAATTTCGCTGCTTGTAATTGGTCTGTTTAGGTGTTCTAATTCTTCTTTATCTAGCGTTGGGTGATTGTAGAGTTGTAGGAATTTGTCCATCTCCTCTAGATTGTTGAACTTGTTTCCATATAACTGTTCATAGTAGTTACTGATTATTCTTTTGATTTCTGCTGTGTCCGTTGTGATTTCTCCTCTTTCATTTATGATTCTGTGTATTTGTGCTTTCTCCCTTTTTTCCTTTGTGAGCCTGGCTAGGGGTTTGTCTATTTTATTTATTTTTTCAAAGAACCAGCTCTTGGTTTCATTGATCTTTTGGATTGTTTTTTTAGTTTCAATTTCATTTATTTCTGCTTTGGTTTTTATTATTTCTTTTCTTCTACTGGTTCTGGGGTTTTTTGTTGTTCTTTTTCTAGATCTTTGAGCTTCGAGATTAGGTTGTTTCTTTGAGTTCTTTCTTGTTTTTTGATGTGAGCTTCTATTGCTATATATTTTCCTCTTATTACTGCTTTTGCTGCATCCCATACATTTAGGATATTGGTGTCCTCCTTGTCATTCAATTCAAAGAATTTTTTAATTTCTTCTTTGATCTCCTCGTTAGTCCAGTGGTCTTCCAGTAATGTGGCTTTTAATCTCCATGAGGTAGGATAGTTCCTTGCCTTCTTTTTATGATTTATTTCTAGTTTGATGCCTTCGTGGTCAGAAAAGATGGTTGGTATGATTTCAATCTTGGTGTATCTGTTGATGTTTGTCTTGTGCCCCAGTATGTGATCGATCCTGGAGAATGATCCGTGTGCGCTTGAGAAAAATGTGTACTCCGTTTTTTTTGGGTTTAGTGTTCTATAGATGTCTGTTAAGCCCAAATGCTCTAGGTCCTTATTTAGAGCTTTAGTTTCTTTACTTATTTTTTGTCTTGTTGATCTATCCATTGTTGATAGTGGTGTGTTGAAGTCTCCCACTACGTATGTGTTTTCTCTGATGTCTGTTTTCAGAGAGGACAACAGTTGTCTGATATATTTTGGTGCTCTTTCGTTTGGTGAGTATATGTTAATGAGTGTTATTTCTTCTTGAAGTATTGTCCCCTTAATCATAATGTAGTGACCATTGGGGTCTCTTTTTATTTTTTTGAGTTTGAAGTCTGTTTTATCTGATATAAGTATAGCTGTTCCTGCTTTCTTTTTTGGCCCATTTGCTTGTAGGATTGTTTTCCATCCTTTGACTTTGAGCCTATTTTTATCTTTTGTAGCTAAATGTGTTTCCTGGAGACAGCAAAAGGTTGGGTTTTGTTTCTTAATCCAGGCTGCAACTCTGTGTCTTTTTATTGAAGAGTTTAGTCCATTTACATTTAGAGTTAATATTGATATGTTAGCATCTGTATTTGCCATTGTGTTTGTCTTTCCTTTGATTTTATTTATTTATTCTTTTAATAACTTTTTTTTTTGGTCTTCTTTCGTTGTTATTCGTCCCTCTGAGGTTCTGGCTTTAGGATTCCTTGTAGTATTTTTTGGAGTGGGGGTTTAGTCGCAATGAAATTCCGGAGTTTCTCTTTGTCTGGGAAGGTCCATATTCTTTCTTCATGGAGGAAAGAGAGCTTTGCGGGATAGAGTATTCTTGGTTGGCATCTGTTTTCTTGGAGTCTGTTGACTATGTCCCTCCACTCTCTCCTTGCCCGTAATGTTTCTTCAGAGAAGTCTGATGTCAGCCTGATTGGTTTTCCTTTGAATGTTATCTGTTTCTTCCCTCTTGTCAGCTTCATTATTTTTTCCTTGTCCTGGATTCTTGGGAGCTTTACTATTATGTGTCTTGCTGTGTTTTTCCTTTCGTCGTGGAAGTTTGGTGTTCTTCTTGCTTCTTGTATATCAATTTTCAGCTCCTTCTTCTCATTTGGGAAGTTCTCTTCAATTATATCCATGAATATTTTCTCTGTTCCTACATCTCTCTCCTCTCCTTCTGGAATTCCTATAACTCTTATATTTCCTTTCCTCATGGAGTCAGATAGTTCCCGAAGTCTTTCTTCATTCTTTTTCCTTCGTACTTCTCTTTCCTTTTCTGTTTTGGTTCTTTTTATTTCTGTGTCTTCAAGATTACTTATTCGTTCTTCCATTTCATCTATTCTGCTTTCATTGCTTTTCCCAGAGTTCTTTAGTTCCTCCATTAATTCTTTGATCTCCTGCATTTCTCTTACTTCCCACTTTAGGGACTCAATTTCCTTCTTCTGATCTATCACTTTTTTAATCATGGCAATTTTAAATTCTCTTTCTGGAAGGCTCAGAAGTTCTTCCAAGTTGCTGTCGTTGCAATCTGGGGAGTGGTTTTCTTTTTGTGGTGTGCTTCTTTCCTGAGGAGTTTTTAGGTTGCGTGTGGTTCTTCTACTCCCTACTGTCTGTTTTCTAATTTGTCGTATGCGTTGGGACACTGTGTTGCTCGGACTGACTGACATCTTGGGTGAACTTCTCCGCTCCCCTCTGGCTCTTCCAGGAGCCATCTCTGTCTTCTGGGGGAGCTTTCTGCTGGTTTTAGGCAGTTTTTACTGAAGAAATGTCCCTGTTCTCAAATGGCGAAGCGGGATGCAGTCCCTGCGCCTCCGGTTTCAGGCACACTCTTCTGCGCACCCGGTCTGCCCCGGACGTGGGTGCCTGCTCCCTCTGTGGGCTCAGACTGCTGGTCGGAAGGGGCCTGGCATGGAATAACTTCCCGGCTGGCCACTGGGTCCTCCAGAAACCTTCTGCCCTTTTCAAGCAGTCTTAAGAAATGTCCTGTTTTATAGGGTGTTAGTGACTTTTTTTTTCCTGGTCGCTAGGTGGCACCAGAGATCTCTCCTATTGTCCTTGGGGGGCTGTTTTTCGCCTCCCCCCACCCCGTGGGACAGAGAACAGAGCGGGAATGGTAGGGTACACCTCAACAGCTTTGGGGTGCTGTGTCTGCCTTGTGCCCCTCCGTCGTGGAGAACCCACGCCCCGAATTTTCGTGCCCCGGGTCTCAGTTCAAAGCCCTCAGTTCCAGGACGCGGGCTGTAGCCCAGTTCAGTGGCGCGGGAATGGCGCCTTTTGCACCGCTCCCGTGCCTGGGCGCCTGGTTCCTGCTCACTCAGGGAGGGACCTTCACCTCAGTGAGGACCTCCGCGTATCGCAGCACTATTTATAATAGTTAAAACCTGGAAACAACCCAAATGCCCAAAAATAGATGACTGGATCAAGAAGATGCGGTACATACACACAATGGAATATTATTCAGCAATCAAAAAAGATAAACTCATGCCATTCGCAGCAATGTGGATGGAGCTAAAAGGAATTATGCTCAGTGAAATAAGCCAGAAGGAAAAAGAAAAATATTGGATGGTTTCACTTAGAGCAGGAATATAGGGGAACCAAATAAGACATCAGTGTAAAAAAATAATAACAGTACAAAACACAACAAAACAAAAATGGACAATTATAAATCAGAGACAACCTGCAGGGGAGGAGGAGGGAGAGGGATCAGAGGGAGGGAGGGAGGAGCACAGGGCCTGAGGTGATGGTGCACAGCACATTGGTGAAGACAACTCTATGGGGACTACACCTGAGGGGGTGGAGGGAAGCAAATATTGTTTAAAAATGAACAATGATGTAAAAAATTTAAAAAAAAATAATAAATTTTTTTTAAAAACAAAAAAATTACTAGTGACTTCTGTCCAAATAATATAAAATTATCATATAATCAACACTCTTTATTGCAGCACTATTTATAGTAGCTAGGAATGGAAGCAGCCTTAATATCTATCAATAGATGCTTGAATCAAGACGTGGTATATCCACATCTTGGATACACTATTCAGTTGTAAAGAAAGGAAATGCGATCATTTACTACAAAGTAGAGGGAGTTTGAGAAACTGTGTAGTAAAGGAAGTCAGAATGACAGAAACAAATAATGGACATTAAGTAACTGATGATTAGACTAAGCAAAATACTTTAAAAAAACAGTCAGACATTAATAAATACCTTGAGAACTGACATTACAAGGGAGGAATGAGGAGAAAGGGACAATAGGGATATAAGGAGTGGTGGTGGGTTGTGGAATTACTAGTGATTTCCTCTTGCTAAATTTAATAGAGACTTCACAGTTCTCTTCCCTGATCTCTTAACAGCATTTGAAGAGGTTGATTATTCACTCGTTTTTAAAACACTTTCTCTTCACTGCCTTCTGTGATGTCACATTGGAGGCATTTTCTTTGTACCTCTCTTAGTAGTTCTTGCTAGCTCCAGACACTTCCTAAACCTTCTCACACTCTTTTCCTTCAGCATGGAAGACCTATTGCCTTTCTTTATGATGGGAAGCTGCCTTTACACTGTGTCTTTCATCCTCTCTCCTCTGGAGCTGAGAATAAAATCTCTGTGCTCAGTCCTCCAAGTTTTACCTCCATGGAAATGGCAAATCCTTTCTACTGCCTGCAAAATATAGTCCCTGCAAACAGAAAGGTTTGTTTTTCTGTGCTTTTTTATAAAAAACTTATCTCTGTGAAAACAAGGCTAATCCTCAACACCTTTGTCCTTAGCTGTCTGCCCTCCCCTTAAGTAATAGAATGCCTCAACCTCCAATGAATGACAAATTCTGAGGCAAACCAAATTTTTGAGAACAAAGTGTCTTAGCACCAAACTGTCCATCAAGCGTGTCCACCTGTATGTTTCAGGGGCAAAACAAAACATTACTGAAAGCTTGTGATCTTCCACATAGCCAAATTTGTAATCGCCCTGAACCCAGAATGGCTCCCCTATCTATATCTACCCATTCCATTGCTCAAGACATGAATCTGGGAAACATTTCTACCAGCTCCTTCCTCTAGCAGCAGAACAACCAGATCTTGCTCATTCTGCTCTATCCACCCAACTTTTTCTCACCTGTGTCCACTTCCCTCCATCTCCACTCTACCACCCAACTCTTCACCATCATTGTCTCTTCTCTGGATTATTGCACAACCTTCCAACTGTTCTCCCAGCTTCCACTTTTGCTTCTTTCCAAACACTTTCCCATGTAACAGCCTGAGTGATCTGACAAAGCCCCTTAGGTCATGTGAACACCCTGCTCTATATCCTTTCAATGGTTTCCTGTTTCAGTTGCAATAAAATACAAATTGCTTATGTGAACCACAAGTCACCATGAGTTCTGTCTGCTCCCTCTCTTTCTAGACTGACAGTAGGTACATTGCTTCCCAGATTCCAACACCGGCCTAACCATGGATTCCAAGTGCACCAACCATTTTTCTTTCTCTGAGCCTTCACATATGCTGATCCTTTATCTCTGTAATACACATTCCTATGCCTTCTACTTAACTTCCTAGCTCAAATTCTTCAAAGAGGCTATTCTGAAGTTTCCAAGTTATTCTTATGGCACTTATTTCTTTTCCTTCATGTCAATGACTGGTAAGTGTGATTATAAAGTCATTTATGAGGTTTATCTGTCAAATGCTTGCATTCTTATTTAAGGACAAGGGCCATGTCTATTTTGCTCGCCAGTTAGCACAATCCCTAATGCATAATAGGAACTCACTATTTGCTGAATGAATGAATTATGTAGCTGCTAAAGTAAAATCAGGAGAGAAGAAAGGAAAAGATGGAATCTTAGGAAAAGGTAAGATGTAAAGATAGTACAAAGGAGGAAGAACCAGGGCCTCCCCAGTGGCGCAGCGGTTGAGCGCTGGGTTGCAAAGCTGCCCGCAGCCTCTGCAGCGCTGGTTCGATCCCCGGCCACAGGGCGAGGGTCCCACATGGCGCGCAGACCTCTCCTGATGCCCGCTGCTCCCCTCAGCAGTGTACTTCGTCAGTCTGCCTGTTCTGCTCCCTGCTCTGGCTCTGGTGAATTCTCTCCCCCTCCCGCACTTCTGAGTGTACCCAGTGCTTGTATAAATAAATAAATAAATAAATAAATCTTTAAAAAAAAAAAAGGAGGAAGAACCAGCAAAAAAATAGAATTCAGGGGAAAAGGAATTAGAAGCACAAAGAATATGTGATTTGAAAGCATTACAGTTTGGAAGAGAAGGTACAGAGTTTTTACTACACACTCCAGACAGACAATGCCAGGTGTCAGCAAGGATCAACTGAAGGGAACATACACTGCTGATAAAAGTATAAAATGACATGTGCACTGTTTGGCAATATCAGATAAAACCCAATATATGCATACCTATTGCACAAGCAATTCTACTCCTAGCTTTATACCCAACGGAAGCATGTGCATATGTGCACACACAAAAACATGCACAAAAAAAGTTTATTGCAGCACTATTTATTCTAGTTAAAAACCGGAAACAACCCAAATGTCCATTAATAGTAAAATGAACAAATTATGCTACATTCATATAATGGAACTCTGTATAGCAATGGAAATGAATGAATTATACTACACACAACTTGAAGCATCTCACAAAGTTACTATGCAAAAGAAGTCTGACATAAGAGTTCTATTATAAACTCTATTGTCCCATTTGTTTAAAGTTCAAAATCACGCAAAACTAATCTACAGAGTGAGGAATCAGAATAGTAGTTACTTTTGGGGAGTCCATGTAGTTACTAAGGTGGGGCAAAAGTGAGGTTCAGGGGACCTAGGATGTAATTACCAGGTGAGTTTAGTTTATGAATATTCACTGAGCCATATGCTCATGATTTGTGCACTCTGTGTTTATTATACTTCAATAAAAGTTTACTTTAAAAAACAACTTGCTAGTCTTCTATTTAAATTGCTTAGCAGTGCCTAAAATAGATTATCACTGAATCTTTTCAGGAAATGGAAGTGTTGGTGTGTATGCCTTTGAGTGTGTATGTATGTGTGGGTGTTGAACATTGAATATTCTGCTGGAATGCAGTCAGGTGAAAGGAAACATCAAATTTATTATGTTCTCTTAAATAACTTGGCTTATGTGGCGTAGTGTTTCCATAAAAGATTCTCTATTCAATGAGAGTCAATCTACTTGTATTGTTAGAAGGATCTTATGTAACCCCAACCCTATACACTACATCTATCAAATTCCATTTTTATGCTCCCCTTTTATTCAGTAAGTCATTCAATCAGTGAGCATTTTCTCTGCACCAATCCCTGAGAGGAACTGTGGGGTTTCTGAGAACATTCTATATCTCCCCCTTCTTATCTCTTTTCTCAGGGTCTGAGGAATTCAGTGGGGCTGCTTGCCAAGAGCATCTATGCCACAGGAACAGGATCTGGGGCAAGACTATGAGGTTTTCACCTAAAATAGTTGAAAATGGTATAGCCAAGAGGGCAAGATGAGTCAAGGGAGAGAGGCAAGCCCAGGAGGGGAGGGAGAACTGGCACAAGGAGTCAGAGATGGCAAGCAAACTGACCTCAAGAAACAGACACTGGAGGGTTTAGGAAATGGATAAAAGATGGCCCAAGAGAACAGTGGAGAATTGGAGCAGTGGTGGGAGGGTTGCATGTCGATAAGGGGTGCATTGTCTCTAGAAATTTTAAAACAGTATGAAGCTGACTAAAAGTCTGGCTGCTTGTTGTTATCACCAGGAACCAGCAATCCTAAAGAAATGCTAGTAAAGTACTCCTAAGAGTGCTCACTACAGAAGTGTCTGTAACACAGAAAAATTGGAAGCAGCCGAAAATGTTCCTCACCTGAAGAGCAGATGAGTGGATTATAGCATGTTCGTATAGGGAATCACCACTCGTCCATGAAGGCCGATGAACCAGCCCTCTGTATGTCAGCCTGGACCACCCCAAATCACAATTTTGCTGTTTATAGAAGACTACTAGTTTAATGCCATTTAGATAAAACTTGAACATATAAACATGTAACGCAAACATACATAGCACACAGAGGGCCTGGCATGACCCACAGGGATGCTGGTGACCCCCTAGAGGTGGGGAGGAAGGCAAATAACTAGAAAGGCACATGGGACATGGTTATTTCTAATATTTTTAAGCCCAAAAGAGGAAACCACAAGTTCGTTATTTTTACTATTTGTTCTCTTTCTACATGTCAGAAATATTTCATAATATAAATAAAATTTTGACACCCTCCCCTCACAAACATGCATGCACACACCAACTACTCCTGTCTTCCAGGGAGAACTGTGCCTGCCTGACTCCTCATCAACCAGTGCAGTTAAATAACCAAGGAAAAGATGACATATGTGATGGTGTTGAGAGCCCATTCTTATTGCTGGCATGAGATCGGCATGGGGCCAGGTGAAAAAAATCTGGCTTTTCCGGGAAGAGGCCCCTGAGGTAAGTGATTGAAGGTAAGACATGTTCTTAACACTGATGTAGAGTAAAAAAGGTTGACATCCATGTGATAACCTGCTTGAAGACACTGTACACAGACCTTGTTACACGTAGGCAGGCAAGGATGACTCAACTCTCAACAGCTCTAAATCTGGGAAACAGCATGCCCGATATAACCAGGCACTGTGACATTTTGGAATATGCGTTGGTAAGGTTCTCCATGTTAAGTAGCTTTACAAGTTGTTATTAGAATCACGTTAGCACAGCGTTACAGCAAATGTCCCACGTCCACAGATGATTCTTTCCAAGAAACCTATTGCTTTGCTTTTCTTCTCTTTTCCTTCTGAATAGCAGCTGACAGACAAAGGGGAGCTGGCTCAGGCCTTTGATGCCAATGCCAATTGAACAATAGCCCTGCTTGTGGCAATCACCCTCTTTGTTCAGCCAGGAGAATGCTGAGGCTATTGCTCATTGGATCCCCGTGTATGTGGGTGGTCAGAGCAAGGTGCATTTGGCAGCCAGATGTAGATTCTGGGTGGTATGAGCTGACTGTCCACATAGCTGATGCTTGGGACTTGGCTGGAACTCCCCTGACCAGTGCAATCAGAGACCAGATGGACTCCCCTTAGTCCTTTGAAGATGGTGTCCTTTATTTAGCTAGAGGGAAGAGGCAGCCAACCATCTGACCTGGAAAGCATTCTTGGGCAACCTGGTTCTTTTCATACACATCTAAAAGAAAGGGAAAGTGTACCCTTTCTCTTAGAATGGAAATTTAGGGAGAGACTTTACAAGCCACTGAAGAGTTTGCAAAATCAAGATTACAAATGGGCACCAGAGGTTCTATTAACCAGTGGGAGTTTACCATTCATTTTCCTGGGGCAGTTCCATTTATAAGGCAAATGATCCAACAGGGAATTTGTTATCATTTCAAGGGGTTTCTGTATTGCTTCTGTTACTGCTGCTATGGTTATTACTGCCATCAGAGGCATTTCTAGCAGCTTGAGTTGCTCCTTGTTCTTGACTACCTTTCTTGGAATGGCAATATGGACAGGGTTGGTGGACTGAGACACAGGGACTTCACCACATCCCTATTTATACTGCTCTCAGTTGGAGATGTTGAGTTATTGTTACAGTTCCATGGTGACCCAGTTGTCACCAACATAGAAAAACACCTTCCCAGTCCACACTGGGTCACAGGCTTTCTCTAGAATGCAACTAGGCCTGGGCTTTCCCACCAAACAAATCCCACTGGAATCCACCAATCACCTTGTATTTTGAGCTCTGTCCCTTTAATTCCATTTCCACGCTGTAACTTCATATTCTGCTTGGCTAACTCCAGAAAGTCTGCCTAGGTGGATGATACTACCAGTTTGGATGAGAATTTCATCAACAAACACAAACACTTTGCCCTGGGAGGCTGCTCTGGGATTCTGCTCTTCTGACACTTCCTGGGTAGAGAGGGGTCTGGGAGCACGGGCCATTTTGCCCAGTTGTTTGAGTTGTTCACTACATAATGTCTTCTAGCCAAGATGGTGAATGAGGGCTGATAATGATGAGGTCCTATGGACTCTTATTATCTCCATTTCCTCAACATCTAATGGGTGCAAGTACCAGTGTTTGATATTTTTTGTTTCACCTGCTTAGGTCAGCACACCTCCTTTTTTTTTTTTTTTTTTTAACTATTATCCTTTCAATTCTAACCTCAAAATTCTAATGGGAACTGCCTCTCTTTGTACCCTAGGATAATCAGAGCCCTTCCCAAAGGTTTTCTGTGAAGGGAAAAGAGTCTCTTCATAGAGGAGGCCAAGATGGGAGAATGTAAGTGCTGAACTGTTGGGGGCTGTGTTTCCCATCCTGTGGAAGAAGTTTGGGTACAGTAAAGGATAACAAAGCCAACATGGAAGAAGACAGAGACAAGAAATGGAGACAGTCCTCTGAAGGCCTTGGAGACCTGACTCAGGGCAATCCTAAGGCCAGAGGACAATCCTCCTCATCAACCAGCCACCACATCAAAAGCCAACAAATCCTCTCTTAACTTCATCTGGTTTATACCATTTCTACTGCATGCAACCAAGAGATCTCTATAAACTCTGTGCCCAGTAACAATCTTCTCAAGTATGACCTCTTAATTGTTAAATCTTCCTAAGTTGACTCTTTCATCATTATAAAATGTTTTAACAGTTTTGTTTTTGAAGTCTATTTTGTCTATATTAGTATGGCCACTCAAACTTTTTTACAGCTGCTATTGCATGATGTTTCTTTTCCCATCTTTTTTGTTTTTAACCTGTTTGTATCTTTGAGTCTAAAGTATGTATTCTACAGACAGCATATAGTTGGGTGTTATTTTTTATCCAGTGTGACACTCTCTGATTCTTAATAGATTTGTTTTATCTATTCACGTTTAATATTATTGATTATAGTTGGATTTACATCTGCCATTTTACTTATTTTTCTCTGCATGACTCATGTCAATTTTGTTCTCCTGTCCTTCTTACTCTTTTATTTTGCATTAAATTAGTATTTTCTAGGTAACATTTAAATATTTTTTTAAAGATTTATTTATTTTTATACAAGAGTTGGGGTATGGGCCAGAGGTTCGGGGGGGTGAGAGGATTCACCAGAGACAGAGCGGGGAGCAGAACAGGTAGACAACTGAAATACACTGCTGAGGGGAGCAGCAGACATGACAGGAGAGGTCTGCTGCACCATGTGGGAATCTCCCTGCCGGCCAGGAATCGAACCTGTACTGCAGAGGCTGTACACAGTTTCACAGCACTGTGCTTAACCCACTGTGCCACTGGGGAGGCCCCCATTTAAACATTTTAATCACTCACTATATATTTTGTTAATGGTTGTGATATGGCTTGTTGTATATATCTTAACTTATTAGAATCTACTTTAGACTGAAAGTAACTGAATTCTAGCATGATATAAAAACTTTATTCATATATAACTCTATTCTTTCTCAATTTCATGCTATTCTTAATCATATATATAAAACATCTATATATTTTCAAACCCAACAATACATTTCTATAATTATTATGTTACATAATTTTATATCTATTAAAGAAAGATGAGAGAAGAAATGAAAAACAAGTATTTATAGTTTGTTATATTAACCTCCTAATTTGCCATTTCTGATTCTCTTCATTTTTTCTTATGCATTTGAGATACCATCTGGTGTTGTTTCTTACTCTCATACAGCTTTGCTCCCACTTGCCTCCTTTGTGCTGTTATTGTCAAATATATTACATTTTAATATATTATCAGCATAAGAATACAATTATATACATATTGTTTTATACAATTGCTTTTTAAATCAATTAAGAAAAGAAAGGAGAAAAATATGCACTTATGCTGCCTTTTATAATTACATACTTGCCTTTATTGGTGTCCCTTTTTATGTGGATTTGAATTACTATCTGGGGTCACTTGTTCTCAGTCTACAACTTTCTTTAGTATTTTTATTCAGAATTTCTACACTAAACTCTCTTGGTTTTTAATTTCTACACTAAACTCTCTTGGTTTTTAATCTACTATTTCACCTTAATTTTGAAAGATAGTTTTGCTGGAGGTCAGATTCTCAGTTGACAGATTTTGTTCAGCACTTTGAATATGCATATCATCTTATTAACTTCTAGACACCATGGTGAGAAGTCAACTGTTAATCTTATCATGGTTCACTTGAACATGAGTAGTTTTATATGTTGCTGATTTCAATATTTTCTCTTTGTATCTTTACCTACACCTGGGGTAGATCTTCTACCCTGTGAGTAGAAACCAGATAGAGGAAGAGATCTCCAGACATCCCAGTTGCTCTGGCTTAGAGTTTCTGTAACACAGAGCTGGAGAGGGATGAGAAACTGGTAGTTTGCCCCTCCAGAGGAGATACAGTAGCCCTCAGCTTGAATAATGTTCTTGGCTGCACCCGTGCAGACTGGGAATAATGTCACACTAAACTGGGAAGTACAATAAGGGGACAGGGAGAGAGAGAGCAGGTCATGACTCAAATGCCACAGACTCTTACATGTTTGTGTGTGTGTATTTGCCTGGGTGTGTGTGTGCACACACATTAAATACATGTATACACATAAGATTTCATAGACTTTCTTGAACAAATACTTCTTCATTTGCTATATTTCTCAAGGAAAATTTCCAGAGACTTAAATTGTTTCTCAAATAACTTTCATACATTATTGTTGCTTCTCTGGAGAGAGAGTTTACAGAACTTCTCAGATTACCTTTATGGAAGTTGTCTCCTGTATGTGTTGTTTTGAAAAGTTGCATAATTTTACATCCTTCTTTTTTCATTTGGTTTAATAGTTTTCTTTATTATTACAAACTTCATAAAAATCATAAATATCTCTATTGCACAACAGTCCATTAAGTTGCATATGCTCTAAAATAGAACAGTTTCAAATGTACAGAAAATTGGAAAGATAGCACAACATTTTCATATGTGCTATATCCAGAATTACCTGTTATTAATATCTAACATTTATTCTACTTTTCACTTTTTTCTAATTTTCCACTATTTTGATGCCATGGTGAACAACTTTATGCATTAATTTTCTTTTGCATTTTGAGTTATTCACTTCAGAGGCAAAATTGCCTGATCAAAGGATTTTAGAATGTATTTGACTCCATAAAATCAAAATCCCTAACTTGGGTCTATTATCTAAATTCTGCTGCTTGGCATCAGAGTAGTAATTAAGTTTTGATTTCTAGGTTTGTTCAAGGGGAGACTCTTAAGCATAGCCACTAGCAAAAGATGATCAGGAAGGTAAACAGTTTGCAAGAATTGACAAGGTCCTCGGTATGAGATCGTGACAACCTTGGGCCAACTTGTTTACCCTTTCTGATCAGTCTAATCATGACTGAATATATTAAATGGCAGTCATTTCAATTACCTGCAAGATAGAGAATCAAATAAAAGTCACTTAAACTTTCTTCTACATGACGGAATGTTAGTCTAAAACAGTGGTTCTCCCACTATGGAGAGCTGTGTGGAGATTTCTGGACCTACTAAACATAGAGCTTCCATATGATCCAGCAATTCCACTCCTAGGTATTTACCCAAAGGACACAGAAACATCAATTCCAAAGAACACCTGCACCCCTATGTTTATAGCAGCACTATTTACAATAGCTAAGCTTTGGAAACAGCCCAAATGCCCAAAAATAGATGACTGGATCAAGAAGATGTGGTACATATATACCATGGAATATTACTCAGCATTCAAAAAAGATAAACACACGCAATTTGCAGCAACATGGATGGCGCTGGAAGGGATCATGCTCAGCGAAATAAGCCAAAAAGAAAAAGAAAAATACCGGATGGTCTCACTCATAGCAGGAATCTAGAAAACTTAAATAAGGGATCAGGAAAATGAATAACTATAAGAAAGTGAAAATCAAAATCAACAAAAAACTATGAACCAGAGACACTTTTTGGGGGGTGGGGGCCGGGAGGGGAGGGATTGGGGTCAGAATGGGGCATGTGCAGTTGTATGGGGGAATATAAAAATAAAATTTATTATTTAAAAAAATTAAAAAAAAAATAAAACAGTGGTTCTCAAAGCACAGTTCCCAGAACAGCATAATAACTGACTTACAGAGGACAGATAATAGGGCTGACACTAACATTTAAGTGTAAGAGTCAAGTCCTCACCCTTAAAATATGACTTGCTTAGCCTCACATCCATCCCCAAGTGTTTGTGTGTGTCTGCTACAAACATTTCACCTTTCCCCAATTGATAAGATAAAGGACAATGGAAGGATATGAGATTAACTTCATGATAACCATTTGTGGATGATTTGATATGAGAAAAAGAGGCAACAAATCATTTATGTTACAAAACCAACTTTTGGTATTCAGGCTAGGCTGCTGTGATTGGAGCAAAGGTGCTAGGCCTCAGAGCACATAAGAGGCAAGCTCAATTTTGGATTTCAATTGGGATTTAAAAGCAAGTTCTTATTACTGCCTGTCATCTCCTGTCACAAATAGCCCCCAAGATATAGAGGTAGGGCAAGTTAGAAGACTCCTAGTTTTGGAAGTTGAAGGCTACAAAGGCTACCAATGTACCTGAATACCTAGGCTACTCAGCCTAGAAGAGTCACCCTCACAGACAGTATGAATGTTTTTTTTTTTTTAGGTGCTGCAGAAAAGTAGCACCAACATGTACTTTTCCATCTATGGTGAGGAGAATATCATAATATCAAAAACAGCACTAAGTTGTTATGCCCTATGTTCATTAAAAAATCTTATAAATCAGGACCTCCGTGGTGGCACAAGGGGTTAAGCACAGCACTGTGAAGCTATCTGCAGCCTCTGCAGCATGAGTTTGATCCCCAGGTGGCCAGAGCTACCCACATGGCACAGCTACCCTCTCTTGTCTCACCTCCTGCTCCCCTCAGTGTGTATTTCAGTCAGTCTGCCTGTTCTGTGCCCCTCTCCTTCTCTGGTGAATTCTCTCACCCCGTCACACACACCTTTGGCCTGTACCCCAGCTCTTGTATGTATAAATAAATAAATCTTTTTTAAAAATCTTATGAATGCTTCATATATAAGGGACCAAGTCAAACCGTGGCAATCCAGGGGGTCCCCTTAGAGTCAATGAGCTTGAACTGTGCCTCACACTTAGGGGAGGTATTTGTGGTTGACTGAGGCAGACAAGGCTGCGGCCAAATAGCCCATGGAATGGCACTGGCACCTTCTCCCATTCCTGACTGCTGGGAGTTGGGATGGGAAGGTAAAGGGAGGAGTAATAGAATTAACCCTACCCAGGTTTGAAGGCAGGACACTGGATGCAAAAGGAACTTTGTCTCCTCAAGGAAGAAAGCTCAGTCAGCATCAGAGAAAGATTTAGTCCTGCTCTTTGAATAAGTAGGGCTCACTGTCTGATCTATGACTGAAAGGTGAGAAAGGGAGCATGTGGGACTCATAAGGAGCTCAAATATGGAAACTTCCTCCTGAGCAGGCAAAATAGAAAAATTAGATTCAAAAGGTACAGCTTCCATTTCTGCTCCAGAACTTAATAATTACTAGAAACTACACAGAAGATAGGAGAAAGCACCTGCATTTCTTACTGAAATCCCAAACACTTCTCAGGTTTTACCAATCTGGGTGTACAAATGCTGTTACCTTAGCAAGTAATCCCAAATGTATCTAGTGCCAAATTCCACCTGTATAATTGTCAGACTTCTGAGCCTGCTGGTATTCCCCTCCCTGTTAGGTTCCTCCTGGAGTGCTGGAAGGTCTTCCAGGTGCTCCTGAGGAAGCCTGGCCCATTGCCTAAGCCCAGCTCCAAGCTATGACCTCAGCCTTCCCCATGGGCCAGGAGTTCTGGCAGGCTGCTCACCGCCACCCACAAGCAAAACTGCTCTGGGACACACTGTTACTCTACCAAGAAGAGTAAAGAGCTCTTTGTCACTTGTCTTGTTTGGTCTGGGAACTGGGAGAAATGAAGATATCCAGGCAAAAGAGCAATCTGAAGTTCAGGGACCAGACAGGTCAGTACGTACTGCATTTTATGGACACAAATATGTACTCTGCAAATCGGCATTCCTAATAATTGCCTCTGATAAACAGTGGTATGCTACACTGCTCTGTGGTTTCATTGTAGCTTTAAAATTAAGATGCATAATATAACTTGCACATGCAATTTTTCAATATTTTTTCCCTTAGAGCTCATCTTTGCAGTTTGTCAGAGATGATAATGATTATTGTTCACTCGGATAGCTCGAGCCTGGCAGAAGACAGCAGAATGAAACCGTCTAGCAATAACATTAGCTCTATAGACTGGCTTAGCAAGTGGTGCCTATGGCCAAGGATGGGGGTGGAGGAACATCTGGAGGAGGTTGTTTTGAGAAACTTATCTACATTCTTAGGAGAGAAGATTTTATCCAATGGAGTGATCAATTCTGAAGGTGGCATGAGTTAACTATTTAATATTAAATTTCTTTTTTGTTTTTTAAAACTTCATTGAAATTTTATTTTGGTCAGAAAGTAATTCATAATTGTTTAAACAAATCAAATAATTCAGAGGCATAAAATAGTCGCTCTCTGTTTTCCTCCAATCCCACCCTTTTGAGTTTGCCATGTTTCTTACATTAATTTAAATACATCTAAATATTTTCATTTACATTGGGTTTTTTTCCCCCTAATTCTAGCCATTTTTTAGTTATAGTCGCTAGAATCCGATATGTGCCTCTCTCGTGCCAGGAGAACAAACTCACACCAGAGTTCGGAGTGGTATTAGAATCAGAACCAGAGTTAGCTTGTCTAAATACAGTATCTACAGTGTGACAAGAATTGGTCTCAGTTCCTTCATTGTCACCTTCCTAATATCGTACAGAGAATTATTATCAGAGGTGTTATTATCATTCCCACTTCACAAATGAGAAATCTGAGGCTCAGGGCAGTTAAGAAGTTTGCCACTTGACCATGAGATCTGTGAGGGCAGAGAAACTTTGTTCACCACAGTCCACCCAGCTCCCAACACACTGGCTGGCATGTAGTAGAGCTGCAGACATAGATTTTGGCTCACAGTTCCCCCTTGTCAGCAGTTTTACTTTCTGTGGTTTCAATTACCCATAGTTCAAATGCAGTCTAAAAATATTAGGTAAAATAAGATATTCTGAGAGCGGAATAGAGACCACAATCACTAATTTTTATTAGAGTACCTCCTTATATTTGTTCTATTTTATTTTATATAAGTGCATATTATATAACATTTTAGTTTAGTTATTTTTAATCTCTTAGTGTTCCTAATTCACAAAATAAACTTTACCATGGGTAGTCACACAAGCATGCATGTAAGCATATGTGTGTGTGCTTGTATATATGGGAAAACGTGTCATATATAGGGTTTGATACAGTCTAAATGCAGTCTAAAAATATTAGGTAAAATAAGATATTCTGAGAGCGGAATAGAGACCACAATCACTAATTTTTATTAGAGTACCTCCTTATATTTGTTCTATTTTATTTTATATAAGTGCATATTATATAACATTTTAGTTTAGTTATTTTTAATCTCTTAGTGTTCCTAATTCACAAAATAAACTTTACCATGGGTAGTCACACAAGCATGCATGTAAGCATATGTGTGTGTGCTTGTATATATGGGAAAACGTGTCATATATAGGGTTTGATACTATCGGTGGTCTCAGGCATCCACTGAGGGTCTTAGAATATGTTCTCCTTGGAGAAGGGTATTACTGTAGCTGTGTGGATTCAAGTTCACAGTGAGTGGTAGAGTAGGATTTGAACCTCAGGTACGCTGCTCATTGCTGCCACCTTAAGATTGTAGCACTGGGGAGAAGACACAGAGCTTTGCACATTGGAGCCTCCCTTTCACCCATGAGAATCACAACCAGATTTCCCCAAAGAACCTGCATAGACTGGGTGGAAGTGTCGAGGGAGTGGCAAATAGAACTACACTCCCAGAGTCTCTTCCTTGGAGTCTTGCCCACTGTTTAATTCCATTTAACATGCCTGTGAAAATGGCTCTTGGTATTCAGAATGTTTACAAAGAGAAACAATAGTGAAGTTTTCTGGAGACTGGTTGAAGGTCAGTGCTTCTATCTTGCTGCTTTGAAGAGACTGGTCAGACTGCTGAGGAATGAGATAAAAGCAGCATCCAAATGGCCCCAAGTTGCATGGAACCAGAGACTCTCTTCGAAGTGGGTTATAGGCAGGACTGCGAGGCTGCACAGCACAGAGTAACTGATGAGGACCCAACAGGAGCAGCATGACATACAGGCAAGGCCAGCAGTGTGGGATAAGAGCCTAAAGCTTTCTAGCAATGCAGTTGGCTCACTGGGAATTAGAGGCTTAGGTGTGGGGCAGGGCACGTGGCCTCCTGAAGACTCAAAGCAACAAGTCACCTAGGAGTTTCTGCACAGGAGGCTATAGCAAGGGACGGCAGCCTCTCCTGAGACATGCCAGACAACAACAATTTTACCACTGTCACATCAACTTATACCAGCTATCACTGCAGGCCCAGAAGGCAGGCAGAGAGGGCAAGGAACAGTACATACTATATTTTCTTACAATTGCATATATTGCCTCAATCTTATTCACTAAATAAGACCAATGTTTCTAACAGTTGGATTTGAATTGAGGATCTGTTTCTAAGAGGGAGAATTTTTTGAGGCTTAATGATGCATTTTGGCAGCGAGTCCCCTCACAGTCTTCCTTCCTTTCTTTCTCCCACCCCTTTTGGTCCATAGCACATTTGTGCATGCATGCACGCACACATACACACACACACACACGGGGAGCCCCACACCTGGCACTTCTGCCCTTCGGTTGCATATTCTCCACGGCCTTCCAGCAGCCTTGTCCGAATTAAGTAAAACCAACCACTCCTAAGAATGTTCCTCTGCTGTTTCTCAACTTGGCAGCCTGTTAATTCTGAAGAGGATTGCACTTGAAAGCAAGCATTTCCTTTATCTTATTGTGATGCTGTTCTCTGATTCTCCTGTCACTCCTTTGCATAATCAGTATTTTATAAAAAGAAAGAAAGAAAGAAAGAAATGGTTAACCTCTCCATTGGCCTTCAGTGTGGTGGCTCCAATGAGCTGTCACGAACAGCAGTCCGGAACAAATGAGATTATACCTCTCTTCATTATCCACCCTTTTCATCCATGTACAGTAGCAGTGCTGAGATCTTCAGGGATCACATCAACCAAATCCCAAGTTAGAGATGTTTAAATGAAAAAATCCACACTCAGTTGCACCTGTTCTTTGCTGGCTACCATGGCGAATTTGGACTTTGCACATAACTCCTTGAAATTTTAAAGTTAAATGCATGCTTGTTTTGAGATTGAAGAGTTATTTCAATATGCATCTTAGACAGCATGGTTGCAATGGAGTACAAATACAACAGAATCCCAACTTGAGCTTTTCATTTTAGCCCAGCACATTTAAGGCAATAATCTACATTGTGCCAAAGCCAAACGGTGAGTGACTATACTGGGAGGATTAAAGGATTATTTTTTTAATCCATTGGAACCCAAGCCATGGCCCCTCTATCAGTAACATTAATAACTATAATGGACTGGATTCACATACCTCTTTTCTTGAGATTCTCAAAACGTTTTTACCAAATCACAGATTAATTTTTAGAGCTGCAAAGAGCTTTATAGATCAAATAGACAAACTCCTTATTTAAAGATGAGGTTTGATGGGAAATTCAATGATTTAGTCCATGTCTCCCATACACGTACTGATAAAACAAAACTAACTCAGACTCTCAGATTTTTAGCCTCGAGTGATTTTTCTCCTGCCCTTGCTGCTCAAAAGTGGTGGACTTAATGCACTGGCATCACCAGGAGCTTTTCAGAAAAGCAGAATCTCAGGCCCTACTCCCGAGCTGCTGAATCATTTTGATTAGAGCTTTCGATGGCTGTGTGCAAGTGATACTGAGAAACTCAGCTCTACATCGCACTGCCACTGGTCACGGCTCTCTGATCTTTGTACTTGACATCAGACCATTTTCTGGACATGCCCAAGAAAGTCCAATAAAATAATAAGTACAATAATCCTGTGATAGAACATTCTCTGCTGAAAGAAATGATGACAGAGACATCTGACCATAGCAATGGAAGAGAAATTTCAGAAGAGGATCCTCTAGAGTTTAGCAGAGAACTTAACTTGACACATGGAAAAATATCATCCCTTCCCTGAACAAGCTTATAATCAGGTAGGTGAGAGGAATCTAGAGCCTGGCAAGCCAAAATAGAAATATTAAATACTAAGCCTGCATGCAAAGAGTTTATGGAAAACTTCCAGTCCATTCTGCTCTCTGCTGCCAAAGGTAATTTTCTAAACTGCAGTTTTGATAGACTTTCATACATCAGCGACCTATCACTGCTTGCAGGGCAAAGTTCAGAGTCCCTGAGCAGCTCCTGGGATCCCTCTTCAGCCTTAGACCCACTTTCCATATCACCCCGTCTCATGCCTTTGTGCCTCAGAAACACCAGGCTGCTTGCAGTTTCCTAGTGCCCTGTGCCTTTGTTCATCCTTGGAACTTTGCAAAAGTCTTCTGCCTCACTATGTTCCCCCTGTTCCTTCCTTTCATCTGGCTAATTTTTCCTCATCTTTATGGCCTCTGACTAGATGCCACCAGGAAACATATTCCAAAATTTGGTTAGGTGCACCTCTTCTCTATGTCCATTATGCTCTTCATGATGTACCAATTATTTGGGTCCCCCTAAATTCACATGTTAAAGCTCTACTCCCAGTATATGCTTTGGAAGTGGTGGTCTTTGGAAGTGTAGGGTCCAATTTTGGGATCCATACCACACTGTCCACCATGGAAGGACACAACAAGAATGCAGCCATCTACAAGCCAGGATATAGGCTTTCACCAGAGAATCAGCCAGTACCTTCATCTTAGACTTTCCAGGGTCCAGAACTGTGAGAAATAAATGTGTGTTGGCAAAGCCCCCCAGACTGTGGCATTTTGTTAGAGCAGCCCAAGCTGACAACATGCCCTGTGTTCTGCTATGGTGGTAAGAGAACTATGGGAACTACACCTGATAGGAGAAGGCAAATACTGTACAAAGATGAACAATGATGTAAGAAAATAAATAAATTGAATAAAATAAAAATAAAAAAGATACCCTGTGTTCCCGTGATGGGCTGATTATTACTCAGCGGTCACTCCCACAAACAGCAGTTGCTTGAGGACTAGAAGTATATCTCTCACTGTTCATCCCCAGAACACTGGGAGCAATACACAGAACACATCCATAAATGCTGTTGAGTTGGTGGGGGGCGGGGGAAAGAGCTTATGAATAAATGTGTGCCTGCCTGAGATGGAATTTGAGTGGGACCCTGAAACATAGGTTTTAATAGAGATAGGAAGGAGGAAAGGCATCAATGTAGGCACAGGAACAAAGATTGTGATGATGCGGGAGGGAGAGTACAAGGGAACTGGGAAGGCTAGGGAAGACTTGTCTAAGACAGGAGTAGAAACAATGGGCAAAGGTGGTGGTTGATTTTTCTTTTTTTTTTTTAAAAGATTTATTTTTATTTATTTATTTTATTTATTTATACAAGCACTGGGTACAGTCAGAAGCGCGGGAGGGTGAGAGAATTCACCAGAGCCAGAGCGGGAAGCAGAGCAGGCAGAAGGACCGAAGTACACTGCTGAGGGGAGCAGCGGGCGGCAGGAGAGGTCTGTGCGCCATGCGGGACCCTCCTCCGGTGGCCGGGGAGCAGCCAGGGATTGAACCAGCGCTGCAGAGAATCAACAGAATCCCAATCCCAGCTTCGCAACCCAGCACTCAACCATTGGGCCACCGGGGAGGCCCTGATTTTTCTTTTATTACTGTTATCAGGTTTTTTTAACATTCTAGTAAAGTGTGATATATATGCAATAAACTACATGTGCCTTGAGAGTATGGATTGATGAAATTTTATGTGCATATATGTTGAAGGGCCTGAATTGTGGGACCTCCCCCACAAAATGGTATGCTGATGTCCTAATCCCTAAATGTAACTATTGTTAAATTGGATCTCTAAATAAATAGGTAGCCAAGTTAAAATGAGATCATAAAGATGGGCCCTACTCCAATATGACTGTTGTTCTAAGAGGAGACTAGGACACAGATACACACAGAGGGAACACACAGAGAAGATACAAAAAGACAGCCATCTACAAGGCAAGGAGAGAGGCTAGAAGGAATCAAGTCAGCTGCTACCTTGATCATGAACTTCCAGACTCCAGAACCATGATAATATAAATTTCTATTGTTTAAGACACCCAGCCTGTCATATTTGTTATGGCATCCTGAGAAGACTAACATACACACCACAGAAGCACCATCCAGATCCAGATACAAAGCATTTCCAGCACTCCAGAAAGAAGTATTAGTGTGACCACAGTAATAGGTGGAAGTCATTTTCAGTTCCTCAGCAGGAGATCCACAAAGGCAAAATGCAATTTTAGAAAGATTAGCAAGGTAACTGGATTGAATAGACTCGTGTGAACTGGCAGTGGGGAATGGTGGGGAGAAGGAGAGGATAAAAAAAGAGGCAGTGGGATAGTTTGGAATCTCTTGATAAAGTCAGGGAATCAGTGAGAGGGTAGTGATAAAGATAACGAAGGGCCACTTAAAGACTATAAGAATAGCAATGATGAAGAAGCGGGGAGAATCAAAGAAGACAACCAGAGTTTTTGAAGGAGACTAAAGTCAGGATGTATTGATGAGATAGAGTGGATTTGAGGAGAAAAAAGAGTCAGGGGGGGAAAGTGATGAGTGCCATCCTGGGTTTGGATCACACTGGGTTGGTGGGGATGTCAAGCATGTCAGATCTGATATTTCTAGAAGTAGAAATATAAGACTGGAGTCCAAGACAAGGACTTGGATAGAACTACAGATGTTACTGGACTTAATTACTATAGATGTAATTGGATATGGACCTTCTATGGAGAAGAAGAAAATCAAGGATGGATACTAACACATTAAGACAATAACAGCAACTGATGTACATAAAGTGCTAACTACCAGGAAGGTGTTATACTAAAGATTTTGCGTTTAATCTTCACAGCAATCCTGGGGGGGTGGGGGAGAACATTCTGTTATTATCATCCCTGTTTGACCTAGAAAGAAACTAAGGCACAGAAAGATTAAGTAACTTGTCTAAAGTCACACAGTAAGTACTAGATCTGGTTTCAAATGCAGACACACTTACACCAGTTCACCCAAGTTAGTATACTTAAAAGAAAGAGGAACCAGTTAAAGACACCATCTAAGTGTCCTTTTTTACCCCTCAGACTACAGATAAAGCCTAATGATATGATATCTATTGTTTAAAAGCCCTCAAGTTATGGTGCTGATGTCAGAGCTGAACATGACTTTGCCACCAGTAAGTTCCTCTCAAAAGAACCTCAAATCTCAAAACCCTGGTTGCACGTTAATAAAGGAGGCTGCCTTCAATATGTTCTGCTGCCTAGGGCAGAGAGGGGTGGGTGTGGGGTAAGGGGTTCAAATCAGCTACCTATCTTTACTGTTATCTCACATCCTTGAGGACAGTATATTTATTAGCAACTGTTCTAATTACTGAATTATGTTAACTTCTTATACTTTTCCAGTATCTGGCCTTTGAGTCGAAACTCTTTCTCAATAGTCTCATTTTAGCTCGGTATCTTTATCTCTCTAGCACATGGAGACCCAGTATCACTCATAGTCCCCAGGTCTAGGGGAAGACAAGATTACATTTCTATGAGTGTGCTTCCATGCATGTTTTGCAATTTCAGAGCTGTCTATAAGCCTGAAGAAATACCTTCTATTGAAGCAAGTAAAAGACACTGACAGGTGCAAAACTCTGAACCACCAGAATTTAACCAAAAAGGTCTCTGGGTCTTTCTGTCAAACGATTTTGCTTCCTTTCCTATAGTGCCCCAGATTCATCTCTCTTTGTGTTGTTTTTTTCTGGTAATTGTGTATTTATAAAATAACACCTCACGTTCACCCAGAAAATGTGTAAACTTTTTCATAATTAAAGAGATTTCTATTCCCTAAAACCACCCATGTGTGGTGGAAATACAGGATTTGCTCAGTGTTTTATTTTTTTATTATTTTTTTATTTTTTATTTATTTAAATTTTATTTTTATATTCCCCATACAATTACAACCCCCTTATTATGACCCCAACCCCTCCTTTCCCTGCCCCCACCCCCTATAGAGTGTCTCTGGTTCATAGTTGTTTGTTGATTTTGTTATTTTCTTTCTTATAGTTATTCTTTTTCCTGGTCCCTGATTTAAGTTCTCTAGATTCCTGCTATGAGTGAGACCATCCGGTATTTTTATTTTTCTTTCTGGCTTATTTTGCTGTTGCTCAGTGTTTTAATGCAATGTGTGGTAAAGGGCTGGAGCCCTACTTAGTATCACCAGCTGAAATGATGTACAAAGCATCCAATCACTATGTTTAAAGTCCTGCATTGCCATTATCAAGTTATTTTTGACCAAGAAAAATCCATTTCTCTTAGTAATACAGCAGGATTCTTTGGAAATACTGAAAGGAGACTTTTGGGGAAAACAAAATGCTAAATCTAGAAACATGCTGGATTTCTAATTGTTTTTATTCCTACCAAGTCATCTGAGAGAGATTTCTTATTTCATAGCAGGTGTCTGGCCACGAATATCATAATTTAATTAATCATTATAGTTTTAATAGGTATGACTTGCATGTAGAATGTTAATAATCATACCAACAATTACCATTAACAAGAATGAATTGCACATGTATTAAGCTTTATGATTCACAAATAATTCTGCTTGTTTAATTTTATTTTAGACTCTCCCAATGACCCTGAGGTAGAGAAGGTAGGTTTTAGTATTCTCATTTTATATGCAAGGACACTGAAACACAGAGAGAGATGGAGTTTCCAAATAATACTTAGTTAGAGGGATACAGACTTTCCAGCCACACTTGTTTACCAGTGGCAGGATAATTACTATAATCTCAAAAGTTATGATTTATCTACAGAGTTTAAGTATTTAAATTATCTATACACTGTATCTGTAGTTAATAATCACGAGACCTAGTTGTTCCCTATTTTGTAGATAAAATCAGCTGAGAAACTGCCCATTACATCTGCTACCAAATTTGAGACAAGTAGCTGTCTAATAAGGTTCAGTTTCAAATGTAAAAATTCTCAAACTCTCAGAATATGATGCCAGATCATTTTGCTCACTTAAGTGGGTGGTATAAAATGATTCTAATGGACCATTCTTTCCATGATAAATGTGGGTGACTCATGCCCTTTATTAGTGTGCCACATTAACATCTGTATAACACCTAGCTTGACAAAGCATATTCATTACAATATTTGACTCTCTCATAGACCCTGTGAGCCAGATTAGGTTAATGGTAATATTCCCATTTTCCAGACAAGAAAACCAAGATATTTGAATGTTTATGGCATGCCTACTGTATGGCAGGCACTCCACTAAGTGCTAGGAGTATAATGATAGCAAAAGCAGATAACTCAGGCTTTTATTGTTTGCAAGCTACTTTGAGAACTAAAACCAAGAAAAGTAAAATTTGAACTGAATAACCAATATATTCCATCAAAACATTATACAAGTCATGTGTTTTAAAAATATGTCGGATTTTTTCTGAAAAGTAAAGATAAATGTTTATACACATTTAGATAAATGTGTATACACACACACAGGGAACCAAGAACATGAGAATTTGGCTTTTTCAAGGAGACTCAGGACAGCTTTCCTGGGGAAGTTTGAAATGATTTGAGCAAACAGGAGGTAAGTAAATGGAAAGGGAAGGGATCAGTGTTCCAGGCACAGTGAAGAGCATATGAAAAGGCCCTGGGGTGGGCGGTCAATGTGATCAGAGAGAAAAATATAGATCAGCATGATACTAAAAGAATTGTTTCTATGTGAAAAGTTAAAACGTACTTAATAACAATGAGTCACAACAGATATTTAGGCATGGGAAGAAGGAGCACAATTTGATCTGTGTTTGAAAAGATATGCTGTAGAGAACACATGGAAGGAGGACAAGTTGAGTGTGGGTTGAGTAGTTATATGGCTGTTGCAGAAGTTTAAGTGAAAGAAAATAAACTGAATATGGAGGTAGAAAGCAGGTGAATTTGAGGGTTTCAGTCAGCAAATATACTGCAACTAGAAGATAGATTGAATGTGGGGGTGAGTAAGAAGTCAAAGGCAACCCCAGTATTCCAAGTTGGGCAGCTCTGGGTTCATGGTTGTACAATGGAGAGAGCTCTAACAAGTCAAGATTTGTGGGATGAAGATTATAAGTTAGGTTTTGGATGTATTAATACACCCAACAAGAGGTTTGTGATTTAGAGTAGAGTTGATTTGTGGGGGTGGAATACAGCTGGAGATACAAATTTGTGAGTCATTCTTGTGTAGGTGATAATTAGAGCCATAGATGTGGATGAGAAAAGATAGCTCAGTGAAAGAGTATAAAGTGAGAAGAAAAGAGGGTCCACAAAGATTCTGGGAGAATTCCAACATTTAATGGCCAAGTGGAAGAAGATGAGTCTATAAATGAGAGCGAGTGACATGAAAGCCAAGAGGAACACAGGAGGACTTGGTTTAATGGTAAAAAAGAGATTTTCAAGAATGAGAGCATTATTGAGTCAGGTAGTGCTGAGAGGCAAATTAAAATAATGTATTCAATTTTAATGTAGGGACATGGTAGTCACTGGTGACCTTAAGAGTGGGAGCCAAAAGCCAAATTGCAATGAATTGACAATAGAGTAGTTGATGAGGAAATGGAGACTATGAAATAGACAAGTTTAGTGTTTCATTTTGAAGCACACTTAGGCTCTGGGGCACATGTAATCAAAGAATATGATGTAAAAAATAAGCAGTGAAAGCCAAATTTTAGTTTGAATATGAAGATATGGAAGAAGCCAACTGCAAAACCAACTTTGCAGTTCACCTGACCTTCCTCTTCTGCTGACCTCTATTCCAGGCAATCAAGTTGCTCTTCTTGGGCATGAAAGTTGCAGCTTGATTTTCCAAGCTGACCCCATGTACTCTACCTCAATGGCTCCTTGCCATAACTACTCAGGACCCCAAATTGCTTTCAGAGAACTGCCATATTGGGAAAGAACATGATAAACCATTTCATTGAAAATGAATGATAGCTGTGGAAGTTAACCTGGGTTAGGAATTTGTGTTTTTCATTAGGGACAATCCTTAACAAATCCAAATTATTGGGGAGATCATTTAGGAGGGACAGCAATGAAAAAAGGGACTATAGTAAAGAAATAAAGAACACTAACTTTTTGGATAATCTCGTAGAAGTCATGTCATCTCTCAGGGATCCCATTTCTCATTAGTCAAATCAGCTCTGTAGTTTGATGACATCACCCAGGTCCTCCCAGCCCTGGCATTGTAGGACACTGTAGCACACTCAGCACACTCAGACCCTGTCGATGACATAGCTGCCTGGGAAGGGAAAGAAAGGAGAGGCAGGGTGTGTGTGTGTGTGCGTGTGTGTGTGTGTGTGTGTGTGTGTGTGTGTATGAGAGAGAAAGAGAGAGATTTCTCCTGCCTCTAGGAAGATGGTTTAAAATTAGGATGAGCTAGAATAGAATCAGTTGAGGTGTGTAAATCAGATCATATTTTAAGTGCTCAGAGAAGCTGCTACTTAAAAAAAGGAAAGAACTCCTAAAGGCATTCTTCAGTAAAGTGAGGAGTCCTTTTGTAGAAGGCATAAACTCCCTCTAGATTTATTCCTTTCTAATCGCCCAAATGTTCATCTACCAGGTTTCTATAAGGCACTATGTGATTTGTACCTGTTAACAATGTGTAGTAAAGAAATGGCTGAGATACTCCAATAAAGATGGATGCTTGACTTCCTCTTTCAATCCTTTCTTTACTGCATTTGCTTTTGAAAAGCACTTTTCCCTTTGACTCTAGCTTTTGAAATATTCCTTTCGAAGTCACTTCACGCAGTAGACAGTGGAGAAGATGTGCTGTTATCAGGAGTGGGGTATAATATGCATCAAAATATCTTCTCTAATTCAGAACTATAGTCTAGAAATAGATGGATGGTGTATAACAGGTGAGCAACTCTGTGTCTGAGCTCTAGCTTTGGGAAAGTTATCCCAGTAAGTTATGTGAGACCTCAGCATTTCTGTTCTTGCTCATTTCCCCTTCCAAAGCTGGCTAGTGCTCCGGTCATTTATAGCCTCCATTTCCTTCACTTGGAGAAGACAAGCTGTCCAAGTTAATCTATTAGTTAGCCTTCTGCATTAACACAAAACACATGGTGCTCCACGCTTCATTAGTACAGACAAGGTGTTCCCCTCACCATGTCCCTGCATAGAGCATACTGTGGTGGTTTCCCCCAAATAAATGCCTTCATGTTCTTCACCCTTCCTAACTCACAGTCTCAGTCCACAGCCGCTTTCCTCACTCAACGAACTGGACAAAGGCTTCTGATCTCCTGCCAGCAGCCACTTCTGTGTTGATTAATACTTCCGTCTCTCTCTGTGCCAGGCCAGACCAAGCTGGGTTTGCCTCCTCCAGCATTTGCTGCCCATTCAAAAGAGCAAGAGCTGTGCAGCTGGACAGATCTGTCGGCCTAGGGCCCGCTCTAGAGATGAGATGATTAAGGAAGATAATGATGAATGAAGGACTCACAGGTGAAAAATGACTTCTTTGGAATCCTTATTGATCTGCCAGCTGAGGTCTTTTTCATGTGGAACCTAAATTTGACATTTCAAATTGAACCTGACTTTTGAATAGCTTGTGCAATTTTAAAACTAGTAGTGATTTCAGATGTAGTCTAGATGGGGAAACTGAGGCTCGAAGCATGGAAGTGATTTACCCAAAGTAATAGAGGGTCAAAGGCAAAACCAGAGCTTAGACTCACATCTGATGCTCAGGTTGTTGTAGAGCAACCCCGATACAAAACGGGGTGCCTGACTGTGGGTCCTCACCCGCGCGCTTAAAAGGACTTATCAATGCTCTACTGCAGGCACACGTGAAAGGTTAATAAAAGGTTTATTTACAAGGGAAAGGGAAATGAGGAAATGTACAGCTCTGGGAGAAAAAGTGGGAGACAAGGTTTTAAATGAGTCCTACCCGATCCGCCGATCAGGAATCCCAAAATGGCGCTCTGAGAGCTGGCCGCCAGCCAGGAGCGGTGAAGCCAGGAGGCGAGCGATCGCGAGCCAGAGAGAGAGCAAGGCCCACGTGTTTGGTTTTTATATCCAACCTGGCTGCCCAACTCCACCCTCAGGTCCCAGCCACCCTCCCCTTGGTGGTGATGGGATTTGTCTTTCCCAATGTCCTGATGGCTTTAGTCTGGAGTGGGGGTGGAGTCCACAAAGCCTGTATGAGATTATCTCAGGACATCCTTTCCCCCTAACAAGGTCACTACACCAGGCTGCAGGATCAGCTTCAACGACCCATGTTCTATCAATGAGCTACTCTTGTATCCCTGGTGGTATAAAAGAAAAATCAAATCATTCTGTTCTAACATGGACCTTGGCTCCCAGAGGGGCAGTAAAAAGATGCACAGGAGGAGACATGGTGCTACTCCTTATAAGGAGTAGCTAAAAAACTGTGATTCTCACCTTACATACTTGGGACTGGGGAAAAGCATAAAATGGTGCCTCATATGAGTAGCTTTCTTTCAGAGAGAGCTCTTTTTCCTAGAAACATTTTATTTGGGGATTTATTCCACAAAATTAAGAATATAAAGATGGAGTGAAGATCCATCTAAATGCACTGTGATACACAGAGGCAATGGATACATATTCCATATTCCAGTTCTGGCATTATAGGAACAAACAGAGACCCAATCAATACCTTCTCTTAATGTGCAATCCCACAATAGGATCAGGATTGGGAAGAAATGCAAAGCATGCCCTTCTCACAGAATATGGGAAGTCCAGATATCCCAATTCAAATGCAAACCACTCTGGGCTCACTTACCAACCCATCTCACTGTCCAGTTAATACCTTGGCAAGTATAAATAGAAATGAAGAGAAGGAGAGTGTTTCATGGTCAAGGCTGGGCAAAGATCATTCTGTTTGCTTCATATATTCCAGACAACAGATTGTAGAACTATAATCTATAACCTCATCTTTCTATTCTCAATTTAAGTTTTTGGATCCCCATGTCAATAAGAAAGGTCCTACCCAGAAGAATCATCAGGAGTCCAGACACATAATGACAGTTACATTACTTATATGTACCTTCCTAACAGCAAACACACCTGTGAAATACTGTGCTAAGCAATGGACCATAAGGGTGACTAAAGTACAACCCTGCCTGAGTTGGGTACACAGCTAACTTTGATGAAATAGAATAGGGCCGTTAAAGAAGGAGAGCTATGAACCAAAATCTGCTACTAACCTACTATGATGTAGTAACTTTAATCCATTTCTTCATTAACTCATTCAACAGATATTTATTAAATAACTGCTAGAGCTGTGCTAAGAACACAAAGATGAATAGAAAAGATCATTGCCCTTGAAGGAGTCAAATACTACAAGGGAAAGATAAATGGGTAAACATTAAGCAAAATAAGTTAAAGCTACTACTTCAGAAGTCTGTGTGTGCACAAAAGATATTTAAAAAGTCAATTCCTAAGTATTTCAAATAGTCTCAAGTTTTACATAAAAAGTACATACTATATGAGTCCATTTATAGAAAATTCTGGAACAATCAAAACTAATCTGCTGTGAAAAAAAAAAAAATCAGAGTAGTGGGGCCTCCCCTGGTGGCGCAGTGGTTGAGCACTGGGCTGCGAGGCTGCCTGCGGCCTCTGCAGCGCCGGTTTGTTCCCCCGCCGATGGCAAGGGTCCTACAGAAAAAAAAAAATCAGAGTAGTGGCTGTTTTTAGGTAGCTGGTGATGTATTCCTTGGCTAGGAAGGGACATGAGAGAAATTCCTGGTGTGATGGTAATGTTCTGTGTCTTGATATAAGGTTTGGTTAGACAGGTATACACATTTGTCAAAATACATCAAATGATACCCTTAAGATTTGTGCTTTTCCAAAGAATATGCACTGGAGCAAAGAAAGTTTGTTCAATAAATGATGCTGGGAAAACTGGGTCGTTACATGCAAAAGAATGAAGCTTGACTACTATTTCACACCATGCACAAAAACCAAGTCAAAATGGATTAAAGAACTAGACATAAGACCTGAAACCATAAAATATATAGAAGGAAATACAGGTGAAACACTACATGACATGCACCTCAAAGACATCTTTACAGGCACATCACCCAAAGCAGTGATAGTGAAGGCAAAGATAAACAGCTGGGACTACATCAAATTAAAGAGCTTCTGCACAGCAAAAGAGACAATAACCAAAACAAAGAGAAACCCCACCGACTGGGAGAACATTTTTGCACACGACACTAATAATAAAGGACTGATCACAAAAATCTACAAAGAGCTGATGAGACTCAACAAAAACAAAGAAAATAATCCAGTCAAAACATGGGCAGAAGAGCTAAAAAGAAACTTCTCTGAAGAGGAAATGCAAATGGCCAACAGGCATATGAAAAAATGTTCAACGTCACTTGCAATCAGGGAAATGCAAATCAAAACTACCATGAGATACCATCTCACACCAGTGAGAATGGCACATATTAAAAATAAACTAGTAACAACAAATGTTGGCGAGGTTGTGGAGAAAAAGGAACTCTCCTGCACTGCTGGTGGAAATGCAAAATGGTCCAACCACTATGGAAAGCTGTGTGGAGATTCCTCAACCTCCTAAAGATAGAGCTTCCATATGATCCAGCAATTCCACTCCTAGGTATTTACCCAAGGATACAGAAACATTAATTCCAAAGAGCACCTGCACCCCTATGTTTATAGCAGCACAATTTATAATAGCTAAGATTTGGAAACAACCCAAATGCCCAAAAATAGATGACTGGATCAAGAAGATGTGGTACATATATGCAATGGAATATTACTCAGCATTCAAAAAAGATAAACACATGCAATTTGCAGCAATAGGGATGGAGCTGGAAGGGATCATGCTCAGCGAAATAAGCCAGAAAGAAAAAGAAAAATACCGGATGGTCTCACTCATAACAGGAATCTAGAAAACCTAAATCAAAATCAACAAACAACTATGAACCAGAGACACACTTGGACTTGGCGGAGGGTGGGGGTGGGGCGGGGAAAGGAGGGATTGGGGTCAAAATCAGGGGGTTGTGATTGTATGAGGAATATAAAAAGAAATGATTTGTGCTTTTCATTATTTGTAAAAAGAACTCTAAACAAGCATTGAAGTCTAGATGTATATATAATAAAACATTTGAGGGAAGGTGTACTTAAATGTGCCGCTAACGTTAAATTGCATCCAAAAAATATGCATGCATGGATGGATGGATGGATGGATCCATGGATGAGTAGAAATCTTAAAGCAGGGCCTCCCTGGTGGTGTAGTGGTTAAAGTCTCAGTGCTATTGCCAGCCACTACAGCACAAGTTCAATCCCAGACCAGGTAGTTCTCCTGTCTCCCCTCAATAGTGTATTTCAGTAAATCCACCTGTTCTGCTCCTCACTATTCTGTTTCTGGTGAATCCTCTCACCCCCTCACCCCCCGCTACCTCTGGCCTACACCCTAATTCTTGTACACATAAATAAATAAAAATAATCTTAAAGCAAATATAGTGAAATGTCAATTGTAGAATCTAGGCAGTGGGTATGCAGGTGTACACTGGAAATGCTTTCAAGTGTTCTGAAAGCTTGAAATTTTTTCAAAACAAATTATGAGGGTAAAAACGAGTCTTAAAAGTTAAATAGCTAATCCCCAGGCAAACAAGATGAGAAGGAACTAACCTCAACCCATTTCCAACTGTCATCTGCCTTTCTATCTCCTTGATAGAGTCTGGTATAGTTAAATATTTACTTACCTCCTTGCTGCTCAGGGTAGCCAGGTGGCACCATGCTGGCCAATGAGGCATTAGGGGAATTCTGCTGGTTCTGGAAAAGCTTATGCTTAGTTGGTGCTACCCTTTCCTGACTTGAATACAAAAATGATGACTGGAGCTGCAGCAGCCATCTGCAACCATGGAGGCAAACCAAAAAGAATCAGACTCCCATTCAATCTTCATCAAGTCACAGAAGCAGTGTCAGCAACCATGCATCGCCACACTTTTTGCTGCATTAGAAAAATAAATCCTTATTTGTTTTAGCCAGTGTTGGTCAAGCTTTTTGTTACTTGCAACTGAAACATTCTGAGCATGGGGCAGAAGTGTAGAACAGTCTGGTCTTCCAGTAATTGTAAGCAATTTGATGTCTGAATCCAGAGTTTGGGGAGGAAAATATGGAGTGGGAGATGTAGCCAAAGAAGGAGAAGGCCAGATCCTGGAAGATTCTTTCTGCTACCCTAATGGCTTTGAAATCTCTGAGGGCAATAGGAAATAGGGTAATCTGATCAGATTGCCATTTGGAGTAGAATTATCTCGGGTTAAAAATACAGACTCACTAGTCCCACATCCAGAGATTCTGATTGGAACAGATGGTGCTTGTGCCCTGCACCAAGCCTCCTTCTTTACTTGTAGCTTCAGGTCCAAGCGTACTGACAGCCTCCTGCCTCAATGTCTCCATTTCTCTCTGAGTGCTTTCTTTCTCTGGTCTCAGAAATTTGCAATGTGCACCCATGTGGCAGGTGAGAAGTGTCAGGGAGTTAATGCTCCCAAGAGCATTGTCCAACTGAGAAGGAACAAGAGCTGGTGGAGAAATACTCCTGCCTCCTCTCCTATCAGTGGCACATTTCTGAAGTGTGTCTCAGCCCCCCCTTAGGGTTGAGTACCAGCAGTCCACAGTGATTTACCTGCACATTAATGTACCTTTTATTGGCTTTTCCTTCCTTCCCTGTTTCTCTTCCCCAGATGCCCTCTAGGGCAGTAGTGGGATCACCTCCCAAATAAACTCCTGGCATCCAAATCCTAGCAGATTTGGGTGAACCCACTCTGGGACACAGATTCAGAGTGGGACACAGATCCAGATTGGGACAGGAATCTGCATTCCATCATCACTTTGTAAGCATTCAGATATGTGGTCTCAGTCACAATCCCTGGACCACAAGAAACTTTCCCTTTGACGCAGTCAGATAAATTTGTAGGTTACAGTAAAATTCTTCAGCAACAAGCAGATTTTTCAGTTGACTGAATTTAGCAAATTCTTTAGCTAATTCAGTTAGTCTATGAAAAGTTTCCAAACATAAGCATTTTTCAAAGATAAGACCTAACTACAAGGGCCCCAAATAAGCTTATGACTTTGAACGAGATAATCAGGAGATTGTGGAAACTTACATACATAACAAATATACATACATAAATAAATAAGAATACATAAAGATTCCTAGATGTTTCCTACCTCCTATCACTCAGAAAAATTTTGTTTAAATTTATTCATACTTGTATCTATTCATTTAGTTGATTTCAACTGAGGAATTTATCATTACTGAAAAAGAGAGGAAAACCAGATCTTATCAGCTGAAGCAATCATTTTAATTGTGTTTAGGGGCCAAGTAAAAGATGTCGCCTGTTGCTTTAACATTCCTGTACTCAGAGAAGAGATCATTAAGTATTTTTATATCATCATTTGCCTTCCAATTAGGATCAGGGAAAGAACTAATGGGGAAGAAGACTCAAGAGGGTTCAAAGTGGGTTGCTGGGCTCCTCTGATAAGCCCATCTCAAGGGCCACGAACACCAGGCCTTTTTAAAAAGCTCAGTTAAGGTGACCAAAACAGGAAAGAGCATGTCCCCTTAGAGTAAGCTGTGGTTCATGAATTTTTAAAAAGTATCATTTAAAGATGTTTCCAAATACAATTCCTGAGGACCAATTATTCCCAGCAAAGAAGGCTTAGACTTGCCTGGAATGTTAGCACCTCATGAGTGATGGTGAGCAGCACCCTCTCAGGACCTCAGGGCTGCTCCTGCTCTGTGTTCAGTTGGTGGGGCTTTATCAGCAGGAATCACAGCATCATTACCTTACTATTGTTCTAAGGGTTTATACCTAATGCCACTGAAGACAGACAGGATGTTAGGGACCTGTCCCATTAGATCTTCAAGTGCTAGACGGCTCTTGCTAATATAATTTCACTTGCTGTTCTGCGGCAAATGAAGATGTAAGCTGTCAGAAAGTAAATGTGGGTTACAGGTAAAGCTGTTGGCTGATAGAGGATAAAAGAAGAATGCAAAAATACCACAGAATCAGCTTTTCTTTAATCCTAACAGAAGGGACCTACAGAAGGTCTGCATTTCTATACCTTGGATTAGCGTTCACTTGGTATATTTTTCGGGAGTTGAAAAGTGAGTTTTCACACTGAGGAGGCATGCAGTGCCATCTAAAAGTCTCTAGGGAGAAGATTAAGAAGAGCCTATTTTGGCCTAACAGAAAAATAAAGAACAATGTTACCCATACCTTGAATTGCAATGGAAAAGTTCAGTTTATTCATTTACTCACATTTATTGCTCAGGAAATGCAAGCACTTTTTTTTTAAGATTTATTTATTTTTATACAAGAACCAGGGTACATGCCAGATGTGCGGGAGGGTGAGAGGATTCACCAGAGACAGAGTGGGGAACAGAACAGGCAGGCTGATGAAATACACTGTTGATGGGAGCAGCGGGCGAGACAGGAGAGGTCTGCCACGCCATAGGATTCTCGCTGGCCAGCTGAGATCGAACCTGCAGCTTCACAGTGTGGTGCTCAACCACCTGCGCCACCAGGGAGGCCCAGCAAGCACTTTTTTGTGAGCCTACTATGTGCCAGGTGTTTTCCTGGATAATATGGAGACTCCAAGAGGTAGAGGGCACAGTCTCTACCCTGGAGAAGTTCACAGTGTCGTCAAAGAGAAACGACAAGAATCTACAAGACAAATAATTACCTGCACATTCATTTGCTATGTGATAAATGGCAACAGTATGGGTCAATAATATTATTATAAGGTTCACATAGATATCTCTTAATAATATGAAAGGCTTTCCCCTTCCTTAGGATGTGTTATTAGTGGGGGAGTACAGGGAAGGTAAGAACTTAATTGCTTGGAGTAATTTTGATGTTTGCACATAAATGCATAATGATATTATTGATCCTGGCTGCAAACTATCAGCAGAAGCAGTTGTGAAACCTGATGGGAGTTTGCACCTGGCAGCCTCATTTCTCTATTCATCAAGGAGCCACAGAAAGAACCCCCAAAGTTCCTACAGTTCCCCAGATATAGCAGTGACCTGGAGTGCGTACCAAATGGAATTAAAGATACTAGAAGATTAAGAAAGTTTGAGCGACAGTATATAGCAGCATCAAATAGGAAGAAGATTGCTCCTTTTATCTCCAGCCATCAAAGTGCTTCACAAATCAATACAAGGAGCCGCATTTTATAAATTACACCATTATGGGAGATAGTGAATCAGCCAGAAGAAAAAAAGTTTATCTTTTTTTTTCTTTATGAAATCTATTCATTGTGAAATTCCAGAGCTATTATTTGGCCCCCAAATAATTGTCCATATTAAAGCAAAAAAAAAAATTCAGTTTATTCACTATGGTTATAAGAACAATGTCAAATTTCTTAAAAGTTTTGATTAAAGTGGATTTTTTAAGTTTTGAATAAAATGTTATTAAAACACTGAAAATAACAACATTGCTCAGAAAATAATGAGTTTCTTCCTGTTAGCTGTCGAATTGTTTACTCCCATAACTGAATAATAACAGCACATCAAAGCCGGCAGTGGTAATTAAATGATTTGTGAACATAGGTTAACAAATTAGTGCATCATGATGTGTAATTGTCTAATTAGGATAAAAATGCTAGTCTTACCTAAAAGAGTGACAAGACAGCAAAACAAGAAGGAACAGGTAAAAGCATCATGCAGAAGACTAGAACTTATGTAAAAATGTCTGTTTTTGCTGCTACTTGAGTAGGACTACAAGTATTTTCCAGATCTTATATGTCCAAATTATACACACTAGTTCAACTACATTCAAGAAAAGAACAACAAAATAAAAGTGGATGGTTTTAGGGTGAATGGGGAGCTGTTATTTGAGCTACAGACCTCAAATAACTGAATTATTTACATTTTCATGTGACCCAGAAACTGAAGGGAAAATTCCGTTGAATTCCCCTTTAGGTCATGTAGGAACTAGATTTAAAAAAAAAAAGAGTAAATAAAGAGTCCCTCTCTTATTATTAGGCATTATGCCTTTATCATCCATTTATTCAATATGTATTTCCTAGGCACCTATTACCTGCCAAGCAAAACATTAGGCTTTTTGAAGGACATAAAGATACACAAAACATAGATCATCTCTCAAATAATTTTCTTTTTAATAAGAGAAGTAAGGCATACAGCTATAAATATTAGGTGCTTGAGACAATGTGCTGTGCAGTAGGATTTCAAGAGAGGGGCGGATAACTTCCACCTGGGGAAATCAAGATGTGGTGTCAAGAGCTTGGTCTTGACTGATGGGAAGTGATGGGGTAAAAGGCTTTGCAGACAGAGGAAATGGCTTGCACAAAGGCACATGTAATTTATTATTTATTCTGCCACCAGTTGGGAACTTTAATCCTAATTAGATCCCAGAAAAGAAGCCAATTCTGTGCTTATTTCCATTGGCAATGGAAGCATTGGGCAGCTGAAAAAATTTGCTCTCACAACAGCCAGTTAGTGAGTGACACAGCAGGGGTTTGGAGGCTCCAGAATTCTTTTAATCCTCAGTGATCATTTAAATAACTGAGCCTCCTAAATATATACAAATCTTGTATTTGAATGGATTTGGAAAAATAAAGAGGCCTGTGAAATGCACACAACACTCTTTCCTTTCAAGTTTCTAAGCAATGGCCATGATATTGTAAGACAATTTTGGTCCTCCCCATAGCCTCGTTAGTTCTAGGGCACTGGGACAGCACTCCCTCACTCCTTCGTTGGTTCCCACTCCACTAACACATCCCTCCAGGCAGGCTTGGGAAACAGCTTCAAATTGCTGGCTAAACACAAAGTAAAGATGTGTTGAAGGAAGTTTCCTGCTTTCCCTATTAGCTGCAAGAATTGCCAACAGTTGTTGGGCCATTTGTAAGTGTGTAAGTGTAAATGTTATAGCAAAGATCAAACTCCGGTTATTAATCCAACTCAGGGCAAAGAGGAAAAAACTATCAGCAATGAGAAGTGATTTCCTTTTAGGTATTTGCTCTGAAGCTAAAATTTGTTTAATTAAATGAGACCTTCTGCCCTATTACCAACACTTCACACCAGGGACTGCACTACAGTGAGCCATTAACACTCAGTCTCCAAGCCTGAACCTGTTCTAGCTTCATTTATCCTTTTCAGTCATTCCTATATTGTGTTCTGGCCTTGCATCTCTTCAGCCTGACATCATTAGTCAGTTTCTTTTTAACTTTTACATGAAAATATTTAGGCATACCTTTAGAAGAATGTATTTTCCAATATGAGTACCTGGGTAAAAGGTTACCTGATAAATAACCTGGTAAACTGGGAGGTGATTCAAATGGGGGCTGTGATGTGATTAAAATTTTGTCAGATGAAAAAAAAAGTTTAAGTGAAAGAAACTGGCTTAGGGGAAAAGCAGGTGTGACCTAACATTGTCCTTTAAGGATAAGGAGCACCCAGGGCAGATGTAACTCTTAGCTTGCATCACTGGAATCACTGCTAGGTCTGCTTTTATAACTTCTTGCTGCAATCTGGCCTTCACAAGCCATCCCTCAAAAATCAAAAGCTTTTTTTTGAGATGGCAGGGTTTGTTATGGTGGAGAAACTGTTATCCTACTAGGCAGGAATGGTGGATTCCAGACCCTGCCCAGTCCCCAATTCCTGGGGAGACCTTCAATTGCTCAGGTCCTCAATTCTCACCTCTCTGAAATGAGAATATTAGACTAAATGAGCTTTAAAAAGGGAAACCAGATGATTTATTGTACAAACTGGGGCATTTTTGTGAGGACAAGTGTTAACCAGGTAAACCAGGCTACAAGGGCACACATCACAAAAGTACTGTTTCACACTGGAGTCTGTGATTCCCAAGGTCCTTCTTCCAAGAGAATCCTCCAAACTTTCCATGATACTCCCTTTACAAAGGGAAAACAAAGGTAGTAACATAACAAAAAAAGCTACTTTGGAAAAGATACCTAAATGTAGGTTCACTGTTGTTATAGAAGTGAGAGACAAAAGCAGCCTCATATCAGCAATTAAGAATCATTCAAAATAGTTAAGAAGCAGTATTGAATTATTTTCTAGAATCTTTGGGGATTTAGACATACACATGCACGAAGAAGAAAATATATTCTATCATCTATCAATCAAACTAATTTGTACATAAATTTATCTGAAATCAAAGTAAATTTTCCATAATAAGGAAAAATCAGCCAAATACTAACAAAGCAATTAGCCAAAATTATAGTGAATTTAGCATTTAAACTCAATTTTCCAATAATGTTTTCTATTAAATGTCTAGTCTACAACATAAATTCTATTAGTATTAATTCTGACATAACTTTTCAAAATATCAATCTAAGAATTTGTCTAGACTGAGATCTAACTCCTACAACAATTTCCATAACACAGGTGCTCAGAATAACGAGTGCTCCCAGCACCTTTCATATCCAGATGGTAGAATGATTGGTTTATGGTTTATCTGGGGAATTAACTTTTGCAATTGTACATATTCACCACCCATTGAACATTTTAAAGTGAGGTGTTTAGTGCTTTATCTTTTGTACAAGTTGCTTTTCTGACAATATTATTGATGGAACAAAAGGTCCCCTTTGAAAAAAAAAACTTGGAACATTTTAGAAGTCTCAGTATAAGGCAGATCATTCAAAGGATCAGAAGTTCTCAGCACTGAAATAGACCTACCTGTAAGGAGAGAGCCCCCATCATCAGAAGTATTTCAGTGGGTAGTGGATGGCCATCTCCCAAGGTCACAGTTGAGACAACCTTTTTATTAGATGATTGGCTATGTGACATGACCCGTAAGGTAAAAACCAGTTCTAAGACTCCAGTTTTGTGATCCAGGGCTCTGACACCACGGCATGCATAGAGCAGTGCACTTGACACACTAACATCTTCCCAGAAAGTCACTGCCCCAAGTGTCCTGTGTGTGTTGATGTTAAATTGTTTTCCTGTTCCTTGGACTAGAATGAAGCTGAATTTTATTTTGACTAGAGCAATTTTAATGCATCTGGGAGAAACAAAAAGCTCTAATAACACACCTTTGGTCTATGAAAAGAATACTGTGCTCCATGGCCAGTCCACAGCGAAAGAGGAACACATTGACTCACATACTAAAAATTCTATCTCAGTCATTTAATATTTAGTGAAAGGCCAGAGGAAGTAAAATCAGACCTGGATTCCGTTCAACGCCCGGGTCAGTGGTGCAATGTGGGCAAACGATGAGTGTTTCCGTTCATTTACATTGGCTGATTTCCAAGGCTGTTCCACATCTGTACTGTTAAGCCTCTGTCAGCAAGCAGCAGGGCAGAAAATATGCAATGCTCTTCCCGTGTTGTGGTGCCACTTCTGGGGCAAATGAGCAGGATTGCTGCTGGCTGGCCTGAGTGCCACTTGCAGCAAACTTTCCAACTCCAGGGAAAATCCATCATCCTCTGGAACTTCAGAGCTACACTTCATGGTAGCTAGAAGGAACAAAAGAACACTGGAGAGTAAAGGGGTGAACTAGAAATGATTCCACAATGGTTAGGAGAGTTAGATGGGATTTGCCAAAGAAATTCGCTTTACAAATATATTTATCCTTTAACAAGTATTTTCTTTGCCTTTTTTAGGGCTGGATACCAGAAATGCATTATTTATGTTGTTTAAAAAAAAAATGACTGGGGGGCCTCCCTGGTAGCACAAGGGGTTAAGAGGCAGCACTATGAAGCAATCCACAGCCATTGCAGCACAACTTCGATCCCCAGCCAGGGAGGTTACCCACATGGCGCAGCAGACCTCTCCTGACTCACCTGCTGCTCCCGTAAGCAGTGTATTTCAGTCAGTCTGCCTGTTCTGTTCCCCACTCTGTCTCTGGTGAATCCTCTCAACCCCCAAACCTCTGGCCTGTACCCCAGTTCTTGTATGCATAAATAAATAAATCTTTAAAAAAAATGACTGCAACAAATGCCAATTATCTTCTTCTTTGATCATAAAATACATTTATCTTTTGACGTCTCTAGTATGGTCTTTCTATAAACGTTGAAAGTAAGGGATAACAAGCCTCAACTGTTCTCTTGAAATCTTATCTCTGAAACTGGCTAAATAAGTCAATTTGTAATCACCTAAAATGTGCCTTGAGAAACTAAGCAAATAAAAGACAGATAACAAATTAACTCTACAAGAATGAAATGTACTAAACAGATTAATTCAAGGTCAAGTACAAGTATTCTGATTTGCAAGTTTTTGTGGGACTTGGTTGGCAAGATATAATATAGCTATTATCAAAGGCACTTACTCACCATGGCTATGTTCTTTATAGATATGTGGTTGGATCATCATCCAAAGCATTTTGGTCCCAATAGGAGAGATACAGGATCCCAAATCCTAAAAAAGCAACTTCAATTTGGCCTTAGGTAAGTCATGTCACCTTTATATTCTTGACTACAAAAATCAAGATATTCTATGGTATTAAAGTTTATAATTAATCTAATTACTTAAAAATTTTTAATGAGTGTTAAAAATATGTTAAGGCCTCCCCTGGTGGCGCAGACAGTTGAGCGGCATGCTATGGAGCTGTCCGCAGCTCTGCAGCACCTGTTCAATCCCTGCCGGCCAGGGAGTGTTCCACATGGCGCAGCAGACCTCTCCTATTGTGCCTGCTGCTCCCCTCAGCAATGTATTTCATCAGTCTGCCTGTTCTGTTCCCCACTCTGCTCTGGTGAGTCCTCTCGCCCTCCCGCGCATCCTCTCACCCTCCCTGGCCTGTACCCCGGTTCTTGTATAAATTTAAAAAAAAGTTTAAAAAAAAAAGAAAAGAAAATATGTTAGGTACAAAGGATCTAAGCAGACATTTCTCCAAAGATTGACATGTGTCCAATAAGCATATGAAAAGACGTTCAATATCACTAGTTATTAGGGAAATGCAAATCAAAACCACCATCAGCTACTACTACACATCCACTAGACTGGCTATAATCAAAAAGACAGATAATAAAAATTATTGGATGTGGGGAAATTGAAGCCATCATAGAGTATGAATGGGATCTTGAAAAATAGTCTGATATTTCCTCAAAATTTAAACATAGAGTTATCATATGACCCAGAAATCTCACTATTAGGTATACACCCAAGAGAAAATAAGGCATATGCCCCCACAAAAATCTGCATGTGAATATTCATAGCAGCATTATTCATAATAGCCAAAAAGTAGAAATAAGTATCTACCACCAGATGAATGGATAAATAAAATGTGATATATCCCTACAGTGGACTGCCATGTGGCAATAAGAAGGAGTGAAGAATTGATGCATGGAATGGTATAGATGAAACTTGAAAACATACTAAATAATAGAAACCATTTACAGAAGATGACATATTGTAAGATTCCATTAACATGAAATATTCAAAGTAGACAAGTCATGTCATTTGTAGCAACATGGATGGAAATGGAGGGAGCCAGGATCAATGAAATAGGTCAGAAAACGATTCCACTCATACATGGAATATAAAGAAACAAAAGATCTGCCATAGGAACCAGCAATTACGTCACTAGGTATCTACCCAAAGTACACAAAAATAGTAATTCAAAAGGAAACCTGCACTCCCATGTTTATAGCAGCACTATTTACAACAGCTAAGATATGGAAATGAACTGAATGCTTCAGAACAGATGAGTAGATCAAGAAGATGTGGTATACACACACACACATGCACACAAACACACACAGACAATGTGTGGCAACACGGATGTGAAAGGGATTATCCTACATAAAGTGAGCCAGCAGGAGAAAGACAAGTACCAGATTGTTTCACTTATATATGAAATATAAAGAAACCAACAAAGGATCAGAAAAAAGCTTACTTTGAGCAACTGCCTGTCTTGTCTTTTTAAAATGAAAAAAAAAAAAAAAAAAGCAAAATCACCAACCCTTGAAAACTTACCATAGATATGAGGCATCCAAGAAAGGAGTGGGTAGAAAGCAGGGTGGGGAGAACAATGGACTACAGTTGAGGAAGATGGGTGCTTTGGTCATGCAAAAACAATGGTGACTGCACCTGAGGAGAGAAAAACCTATAATGTGAAAAAACAAACAAGTAAGTAAAATAAAGGTAAGTTATTCACAGGGAAAAAAAGAAAGAAAACAAACAGACAAAACAAAGGAACAAACAAAACTAAATTAAAACAAACCATAAAAATATGACTGAAGAATGGAGATTACTAAAGGGGGAGAAGTTGGGGTGGAAGAAAAAGAGGGTAGTCTGATGGTCTATGGAGGCAAACTGTGGGTGATGTGGTGGTGAGTGTGCTGTATGTAGTAAAATACATATAAAGAGCTATCAGCCTATTCCCCTAAATCACACACAGTATTGTAAACCAGTGCTACCTCAATTTTTTAAAAAAACTTACAAATAAATAAAATGTTAAACAAACAAAATAGACATATCAATAGAGTCAATAGAGATAGATATTAGATCAGCGGTTGCTGGGCCAGAAGGGGAAGGGAAGGAGTTTGAGAGGTGATGGCTACAGGGTGTGGGGTTTCTTTTTGAGGTGATTAAAATATTCTGCAATTGACTCTAGAACTCTATGAATATTATGAAGATCCATTGAATCTTTTAAATGAGTGAACTATATATGGTATGTGAAATATATCTTAACAAAGCTATTTTTTTAAATGTGGCAGACAATTAGAATGTGAAATGCACATGGTATGTGCTTAATAAATACAATGCAAACACATAATGCCTCATTTACTTTGAATAAAGGGGGAAAAGAACTATTAAAAAGAATATAAGTACATGTGAAATATAAAAGCCTAAATTAATGTGCTAATTAGGAATAAAATAACCATCACTAAAGCATATCAGTACATAGTATCATTCTGGGATATCATTAAACTGTACTTGGGTGTACAGTAAGGCAAAGCCTTTAGTGGCAATAATCTTTGGTAATACACTATTGAGTCACAGTGTTATTTAAACAGAAAGCTAAGGCCTTTATAAACTACACCTGAGTATCAAAGACAAAGAGAAAATGACAGAGGAGAGATCTGAAGAGACATTATGCCTCTCTTTACTGTCTTTACTGGCTGTTGTATTCTGAATGCACATGATTCCCTACTTTCCTATCTCTGACACACAGTCTCAATAGAAGAAAACAGAAGTCTTATTTTCCCCATCCTGGCTTTAAACAAGACAAAACAAACAAACATTACATAAGTCCTTAGTCCTTGACCTTTCTTATCCTCCTTCTAGCCCCAGGAGGCTATCATTTTACAGCCTGAAAGCTAATGCAACCCTCAGAATTATTGATGGGCATGGGTTCTGTGGGAGAAGTCACCATCCGCATCCTGCTGAGTGAACAGCCCGGAGAAGGACGCTAATACCTACCTACACAAGCAAAGGGAGTTTTGCAAAGAGTTTCAAGTATCAGTCATACATCTAATGTGTACAGTTCTGGGAGAAAGAGCTAGAGTTGTCCTGGCACCATAGGACCAACAATCTGATGAATAGCACATGTGCATGCAAGCATGAAAAGGGTTGGTTTGTTTGCTTGCTTGTTTGTCCATCTTTAAATAATATAAGATAAAACAAGAGAGAACACTACCTGGAGGATACACAACAACAAGTTGAAGTTAGAGACAGAAAAGGAGGGGCAGGAAGGAAGCAAGGATGGAGAAAATTAAATGGAGTCTGTTAGTGATTTTAAACATTGCCAAAAAGAGAAATGTTACTTTAACTGCCAAAGAGACATCTTTCAGGTACATGAAATGAAATGGTGGCAAGAGAAAGTAAAATATATTAAAGATGAATATATGTTAAGAAAAAAATAGAGCGGTTAGCAGAGGACAGAGACGGCATATCAAAGTACTAACGTGATAATGTGTAGAAATGAAATTATTCATATTGATACCACAAGAGGTTGGATTTGTGTGCCCAGAAAAAAAGGCTTGACAAGGCACATGCCACAGGGGGATAGAAGGAGGACAAAAATGAACCCTGCAATAAAAACTGAGGCCAAAATTAACTGCATGATGAATCTAACTAAAAGAACAGTCCAATGTTCTTCTCTTACTAGAAGAGCAGCTCCAATGCACCCCCAAATAGAAGCAGATTTAATTCTGGTTCCAATTCATTTACCATGAGACTTCTATGATTCTGAAGAAATGTCGAGCGTATTTAATTGGTAAGATCAAGAACTTGAAAACAGAATGTGATTTCTAACTCTGAGAAACAAAATAGTTTCTAATTTACAGATAAGTTTGTGTTCCTTTGTTTTATTCACTAATTGTTTTCTTTGTTTGAATCTAACTGGGAAATAGTTTCCCACAGCAGCAATGTGTATGCTAAAGTATTAGGGATGAAGTGTAAGAATGTCTGCAGTAAATTCTCAAATGGTTCTTCAATCCTTTCCATATCAACGAAGGGAAAAGAGATAGAGAAACAGAGGGAAAGCCAATGTCGCCATATGCTAACAATTGATAAATCTAAGCAAAAGGTGTAAAAGGTCTTTATTGTATATTCCTGAAGCTTTTCTGAATGTTTGAAATGTAACAAAATAAAAAACTGGGGAAAACATATGAATGAATAGCTTGCATTTCTCAGGAAAAGAGGTCCCTGAATTTAAATGCATAAACCAAAATGCTTTTCTTCAGGCCTGTAAGAAAATGTGAAAGACTCCAAATGTGTGGATCCAAACAGATCAGCACCAGCAGTCCAAGACATTGTTCTGTAGACTACATGGCTATGTAGACTTGTTTGACATATGTGTACATATATGTGTCATATTCAGTTTTATATATTATTATATGGTGTATTCAATGATATATATATTGTATATGATTTATAATGCCATATTCAACTATATTTGAATTCAATTACATATGCAATTATATACATATATGTAATACTTCTTAATATATTCATATTTGATTACACATATACCCAATTCAATCCATATTCAACTATATATACATATAGATACATACATAGACATACAGAGAAATATAGATATATGCATACGCTTACACTCACACTCAAAAATACCCATTTTGCAAATAAGTAAACAGAGAATCACAGAGGTATGTCACATAGCTACACAGTAAAAGAACTGGATTTGGAATCCAAGAACCCTCTGTGCTATTAAGTATTTTACACTTCCTCAGTTAATTATTTCAACAAAACAGCAACAACAATTACCAACTTAAAATATCCCAAACTATGTAGTTTATTAAGTTTTTTGTTTTGGGCCTCCCCGATGGCGCAGCGGTTGAGCATTGGGTTACGAAGCTGCCAGCAGCCTCTGGAGCGCCGGTTCAATCCCTGGCTGCTCCCCAGCCACCGGAGGAGGGTCCCACATGGTGCGCAGACCTCCCCTGCCGCCTGCTGCTCCCCTCAGCAGTGTGCTTCGGTCCTTCTGCCTGCTCTACTCCCCGCTCTGGCTCTGGTGAATTCTCTCACCCTCCCGCGCTTCTGACTGTACCTAGTGCTTGTATAAATAAATAAATAAATCTTAAAAAAAGAAAAAGAAGTTTTTTGTTTTTTCATGAATGAGTGCTACCCAATCTTTCTCTTTTCTACCAAATCTCCTGTGAAAATAAGACTTCAGGGCAGAAATTTATGTGGCTCCAAAAGCTAAGCATGAAGATTTGGGGAAACTAAAGGTAAACCTATAATAGGAAGTAATCTTAGCCAGCAAGCAAAGTTTGAGGCCCTTATCTAAAAGTTTCTTTATCTAAAAGTAAAAGGACAAAAATACAGATTAAACTATATCAACTAGAAAGAAATTATTCCTTGTTTTCAAAATTGAACATTTTTTATTAGTTTTTGAAATATGGCTTACCATTTAAAGGAATTTCCCATTATCAGAAATTTCATTAAATTGTGCTAAAAACCTTTTCCTACTGCTTTGCTTAATATAAATCTATGATGTTTTTATTTCAAGCACCATGAATTCTCTTGAGATGCAAATGTTAAGTATTTCCACCATCATCTCTACTTGAAGAAAAAATACCCAGGAATGGAGTTTGGTGGTGGTTGTGGCTGCTGGTAGTTGTGGCTGCTGGTAGTTGGTGTCAACCAACTAAAACCCACATCTCAAATCACTGATGCATGCATGTCTGTCCTCAGTAAGAAGATTCAGGACTGTAGGGAGAGAGCACAGCCCAGGATCCCTCCCTTTTTCCACCAGTCCTCTGTGAAAGTGAAACAGCAGACCAGAAGAAAGGACCATAACAACATCATAGCCCAAGAGACCTTAAAAGCAAGTAAACCCTCTCATTTGAATGAAGTAATGGACAGGCCTGAGCCTTATCAGTCGCTCTGAAGAGTGTCAGCAGTATACTTTTTGTTAAAGCATCAGGCTAAAAACCTTTACATTAAATTTGTCTAAAGAAAGCAAATGATGGGCCTCCCTGGTGGCGCGGGGGTTAAAGACAGCGCAATCAAGCTATTGCCAGCCCTATAGTACAAGTTCAATTCCCGCCCGGACAGGGAGCAACCCACATGGCGCAGCAGACCTCTCCTGCCTCGCCTGCTGCTCTCCTCAGCAGTGTATTTAAATATATCTGCCTGTTCTGCTCCCCACTCTCTCTGGTGAATCTGCACCTCTGGCTTACACCCAGCTTTTGTATGCATAAATAAATAAATCTTACAAAAAAAAAGAAAGGAAAGCAAATTAGGGTGTAGGGTAAGGGAAAAATGTCAGGCTTTTCTGCCCTCCTGCCATCAGGATAGATGATGGGTCCTGAATGCATGCCTGGTGGCGGGCAGCTGTAATAGGGCGTGGGCATATGTAGATGGGATTCACCTGGGTTAAGACTGGGCTTTTAAGGGCAGCGGCACGGGGATGCCAGGAGAAGCAGAGAGAAGAAGCCGAGAAAGAAGCAGAAAGAAGTAGAAGCTGAGAGAAGCAGAGCACGCCGGAGAGCCCAGATAGAGTGAAGACTTGCTGGGGGCTTGGGAGGCCTGCCAGCCTCCCGGCCCCCTCAGCACCCCTGTCTGCTGTGTACCCGGTAAATCCCAATAAAAGCCTGAAAAGCCACTGAGGGCTCCAGGACTTCTCCTTTACCCAGTCTGGTGGATCATAGAAAACCTGCCCTGTGTCATTCCTGCCCCAACAGAGGGGAAATGTCCAATAGTAAGAATGCTGTGATCTATAACCTTATTTCAGAGATATTTCATATTGGAAAATGAATCTGAGAGAAAGTTCCCTGGCTTTGTTAAAGTCTCATTCCTGCCATTCTTTCAGTTGCTTTTGTTTTGCAAACATTTTGTGGGGTGATTTAGAAACATTTTCTTGCTCTTAGTAATAAAGGTCCTTGCTTTTTTTTCCTTGAGATGTTATGACCATCTCCTCTAGTAAAATGTGGGCACATTTGATATGTGAACAGTGTATATATTTCTTTATTTCATTCCGAAAGTACTATCCTAGTATAACTTAATTGTTCCCAGCTGAAATGATGAAACTTTATATTCAGATATTAAATAGCATGAAAGTATCTTTCACCTGGTGCCAATCTACAAGTTCTTACTCTTTCTAGGAAAAAGATAGTCACTCAGGCCCATGTATAGTACCAGGATCCCAAGGCAATAATAAAAAAAGGAACTTCTTGGCTGTATTAAAAATAATTTTATTCACCCTCAGCGAGGCAAACCTAGAGGAAGATTAGGAGATAAGTTGCCCCCATTTATCATCATACATTCAATCAATACATTCACTAGACATTTCTCCTGACATGCTATTAAACCGACCCCCTCTACTAGGAAGATAAAACTCTTTAAATAGAAAATAAGTAGACAGTGATGAACAGCAATATTATCCCTGCCTACAGTTTAAGTTCCCAGGACCTTGGTAAACTTTTGAATCCTCTGTGCTCTGGACATAAAATTGCATTTCCCTGCTCTCTGGGGAAGATGATTTGAATGACTTGCTTTCTCAATGGAGTTTTATATTATAGGGCAGAAGAATGGCTCCTATTCCTAAAGCATGAGTAGCAAGCCTAGGACAGCTGTGAGTATGGCAAACGTAATTCTACTAAATAAGGACCAGGTTGCAGCTGAGTTCCAGCTTCTTGATACCAGGGCACTGACCTGGATATGCATGAGTACCTTTGAGGGGCTTTACTAGGAGCGTTAGTATATTACTCAGGATTCTCTGGAAAAATAGAACCAATAAGATATATATTTAATGCATTAAAAGACATAAGGAATTGACTCCTGCAATTATGGAGACTAAGAAGTCCCGCCATCTCCAAGACCCTGGAGAGTCAGCAGAATCATTCCAGTCTGAATCTAAAGGCCTGAGAACCAAGAGCACTAATGACGTAACTCCCAGACCAAGGGTAGGAGACCAATGTCCCATTCAATTAGTCAGACAGAACAAATTCTCCCTTCCTCTGCCTTTTTGTTCTATTCAAGCTACAAATTATGGATGATGATACTCCTCGATATTGGGGAAAGCCATCTGCTTAACTTAGTCTACTTATTCAAATGCTAATATCATGTAGAAACACTCTCACAGGCATACTCAGAAACCATGTTTAGCCAAATATCTGGGCACTCTGTAGGCCAGTCAAGTTGGACCAAATCTCATTGTCTAATCTGTTCTCTCACATTTTCCATCTCTGTCTTACTTTCTGAAAGATTTCTTCAACTGCCTTCAAACCCTTCCATTACACTTACTTTACAATTTTGAATTTCTAAGAATGATTTCATGTTCTTGGATTCTCCCATTTTTAAGGCATCCCATTCTTGTTTTGTGCATGTTATTGCTCATATTGGTTCCTCTCTTTAAGTCTATTCTTAGTCTTTGTTTTCTTTCTATTATATGCATTTGTTTATTTCCATTTCCATTTCCTTATCCACTTACCCCTGTACCCCCACCTGTGGTGTTTGCTTTGTGTTGTGTCTTTCAAGTTGGAGGCTTTCCTCAAATATGTGATTCTTTGGCTGTCTGTTTATATTACAGATTAGGGATATAACAAGATAATTGGAGAAGAGAAGATGGGTGCTTAGTCAGCTTTTTCATAGACCGATGAGACTTCAAGGTGGTTTTGTCACTGAGGGAACCTAAAAAGGCTGGTGTTTGTAGTTCTTTTTTTTCTGGGGCTGTTTAGTTTCTTAAGAGAAGAAACCTCTCCCACCAGACTGATTGTGGGAGAGGAGAGAGGTGTAAGCTTGATGTTGGCCTCCGAAGTGCTTATCTAGGTAAGGATGACAAGGATACAGTCCAGTGCCACCAGTTTCAGAGGACCACATAATTACTTAGCTAAGGAGAGTTGATAGGACTCTTTTATTTGCCTTTTCTCAATATAAGTTTTTACTTAGAATGGAACATTTTAGAGGCTAAAATAACTACTGCATATTTTAAATGGGGAAACAGGTTGGTCTTTTGTCAAAATTTTCCTGAAAATTAAAAAAGCCTGCTCTTTCTGAGGTTTGTTGGTTTGGATATTCTTCATGCCTCAGAAACTCCTGGTAACAGCCCAACATGGTGAGGGAAATAAGAAAGTTGGGATCTGTCTCTGCATACTGAAACTATGAAGTTTGGCCAAGGCATGAAGTCATTTTCAGGGTCTAAGAGATGGAAGTAAAAGCTTCGAACAGCACTAAATTATAACAGATGAACCAGATTCCAACCAAAAATGCAGATATCTTACAATACTGTGTTCACAAATGTCTGCTCTGTCATACCAAAAGGTTAGAGAAATGCAAATGGAGGCTAAGGTTTTACTTGTGGCTGCCAACCAAAATATATGTTCTAGAGAACAAAAGGAATCAGGATTTAAAAGGCAAAAGAACGCAGTCTGTTTAATGTTTAAGTAAACACACCTGCAACCAAGTACTTATTCTGCAATATAAAAATACTGTTGTACAATATACACCAAATCAAAAAGGGCTTGGATCTTGAATTATATATCATAATGTACCTGATAACAAGAGATGCATTTTTATCAGAAGTTAGCTCATTTTTCTTTTCAAGTATCTAAGACCTCGGAAAAATCACCAAATCTTATGTTTTGTCTCTTAAAGTTTCTAGAGAGAGACATCTGACCTGGATATGCTTAGAAAAAGCAGTACAGCTGGATGCTGTAGTCTCTTGAGTTACTTCAAATGCTAATACATTTTTTTAAGGGGAAATACTACTACATTCTGAAACTTTTATTCTGAGGTGGACCAAGTGGTCTAAATAAAGTTCAATCAAAGTCTTTTCTTTCTAGACACGGTGTGTCCCATTTAATCCTGGATAAATGTTGGTAGAGTATGCCTATTCTCTCCTTCATTTTAGATCACTGAAAGGCAGCTTCCTAAAATTTATCGTCAGTTAATAAAGAAACACACAAAAATTTAAGTACAAGGACTGGTGATTGCCCAAACTGAAAGCTACCAAAATGTCAAAGTAGAAATGAGGGATTGGAAATAGTGGATTCATCCTAAAAAAGAAAAAGGAAAAAAAGTAATCTGCCAGGTGGCCAGAATTTGATTTATTGGGGCTATGTGTTTACTGTCTAAATATGTAATAAATTTAAATAGTAGTAAAAGCATATCGGAATACCTGAGAGTAAAGTGAAACCCAGTTGAGCCTAGATGTCTGCTTTACATGATGCCAATAATCTGAGATGGTTTGTTTGTTTGGAGGTATAATGTGTGTGCTGTAAAGTACATAGAACCTTTAGTATATAGGACATTTTTCTATATAAATATAAATTAATAATGTTGGAGAGAGACCAAAGTTTGAACAGACATTACTGATTGTAAAGTGCTTGATTCCATGTGATCAAAAGAGAGAAGCAAGGACTCTGAGCGTGGCTGGTCTTATCTTGAAAAATCACAACACGATATGTCCATGTTTATTTTCTTCATGTTTTTCTGACTTGTCAGCATTAATTTTCAACAAAAGCAAAATTCTACACTAATATGTGGGACTAGTTATTAACAATAGAGCAGACCAAATGATGCAATAAAAGGAAAACATTCTGCATAGAAGAGCAAAAATAACTAACAGCAATAATCATGATGATGCTAAAGAATGCTAATGAGCATTGACAAGAGATCCTGGGAAGCAAAGGTATTCTAATAATAGTACAGTAACTGGAACAGAGAGCATGGAAGGTGAATTGTGCAAGAGATTACATTCTCAGTGGCAAGAACAGTCTGGCATAGGAAATGAGGAAGTAAAACCATGAAACAATAGATGCCATGTTTTTGAGCAAGAGAAATAACGAAGTCTGAGCAGAGACTTTTTTGCCTTATGGAATTATACTAGCATATGTCTTCTTTTGCTATCTTCATGTTTCTCTAATTTATCAGATGATTTGAACTCAAAACAGTGAACAATGTTTAACAATGATGTCAGTGTTTCAGTGGAAAAAAAGCTAGGAATTTGAAAAGTAAGCTTTTTGCAGACACAAAGATGTCGTTGTTGCTGCTGTTGTGTTTCTAGAATAACTGTATGATTGTTAATTATGAAAATGGATAATCATAGTGGATACAATTTGTCTTAAGGATAGGAGTGCTATGTCACTAAAATACACAAAATGGAGACTATAAGAACAATCACCAAAGTTCAAGATACTATAAAGACTTACTTTCATGCTGCCACATAGCCAAAATATACTGCTGAAAACCCAGAATTGTCTCATGACTGAATAATGAAATAGCCATGTTTTATTAGCTTTATTTAAAACTGTCTACAAGTTGAACAACCTTTGTGAGCCCTTTTTAACACTTTTACAATTTGCTGGAGCAATGATTTCCTTTTTTCTTTGAGCTGCAGTGGCTAATCTGATTTTGGCTTTCTAGTAATTATGTCAATTAATGTGTGCTGAAAGCAATTTCATTTGTTGAAATGGATACCAGGTGAATATATAATTAGTAGAGGGTTGTCTCTTTAAGACTTTGTGTGTGATTTTCCCAAGATCAGCCACAATACAGAAGGGTAGAGTTTTAAATATAAATAATTTCTGGCTAGTGACCAAAATAATGCCTAGTTTATTTCCTGACAGCTGAAATAAACTCGTAATAACTTCCCATCTTCTCCTACCAATCAAGGATACTTTTATAGAGTGACCAACCATTCCAGTTAGCCCAGGATGATCCTTGTATTAGCACTGAATGTCCTCTATCTTGGGAAGTATTTCTGTTCCAAGCAAAACATGACAATTCTTCACTCTAATACACGCAACACATTCATACTTAATGTTTTATTATTAAATACATTTAATGTATAGAAAAGAAAGTTATAATTTATATCTATATTGCCACTGAAATGAAGCAATGACACATGTCGTTCCTTCTAAACTTTATACAGATAATATATAATTCAACAATTATAAAAGCAATCATAGTCACAAGATATATACAATTCTATGTTCATTAATTAACAAATAAATATTCTTACAAAATGCGTATAATTTTAATGAATCCATAAAATTCTAACATATTTCCAAGTTATAAGTTATTTAATGACCCTTCATTGTAGGACATTTATATTGTCTTAACATTTTTTCTATTAGAAATGATAATGCCATAAATGCTTTTGTATGTATAGTAGTCCTCTTCTAAATTTAAGAAATTAAACTTTGTGGGAAACCTATACATGGTAGAATTATGTTGACAACATAAAAACAGCTTAGATTATCAGTATTTTCTCCTGATAGCAAGTTTCTTATCAATTATCCTGCTATTTAAGTCACTATTTCATGAAATCTCCCGGGAATGTGAGTCCATTCTAGAAACTGGGCAATATCCATGATTTTGATAGTTGAAACAACATGTATTTGTTCTGAATGTCAAGAAATTTTCATCAAAAATGAAGGAATGTTTCCTTTTTCCTCTTAGGATCTTTCAAAAGAATAATGGCATTTGAAGAGAAGTGAGGTAACTGGATAATCATAATTCATAATGTCATAAAGAAGCATTTACTGTGTTCCAAAATTGCCAGAGGCATGGAGGCCACTCATTTTTAAGGATAGATATTTGAGAGAAGTCAATTTTAATACTAAGTCTGACCAAATCAACTATTCCTTCAGACTTCCTCTTAGGAGTTCTGAGGCAGAAGCATGAAAATTGAAAAATTCAAGTCTTCATGTATACTACAATTAAAACCTAATACCTGAGTCTACAAACTTATTGAGCACCTGCATTTGGTTGCCCAATCCCGATCCTTTACATTTTATCAAGTGATAAGAAAAGCCATAAGATATGGCTATATTGATAACAAAATAACAAAAGTGTAGTAAGTCCTATAACAGAAATGTAAAAAATGGACATGTCTCCTTGTACATTTGCATTATTTATAATGACAAAAAGATTTTAAACAACCTAAATATCTATCAACAAGACACAAATACACATACTGTCATACAATGAATATGAGGAAACAATGGAAATGAAAGCATAAAAATTATATATACTAATGCCAACAACTTTCAGAAATAAAACAAAGAATACAAAACAATATCAAAGTTTACATGTAAGGCCTCCCTGGTGGCGCAAGGGGTTAAGATGCAAACTATGAAGCTGTTCACAGCCACTGCAGCTGCAGCACAGGTTCGATCCCCAGCCAGGGAGCTACCCACATGGTGCAGCAGACCTCTCCTGCTTCGCCTGCTGTTCCCCTAAGCAGTGTATTTCAGTGGATCCACCTGTTCTGTTCCCCACTCTGTCTCTGGTGAATCCTCTCACTCCCCCACCCACACACACCTCTGGCCTGTACCCCAGTTCTTGTACACATAAATAAAATAAACCTTTAAAAAAAAGTTTACATGTAGATTGATATCACTTACATAAATTTTAAAGTGTGCAAAAGAACAATGCATATTGCTTAGGGATACTTCCAATGTAGTAAAAACAGAGAGAAATGCATGTAATGACAAGCATGGAATTCAGCATAATGGTTCCGGGGGAGGGGAGTCACTAGAAGGAAGGCTGCTGAGTGAGCAGGGCATATTCCCAGGGGAGGTACACTGGAGGGTTCATGTGTCTTGGAAATGTTTTATTTCTTAAGCTACTGGGAGAGTACATGATTATTCATTATACAATCTTGAAATATTTAATAATATATTAAAATATACATAAAATGCCACATAAGCAGAGAAGAGGCTGTTAATTCTAAATGGAAGCAAAAATCTGGATGAGCTGGTATTGATGGATAAATTGGATGTGATGGATGAGCAGAAATTAAGTAAGTCCAGATGGCAGGAAAGAAGATTCTGGGGGGATGGACCAGCATGGGCAAAGGCATGGAAGTGTTCTGAACAAGAGCTAGCTTAGGATGCACAGAAACATATATGCTGTAATAAGGAAGCTAGTTAATGAAACTAGAATCAAACTGCAAAAGGCCTTGAGCACAGCAGAAATGTAAAATAATTACTAGGTTTTACAAATAGGAGCTTGAAATGAGGGCTGGGTTATAATTTATTACTTACTTCATGTAATTCTAAAGGAGTCATAATTTTGTCAACCAGGATGTCACCTATCTGAATCTTATCCCTTTTTTTAAAAAAGATTTATTTTATTTATGTGTACAAGAAGTGGGGTACAGGCCAGAAATGTGAGAGGGTGAGAGGATTCACGAGAGACAGAGCGGGGAGCAGAACAGGCAGACAGGCCAAAAACACTGCTGAGGGGAGCAGTGGGAGAGGAAGGAGAGGTCTGCTGCACCATGTGGGTAGCTCCCTGGCTGGTCGAGAATCAAATCCGCACTGCAGAGGCTGTGGACAGCTTCACAGTGCTGTGCCCAACCGCCTGCGCTACCAGGGAGGCCCTGAATCTTATCCTTTTAAATCCATATAGTTCTTCAAATAAAAATAAAAACTCAACTCATTACAAGTCATCTACCAAATCCAATAGAGAAGCGGATCCTTAGGCTTATCACCAGCAATTAATGTGGAGATCTCCCACTGGTCACTTTAAAGGGTCAGTTAAAGTTTTTCTTATTATCTATCAGTTTTCCCGCCTGATCATGGAGTGACTCAAGTGAAAAACAATGCCCTGACTAGGGGTAGGAAGACTAGTTGGTTTTGTGAAAATCTAAAGCTTGTTTAATTTGCCAGAACTACCTTTTTACATGATCATCACTTGGTCACCAGCAGGTATCTTTCACTGGTTTCATGTGGCAGAGTCTGAAGAATATGGGTTGATCAATGTGTCATTCATCGGCGGCACCTGCAGAGATGATGAAAGTTTATCGTACAATATTATGGAAAGCGGCACAACATTTAGCAAATTGAACCACACATTTCCTCCTTAGCCCCCCCTTTTTGAACATTAAAACTGCAGTTTGAAAAACAACTTCTAATGCAGAAAAAAATTAAAACAGCAGGTGATAATTAGGGCAAAGTTACAACAATATTATTGCTGATGGGCTACCTGTCAGTTAATGCAAGCTATCACTTCTCCCCAGGAACAGTTATTATTAAAAACAACTTATGAAGGTTAAAGAAGGGATGTTAAATGTGTTAGTCTCTCCATTTGCTCATTTGGAAATGACATACAGATAGAATCATTAACCATTTCAGTTCTATGTTGGCCTCAGGGCAGACGCACAGAAAATAACTGAAAGTTACAAATGTCTAAAACATAAACCTTAGCTACTTTGATTTAAAAAAATCAATCCTCCTTATGAATTAAATTCCAATTATATACCAATATGTAATATCAAGAAAGATGTATCAATAATTGCCACGTTGGCAGAGGGCAAAGTGTAAGAATAAGAAAGATATAAAAATTTCATAATTTACAAAATCTGTTACCAAAACAGCTATTGCTGGTGGAAGACTCAGAGTTCACTCGTTGAGCTGTAATAACATTCTCTGACTAGTCAAGGTTGAATGTTCAGGATACAGTTTGCGTATTAATCATCAATTCAAATAGAAGGGTGCACAACTGGAGAGGTTCTCCTTTGTTAAGCAGTTTATTCCTGAACACAGATGGAAGTTTATTTTCCTTTGTGTATTTCAGAATAATGCCAGTGTTTTCCCTACTAGCCAAAAATTCTTTTGAAATTACTTCTTTAGCTTTACTCTTCAATAAATACAATCTTTCAGCAATGAATTCACTTAAGCTTTTGCTGATATGAATTATGAGCTCATTCAAACTCCCCATTTCAAGTTTAAGCATTATCTTAAACTTTCATCCTACCCAGCAAGAAATCTGAAGATATACTTATTTTGGTTCACTATACAGTATTTCATTTCATAGTATGTAGTGTTGTGTGTACAACCATAGCTTATTTATCCATTTTACTTTTGATGAACATTTGGATATTGTCATTATTAATACGTGGAAACAAATAAGTATTACACAGGTATTCATGTGTATACAAACAAAACACCCACACATTTATACATAGCATTAATTTTTTTGTGTAAGTATGATATACAAACAGAGAAGTGCATATATCATAATAGTAAAGTTTGGTGAAATTTTCACAAACTGAACACACACCTTCAATCATCACGCACATCAAGAAAGAGGACATGACCAACTCCCCAGATGTCCTATTTATGCTCCCTCCCAGTCATTAGTTCCCTTCTAGGGCAACTCTCCTGACTTCAGATAACATACATGAATGAGTTTTGCCCATTTTTCTACAAAACCTACTCTTGTGTGCATCACTTCTTTCACTTAACATTATGTTTCTGAGGTTCATATATGTCAGTACATTTAGAAGAAGATACCTTATTCACTACTGTACAATATACTGTTATATGACCACATCACCAATTTTTAAATCTATTTTATTGATGATGAATATTGCTCTTATTTCCAGTTTGGAAGTTATTATACATAACTTTATGTATAACTTTTTATTATACATAACTTTGGAAGTTATTATACATAAGCTCTGTGTTGTTTAACATGTATCTTTTGGTATACTCTAGGAATATTCCTAGGAAATAAATTGCTGGGCCATAGGGTTTTCATGTTTTAACTTCAGTAGGTATTGCCAGTTTTCCAAAGTGGTTGTATTCTATACATAGGATTTGACTTCTTGAGGAATCATTACAATGAAAGGCATCTCAGCATAACCATCAAGAGAACAAGTTTTGGTGTTACTTAAACCAACTTCAGGTTACCACTAAATAGATTTGTCACCTATGCTTAATCCTCAGTCTCAGTTTTCTCAGCCGTAAAATAGATATAATAAAACCTTTCTCAAATTTTATGAGAATTAGATGAGATGTTATTTTTAATGCAACTTAGAAGAGTGCCTGGCACATACTAAGTACTTTGCTTATTATATAATGGTTATTAATCATTAGCTCTAGGAACATAGACAATACGAAGAATTAGAAATAAATAGTAGAGATATAATCCACAAACAATTTTAATTCTCTGATGGAAGAAAAGTGAAACTGACCCAAAAGGCATTACCAATTCCAGTGCGCATTACACTTGAACCCTGAAAAAAAATCATTTAAACATTATCCCAAAATGCATTTGCAAATTACTCTTGCCAGAGGCAAGGTTCTTGCATGCAGAGCATTACCATCCATTTCCTCCCCTACCAGACATTACTCTTTAAAGACAAAACTGCCAAGGGCTACTCTGGAAAGTCACTAATATTATACTTTTTATTATATTTGCCAATTTCACACCTTCCTCAACCCAACCCCCAAAGTTGTTGAAAATTGACAGTAATTGCAACTTTAGTCCCGAGTTTTCCTTAAAACTTACCAGTATCTAAGGCATCTTTTAGTCCTGAAACTCCTAAAAATGAGTCCAGATCTTTGCATTAAGTTATAAAGAACTTGCCTTGTTTTGTAGGCATGAGCTTAATAACCTTAGCGTGGATTTCAGCAGCAGTTGGGAAAGTAGCCTAGAAGTTAACCCAGAAGTTATACTCTGTACAGAGATACTGTTTTAGCTAATTGCTCCAGGGGCAGCAGGTGCAGTTTTCTTAGGCAGGTAATTTTGGAAGGTGACACCATGTTCCTAATAAATTGAATCAGATTCCATGTATCTGTCATTATTCTCAAGAAATAAGGCACACAATGTACTTGAAAAGATGTCACCTTTTGAGAAGGCCAGTGGTAGACCTGAAAGGGAACTTTTTGAACATTTAATTGAGCCTCTTTGATTTACAGATGAGAAAACTCCTTATTTCAGAATCTTGCCTAAGGTCAAATGGTTTGTTCTCTGGACAAGCACAAAGCTCAAGTGTTATTCACAGTTCAGTGATTGCTCCTCTTTGCTCTTGCCTCTGGCCTTCCACCATCCTCTCACCCCATCCTGTTCTCCAACACGATTTCATAAAGATCCAGATCCGGGATCCGGAATTGGGGGAAGCTGAAGGAGTGTGACAACCATTAAATTGTCAGGGAAGTGCAAGAGGCAAGGGATGCTCTTCTCCGTTTTTGTTTACCACTGTATTCCTAGCACCTGTGCCTTGTATACAGACCCTGGTAATTGTTAAATGAAGAAGCGAATGAATCAATCTTGGGTGTCAGGTTGCCATATATTTACTGTTTTATCTACCACCTCCACACTAACAGAACTTGAAAACTGATATTCTAAGGAGGAATCATGTGGTACTCGGCTCATTGTGAACAATTCAAAAATGTCAGTTCGTTTTCCTTTTCTTCCTTTGCAAGGACAGGATACTAGGGGGTAAGGTAAGGCATGACGTGCCACGGTGTCTCTGTGCCTGCACAGAAAGTGAAGCCGGTGTCTAACAGGCTGGCGTCTTCCTTATCCGAACTGATCAATTTCAGTGTCCCGAAAAAACGCAGTTATTTTATGCACAGAGGCTGGTCGCTTTTGTTGATCGATTCTGGGCTGCAGTCAGCTCTTGACTGCAACTTTTTATAAGCATCAGCTGGCTACATTGCGGCAGGAGGGGGCAATGCTAGGAAAGCAGGGAAGACACCCCCACCCCAAACCCCACCCCCCCAGCCCCAATAAAGGAAGCCAGTGCAAGCACGGAAGGCGTTTTGCTGGTCTGAAGGGATCGCCGTCTGGAGCTCCCTGGGCCTCTCCAGCCCCGCCCCCTCGCCCGCGGAGGTTCAAGTTCGACCCCCCGACGCTGGGTCTCCAGTTCCCTTCCTCCAAGCCTCGGCGTCCCAAAGGGGACCGCCAGAAGGCGAGGGGGGGCCCGGAGATCTCTCGGGCGCAGGGTCACTGGGCCACGCGTGCGTGGTGCTACCACGTGGGGGAAAAGTTTCCAACTTTGCCCGCAGGCGCTCCCCATCCCCCCCACGGAGCAGAGGCCCGCGCTCGGGCACGCTCTCTCTTTCCCGTGCCCCCCGCCACGCCCCCCACTCTCAGAGAAGGCCCCCCCGTGCCCAGCCTCTGACACGCCTCCTCCCTTCTCAAAGCAGGCCGCCGAGGGAAAATACCGGGGGGGGGGGGGGGTCCCGAGAAGGCGGCCAGGGAGCCTCTGGCGGGCCTGGCCTCAGGGGTGGAGGCACAAGTGTCCCGAGAAGCGCGCGGGGAGCGCGCAGCCGGGGGAGCGGCCCAGACAGGGCGCCGCGGCCCGCCCGAGCCCCCGGCGCGACGGGTGGGATCCCTCAGCGGCTTCCACCCACCCCGCGCCAGTTCAGTCCGGCCGCCGCCGACCCCACGCGGGCCGCCCGGCGCGCCCCCAGCTCTCCAGCCGCGGGTCCCCGCCGCCCCCAGTGCGCAGGCCCGGCCGCCCCAGCGCGCATGCCCTGGGCTCGCGAGCGCGGCCAGCCCCCAGCCTTGTGCTTTCTACACACTCTACAACTGGGGAGGGGGCGGGGGCGAGGGAGCCCGGCCGACCACGTGATCCCGCCGGCCGGGGCCGCGGGGGCGGGAGCGCGCGCCGAGCGAGGCGCGGGGCGGGCGGGGGCGCGGGCGGGCGGGCGCGCGCGCGCGGGGCTGGGCTGAGGCGGGCGGCGGCGGCGGTGGGCCGGCCGCGGAGGGGGAGGAGCGGGAGCTGAGCGAGGCGGGCGGGCGGAGGATGGGGCCGTGCCCGGGCTCCCGCTGCAGCCGCCGGGGGACACGCCGTGCACCCTCCGGCTCGGGGCTCTCACGGCGGCGGCGGCGGCAGCGTTAGCGGCGGCGGCGAGAGCGGCCATCCCGGCGCTTCCCGGCCGCGCTGCTCCCTCGGGCTGGGCGCGGAGAGGCGGCGGCGGCGCCCGGCGTCCCTGCTGGAGATTTCTTTCTGCTTTCCGCGTCGACGGGCTCCCCCCCTCCCCGTTTCGAGGCAGGGTGACCTCTTCTCCGGGACTGGGCGCCCCTCTTTTCTGAGGAGGGGGCGGGGGGCCGCGCCAGGGGCCGCTTCTCCGCTTCTTTCATCGCCTCGCCTCCCCCTCCGAGCCCGAACCGCGAACCCCACAACTGCCTCAGCATCCTCTGCCCTTCCTCCACCTCCCTCGCCACCGCTCCCAGTTTCGCCCTCTCCCCCGCCCCCCCCGAATTATTTCATTATTATGCGCCCCTCTCTGGGGGGTCTGGTCCCGCTCGGGTCGCTCGGCAGCCGGGGCCTCCCCTGGATGCACCTCTTAAAAATTCTGGAGCCGGGGAGTGAGTTTCCTCCGCGGCGTGTGTGAGAGGCGGCGGGGGTGTCTTCCTGCGCGAGGGGCGGGTGAAGTTCATTGCCCCCCACTTTCCCGCGACCTTTCCGGACCCGGGTCTGGAGCGGGGAGGCCGGCGTTTTCGGGGGCGCGGCGGAGAATGGCCGCGGGGAGGGCTCCCCGGAGCCTCCCAGTCTCTTGATCAAAGCATTCCGCTATTCTGATTTATTGCCTGCTTGGTGAGTTATTTTTTTCCCTCTAAAGGAGACCTGTGTGTTCAGCCATTACTTTGCTCGGCGCTGCTCCCAGGCGTCTCCGACCCCCGGGGCTGTGCGGAGCCCCGCACTTGGGTCCTCGCCGCTCGCCCTCGCCCCGTCTCTCCTCCCTCTCCCCGCCCCTTCCCCCTTTTCTTTCTCCTCTCTTTCTTCCCCTCTCTCCCTTCTTTCGGCCGCGTCTCCCCCGCGCCCTCGTCGGGGCGGAGGGAAGCCGAGAAGGGGGAGGGAGGGGTTGGTGTCAATTTTTTTGTGTGGCCGCGGCCGGAGCCTGTGGCGGGCGGGCGGGCGGGCGGGCGGGCGGCGAGCGGGGACCCCGGCGCGGCGGAGCCATGGATGGCCCGGCGCGGGGCCATGGACTCCGCAAGAAGCGGCGGTCGCGGTCGCAGCGAGACCGGGAGAGGCGCTCCCGGGGCGGGCTGGGGGCCGGCGCGGCCGGCGGCGGCGGGGCCGGCCGGACCCGGGCGCCCTCGCTCGCCTCGTCGTCGGGCTCCGACAAGGAAGACAATGGGAAGCCCCCGTCCTCCGCCCCGTCCCGGCCCAGACCCCCGCGGAGGAAGCGGCGAGAGTCCACCTCGGCCGAAGAGGACATCATTGATGGATTTGCCATGACCAGCTTTGTCACTTTTGAAGCGCTGGAGGTAAGGGGGACCCCCTCCCCCCGGTTTCCCTTTATGCACGACCCCACTCGGCTGCGCCCGGCTCTGCTGCCGCCCCCGCCGCGCGCGGGTCTGTCTGTCTGTCTGGGCTGGCTGTCTGTCTCGGCTGAGGTCTTATTGTTGGGGGGGGCGAGCTGGGGGCGCGGGCAGACGGGCGGCAGGAGGGAATCGCGGAGCCGTGCCTGGTCTGCTCGTTCCCTCGTTCTCGCTCGCCTTTCCACGGCGCCCCCTCCCTGCACCCCCTCCGCAGCAGATGGGCAGAGAGAAAGGGGTTCGGGCATCACAACAATGCACCCCCCTCCACGGAGAGCTCTGCCCCTACTCATTCCTGCTCTCCCTCCCCAATCATGGCTTCTTGGCTGGTGGAAGTCTCTTTGCTGGGTTTGGGGCGCCTGTGGACTGTTCTCTGTGTGCTTTCTACAGAGCCATATGTCCGTGTGTGTGTGTGTCTGTGTGTGTGTGTGTGTCTGTGTGAGTGTCTGTGTGTCTGTGTGTGTCTGTGTGTGTGTGTCTCTATAGTATATACCTTTCTTGGGTGTCCTCAGGAGCGGAGATGATGGGGTTTTGTGGTTTCTATGCTTCCCTACCTACCCTGCCCCCCCCCTTTTTTGGTGAAGCTGGGGAAGGGGGCGTTTTCTCCTGGTTGGGAGAAAGGAGGGAGGAGGGGAGAGGAGAGAGGAAAGGATGGAATATCTTTCTGTATTCTTGTATTCCATATGGGGCTGGGTAGCAGAAAGGGTTAATTATAATATCTATACACATACATAGCCACATGTGTGTGTGTGTACATGAGCAATTTGGTTAAAGGACAGAAAAAGGTGCACCAGGGAGGACTGATGGGCGGAAAGAATAAAATCCTAGCTGCTATCTGAAGGGCTTGTCACCCAATTGTCCCTCTTCCTTTTTTTTTTTTTTTTTTTTGGTGTGTATGTGTTTTCTTTTTCTTTTTTCCTTTCTGATTGGCTTTGTGTGTGTATGTGTGTGTGTGTATCTTTATTCCTTGGGCACCTGCAGTGTTGATTTGCAAATGCACATTTTCCTGCCAGCTAACCAGTTCCTTGGGGGGTGGGGGGAGCGAGAAGAGGGAGGGGCTACGGAGAGACTGTCCAAAGGTCTGGGGAAACTCTCTTTTCCTGGACAGATCTGATTTGGTGCTGGCATTGGTCATTGGCCTCTATAAACGCAGCCCCCCCTTTTCCCTCCCCCTGCCTCCCTATCCCCACCCCCAACACACCACATGCACTCACACAAGCAGAAGGCTTTGAGATTCTGCAGAGTTGGTCCAGCTTTCTTAAGCACAAAGCCAAGATAGGAGTTGGTTTCTAGCCTTTCATACACCTGATATGATGGTTTGAGGTTCCTGAAGGAAACTTTTCCCTTTCTCTTGGTTTTTTTTGCTGTTTATTATGGTATTGTTTGCAGTGCTCAAGTGCAAGCTTTGTTAATGATAGCTTAAATCTCACATGCAGTAACTGTACAGGTTTAGATTGCTGGTTCTGTGTGTTTAGGTGTCGGGTTTAAATATCTTTAAAAAGAAAGCCTTTCTGCCAGTGTTGTTCTTTTCAGTTTGAACTGGTTTTTTTGTTTTGTTTTTCTTTCTTTTTCTTTTTCTTTCTTTTTTTTTTTTTGGTTGGTCTGCAGCTGCTGGATGGTGGCCATTAGTTGGGGAGGAAAAGAGGGTGGTGGTGGTGGTATTGGTGGCCATAGATTTGGATGCTGGTGATGAAATAAGTTCCCCTTTGGCTCTAGACCTGGTGCTTTATTGGCTAATATGGCTCTTACATGATTTTTTTGAGTGTTGAGGCTCAACGTTTATTAGGATAATTCTAACTCTTGCTTAAACTTTGTAAGGTGTGAGGGTAATGTACAGTGTGACCTTTCTCTCTTTTGCTCCTATGTCTCTCTCTTGCTTTAAAATAGGAATTGAAATGGCAGCATGTAACCTAAAAGAAAATGCTACCTAGAATTTGGTTCATCATTGCTACCTGTGGTATCAGTATTTATAAGAACTGATTACAAGTGGTTCTGTTTTGTGATGATTAGCCTTGGCTGCTGTGTGGCCCCTCTTAGTAAGCAGAAGGGGCCTGCAGATCTTTACAAGTAAGTTTGAAGGCCAAGTGGAGATAGATTTAACTTACAGTTTTTGATGGCCTTATTTGTAATAAATATAAGTGTTTGATTATATTTAACTGGACTTCTGATGTATATATGTAACTTATGTGGCTTTTGAGGGGATAAAAAGTGCCCATTCTTATTTCCTTTGGGCTTAAAACACTTTAAAATTTTAAAGAAGACCCAGTTGAAAATGTGCCATTCCCATTCCATTACCTGCTGCAGTGATTTTTTTTTTTTGGGGGGGGGTACTTTTCTAGATTGAAAATTCAGGTTACATTGGTTAGCTAAAAACTTTGCCACCTTCATATCTAAATATCCTTTATGTGTTCAGATATCCTTTATGTGTCCGTGTGAAATCTAAAAAGTCTAACTTTACAAAAAAGTTTCCCTAAAACTTTATAGGAAAAAATTTATCATGCATAGCGAGGACAGGATAACAAATCCAGTATTCTCAACACTCAACTTTTACTACTACCAACTGGTGCCTCATCTTGTTTAATCTATACCCCATCTACTCCCTTGTCCTCCCTCCCCATGTGATATGAGAAATAGTAATGGCTCAATTAAAAATCCCCGGAGCCCCTAAGTATCATTATGACACCTAAATAAATTAACAGGTTCCCTAATACCATTGACTAGTGTGTCAGTGTTCACACTTGAGAGGTCCAACTTTTGCAGGAAAGCTATAAATAAACTTTTTTAGATTAAAAACACAGTGGGGAATAAAAATTATCATGTATATCTGGTTCCTTGGGAAAAAGTCGATCTGTTTGTACCTTGTTTTGTGTCCGCGCTGAATGGTTAAAAAATGTGTGTAGTGATTATTGGAATAAAGTCTCTGGTGTCCCACTGTACTAAGTCTGGGCGATTTTTGGTCACCAAGAAATGCAAGGACTTACTAGGACACAGACACGTTAAACTCTGAACATGGATAGAAATGTATGTTCCAGGAGTGCTTGTAATTGTTAAGAATATTAGCTGCCAAGAGTAACCCTAAATACTATGTTTTTGTGCTTGTGTTTAGAAATTAAAACAGTTGTTCCTGTGTGTCATCAAGGCTGCTGCTGCTAAGATGTTGTGATAAGAAACCAGAAATGTTGACTTGCATGGCTAGGCGTATAGCTTATGCTGGCACATTGTGGTGTAGTGTGCTTTGGGTGTTAATGGATATATTTGATCCATGATTTTGTCCCAAATAGCTGATTTTGGCTTCCCTTTTAAATAAGAGACTTCTAACTCATAATGACATGTGCTAAAAAAAGTTCCTGTCTAACTCTTAACTTTACTTGAATAAAGATAAAAAATGTGTCTAATGAGAACCTGCATTTTTATGTTGATTTTTTTTTCATTGTTGTTGGAATCTTATTTAAGATGATGAAAGCTTTGGGGTTGTTTGAGAAGCCCCACACTTTACAGGCAGGAAAACTGGCTGAGATAGTTTCATATTCTCCAGGGACACTTGTCTTGAGTAATTGTGCCCTAAAGTTCAAGTATGTGATGTGTGAAGAGTCTCATGATAGAAGATAAGAGGGTAGGTGAGGAGGCTAAAGTTGAACGCTGTGTTCTTTTCAATAGACACCTCAGAAGCAGCATTACCATTTGGATATTGTTTTATTTGGATATACTTTGAATGACAGATTGAAAGTGAATCTCCTGCTATCATGCTTCCTTTAAAAGGAAAGTGCTTCTAGCAAAATGTGAGTGGAAATGTGGGGTTCTAGTACTGGCATTTCATCCTTATGTGGCAGTCATACTGCTTTTCTATTCTTACTTCTTTCTGTGGAGTATGGATTGGGAAAGCACGTGAGCACCAAGGCTAAAAATTTGACTTTGCAACTTCATTAGTTCCCCCCTCCCCCATGAGTGTGGGATTTAGGGCAGTCTCCTTTTGTATAGCTCACCAAAGTAAGCAAAGATGAAATTGATGGGATTAGCAGAGGCCAGTTGAAAATTTATAGACAAGAGGCCAGTTGAAGCATTGTAGACTTGTGAAAATGAAGGAAGACCCATTCCTGGTGGGTAAAGAATCAAAACAAATCTTTCATGTGGTCTTCATTTCCAGGGCTTACCCATATATCAGTAGGGTAAATAGGCTGTACAGAATTTGGTATAGCTTTAACATGTTATTTTAATCACTCTGATAGTTTATTGTGGTCAAATCTCACTTATTCATTTGTTCAAGAATGCCATTAATCATGTTCCTTGTATCAGTCACCAAATATTTATGGAGTGCTAGATATGTGCAAGGCACTGGAATGAAACCTAAAATGTGTGTAACATTTTGAAGGCTGTGCAATTTAGTTAATAAAATTAAGTCTAGCACCTATGAAATAATTTTGAAATAGGCTCTCAAATGCCTAATACCAGCAAACTGCAAGACATTTTCAGAGAAGGGTTGGTGGGATAGGCAGGAGTGTTTGCCAGGGTTTTATAGAGAAGGTTGAGAAGGACTGGTAGAAAGGAGTAAGAAATTGTGGAAGTAAATGGTGCTTTCGAGGGAATCAGGAGACCTGTGGAGATCCATGTTCCAAGCTCGATCATTCTAACTACTTCAATGACCTTGGGAAATTATTTTCTAAAAACATCATTTTTCTTCGACCACTCATTGGCAAGTTTAGAGTTGTTGAAGAGCAAAGGTGCCATGCTGGAAGGGAACGTAATTCTCATAGGTTTTTGTTCCTGGTCAAAAATATGTGATCTGCCCTCAAATAGTTTTGAAATTTGATGGACTAGACAAAATTAAACAAAATCAAATGGACTTATTCTGTCAGAATTAAAACTTTTTATTTCGTATATACGAGTTTTGAACAGAGAAGGCGAATTGATGTGCCTGTTTCTTAAACTTCTTTGACCACAGGACACTTTCAGTCTTGGTTTTGCAAACCATTCTCCAGCGTGGGAAATCCTGGAAGAGATCTTCAGGTTTTCTCACAGATCTTGGTGATCTGTGAGTGTAGGGTTAGTGAGCTAATGATAGAAGACTTGCAAACTTGATGCTGAAGTTTAAAGTGGGAGCAGGGAGGAGAGTGTCAGATGCAGATGATGATTAGTCCACTTCTCTGCCTGCTCCCTCTTCAGGCCTGGCATCAGCCCCTTCTTTGATTGTTAGCATCCTCACCATGAGTTGAGTATTGGCGGGTGATTCTCATTAATAGCTCTTTCAGTGTGATAGGACCCCAATTCTGAATCCACCAACCTTCCCCTAGGCAGCATGTTTTATTCTGTCCTCTGGTTTTATGCTTTGCTGCTTTTTAGCAAGCTGGAGTAGAAGATTGCATGAGAAAGGAGGTTGACACTGATGTTAAAATAAAGCCTTCAAATTATCTTTTTCTCACTTGTGTATGAAATGGTAGTTCAAGAAAGGTCAGAACCCTTCTGCTGTTACATAACCAGGGAAGGCCTTAGAATTCTGTTTTTGTCACATTTTTCACTTTCTATCTTGGGAAGTTTGGGACTACAGAGTAAATGGGTCAGTTCCTGCATTTTACTTCTGAAAGTGTGCATAACTTTAGGTTCTAAGGAGTTCCTAAATGGTAAGAAAGTATGCAGGAAAGGAAAGGTGAATAATGGGCTTGCTTATGAATTCAAGTATTTTACTGTGCTTAATGAATTTCAGCATATAACTGTATAAAGCAGAGCATCAGTTCAGGAGTATTTATGTGAGGTGAGATTGAAGATTGTGATGATTCATTCAACTTTGTGTTAGTTGAAATGAACTATTTCAGTCCCCCCTTTTTTTAACAAGTGTAAGGATATAAATGAATCAGTAAATTAAAAAAAAATAATCACAAAGTTAGCAATGAGCTTTTGATCCTTTCTGAGAGTGTTGCTGTCTACTTTTCACAATTGAAAAGGGGTTAAAAAAAGAGGGGAGCATTTGACATGACTCAGGGAACATTGAGGGTGATGTGATAGATTCTGAGACTCTTTGGTATACACCAGTGCTAAATATTGTTGGAAAGAAATGGTGATGATTTAGTTTGGGATTAGAAATAAGGCCTCTAAACTGAGGAAATAATTGACGCTAGCTGTTAACGAAAGCTTACAAGATTTGGAAGCCTTTGGACAGAAGGTCCACAGCACTTCTTGGTGGAGGGTGTGTGTTTGCACACATGCCCACATGCAGCAGGTGGAGCATGGCAGGCTAGTGATTTTTACATTTTATGTTATTTTCCTCCTATGCTGTAATGGAATCTCGTTTCTTCTAATGTAGGCTAAGTTTGTTAAAGTGCCTTATACTGTTTTTTCCCTCTTCAAGAAACAACACCCCCCCCCCTTTCAGGGTATGGTTGAAACCTAATCTTCTGTAGCCATAAGAAAAACAATGGGATAGCAACTATTCATTGAGAAAGCTCTGAACAAATTCAGGTAGATTTGAAAATCTAGATAATTGAAGTGTGGAAGAGCAAGATGATAATAAATTTGGAGAAACCCAAAGCGGGAGTGAAACAGAAACAATTTGGTGACATTGTTAGCTGGACCAGAACTGTTTTTCTTATATTATCTGTTCCTGTTCTAGGAATAAATGAATGCAGATTTTTTTTCCCCCCTAGAAGAGGGGCATATGATTTAAGGCTGGTTGGATCCTCAGTTTGTCTTTGTCCTTCCCTGTCTGAGCTGTGTTTTTCCTCATTTCTTCTAATAAACCTTCAGGGTAGGGGGCATGCAGTCAGTATGGATCATTGTAAGGTCATAAAGAATAGGTCTTTTTTATGGGGTTAGTAACTGAGGAGGAGGAGTTAATTTCACAGTCTGACTTCCATTGCTTGCTTTGGAAGAGGCTGGGCAGGTACAGGCTTCTGTGTGTTAGTCTTCTTCAGGTCTCTGATTCCACCCTTTGCAAGGGAACCTGCAAAGCATGTGTATACTGCTTTCCTTGAAGGTGTTTATCTCACATTTTAGTATACTTGCCAGTTTCACCTTAGGGACCAGTTAGATTCCCCACCTACACACTGCATGCCTACCTCCTTCCCTTTTTCTTTTCTCCCTCCCTCCCTCCTCTCCTCTTTTCCTTTACTGAGGTAGAGGTATCAAAATTGTGAATGCAGTTAATAAAGGGTAGTGGGTTTCGGAATTTGGATAAAATGTAGAAATGTTAAAATCCCAAACTTTATTTCAACTTTATTTGAACAGTCTGTTTAAGGGATTCTGATGTTAGCACTATGAGGATAACTTGTTTGCAACAGTTTTCTGAACTGATAATTCATTGTTCTGATTTCTAATTCATATCTGAACTCAGAGAGTGCTGAACAAGCCCCACAATTACCAATTATATACAAATATATTTTTAAAGACTTTACTGTAATTTTGACTTGCCATTCTACTCAAGGTGCTGTACCTTCTCAGTAGCTTCAAAGCCGCCTGAAAAACCCAAATGCAAGGAAATAGCATCTCAGAGGAGAAGGGGAAAGCCCATAGCTTGTAAGTAATGGGAAGTGGCTAATGCAGGTTGGGATTCATTTTTGGCAGAAAGCCTTTCACTTTGCAGGTACTGTGTGATTGCTATTAACTGGGGCATTTTGAAATGTTGGACACAGAAACACAGCCTGTGAAGACAAATTGTGACTTTGGGTTATGGGGATGGAAATCTCGTTCTTTTTAGACTGCAGTGAAACTCTGAATCTAGGACAGGGTTTAAGTCAATGCCAGGGTCAAGTTGTAATAATCCAATTTTCCTTGAGGTCCCCACATCTTCCCTCTACTGCAGCATAACACTAACCTACCAACCTCCTCTTAGGTTCCTGCCGGGTTTCTGATGGCTGTGATATTTTGGAGCTTGAAAAGAGGAATTAAGAGAATCCAGTATTGCATTTATTCCTCACTAGTTTTACTGAAGTAGACTTTCATTTGCTAGGGTCTCTTTTCAGTTACACTTGCTGGCTAAAGGTTGTCTGGTGAATAGTTTTCCTTTCTAAGGTAAAGTTAAGAAAGTAACTTAAGAAATTAAAAAGTTAGGAAAAAAATACCTGAGGTTGAAGAGGTAAATGAAATAGCTGGACATTAGCTTATCACTTGTTTTCTAGCCACATACTAGAAATTCCAGTGTCACATTCATTCTCTCTCTGTGCATGTACAGTTGGCAAAAATAGCAAGGTCCAGGATTGTGCTGTTCTAAGACATTATTTTAAGTAAAATTATGCTTTCACTGGGGCAAAAGGGGAACAAGCATTTATTTGGTTTTGTGCCTTGTTGTGTATTGCAAACTTTGTTCCTTCCTCATTTGTTACAGTGATCAGTTTTATTATTTATGAAAATTACAGTTTGGAGATTAATGTGCAGAGCTGTGTCTTTAGATGCGGTTATGCTGAAGTTATGACCTCCCTTTTTTGAGCAGTCTTTTGATCCATTTTACTCCAGCCATTGTTGGTTGATGTGCTTTCTAAGCCCTGAGTGACATTAGAGACGCAGATGTTGTCTTTGGTGCTGTAGTTCTACCTCTCATTTTGTAAATGAAAACATAGCCCAGAGGGGTTAATTGACCCGCTCAAGATCGCCCTGGGAGTGTGGGGCTCTCTCTGTTAGTCAATGAAATCAGGAGACTGCCTCCTCTTAGTATTTGGATTCCCCAGGATTGGGAAAAGAGGGCTTTTGTTTATTTGTTTATTTTTCTTAAAATACTACAAATGAGCCCTGAGTACCCATGGTAAAGCTTCCCATTTTTTTTCTGTGAAATTTTCTGATTATTACTCAGTATCAAAACCTTTTAAAAGTGTTCTTATTTTCCTGAGTGTTTCACCCTGTAATTCCTTGGCCTTTCTCCACAGGTACATTAGTCTTTTAAAAATTCCCCTCCCTCTCCATAATGAGGATGTAAAAGAAAAGGTAAAGATTAAAGTGATGTTATGAGGGTTTTTCATCCTTGAATGTCCAGTGGAAAGATAAAATAATTGTTTGAATATAAAATGACCTTTATGTGGTCCACTTAAAAATCTTAATTTTTTTGATAAAACATTTTCTTCAGCTTGGCAATGCAGAGAAACTCAGTGCAACTTAACAGTAGAGAAACAAGTGAACTTTGGAGTATGATTGAATTGAAGACTCAACCAAACTTTCCTTTTGAAAAAGAAAGCTTCAAAATATTAAATTCACATGATGAGTTGGCTAAGGCATCTTGTCTGTTTATTACTGAACCAGAAAATTTATAACAACTGTTTGTCATGTGTATATATTTATAGCCATTCATATAGTGAAAAGAAGTTTTCATGAGATTGTAATAACATACCAAGATGGATGTAATTAAAACAGAAGCAGATTGACACCCTGAATTAAATGCAAACCATAAACCAGGATACCTGAGCATTGTGCCATACATATTTGCTGCAGGGGGCAGTCAGCCAAATATGCAAATAAAAAGACATTGATGAATTTCCCTGGGTGTGTATGTGGTTGCAGAGAACCCAACTATTTTATTAATCTTTTATCAAGCATTGTTTAGATTTGCAGCAGCAATGGAATGTATTAATTTTGCAGACCAAATAGCTTAGGACCAGAAAGTAGGAAATAATAAGGGGAAGACATGATTGATATACTGTCCTATAAATAACACATGGACTGACAAAGGGGCTGAGTAATCTTTAGATCTGTGCTTCATGTCATTAATGGAGTTGTTAAGCCAGGATGTTGAGTTGAGCTTCAATCAGAGAGTCTGCCGCACGTATAAAAGGCAGGCCTATGTCTAGTTACACTCTGAACAGATAGGTTGACAAAATTGGTGTAAATTAAATTTTTGTAAATTGGATTAAAACCAGGGGAATCTTACTGAATGAAAAATAAGACCCTTTTATTTTTTTTGGATCAAATACAGAACTCATCTCTGCAGGGAAGCTGAAAGTTTGATAGAGTGGGTCTCTTTAGATGGGCATTGCTTTCACTGAGACACTTTTTCTGCATGTGTTCCCTGTGCTTTTGGAAGACAGTGACTGTGAGATTTGCATTTTCTGTTCAGGTTTCATACCTCACTTGGTCTGTGCTTCCAGGAATAATTGGTGGTGATTTGAATAAGCCCGCATCATTCAGATTTCAGAGGTTGGTTTTCAAGTGCGTGCTAAGGAGGGCTTGCGGCTATGAATATGGAATATGATTTCCATATCTGTTCCATTGGGGAGTCCAAGCATGTCATAACCACTTCAGAGTCATGACTGTATAGAGACACCCTAGCTATAATTTTTCTATATGACAGTTCAGTTTTAAAATTGTGAAGATGCCAAATGTAGGACTGTATTGTTATTAGGGAAGTCCGAGACATCTGTTACATCTTGTTAACCAGGGGAGGAAAATGCTTTAATCAAAACATCTAATTAGGTTCTTTCAACTGATGAAGGATCCTTTGCTAAATTTTTGGAATGGGCCTTAATATAGTAGAAGCTGGCCTCTACAGGAGCTGTGAAGTAAATGTACTCTTTTCATTTTGAAAAATACCCTTAACCGTGATGACATAGGGTGTCTAAATTTTACCAAATTGCTCTTAATGTGGTGTGTTGAAAAGTATATTTTCATAAGTTGTCTAAGCCAGCGTGAAATTTTTGTTTTTGTCCTCTCTCTCAGTCCCATAGCGTATCAGGTCCCAGAGAGAGTTTATATTTCCAGATGTGGGCCTAGGAGGCTGTGTGGTGGCTGAAAGACACCTGGGGAGGGAGCAAATGATAATTACAGGTGAGAGGCAAGGGGATAATTCAGCCCGTGCACTGGGAGGTGCGATTTCACACCTGATTGTTGAAGCCTGCTGCTTCAGACAGTTGTGTTGCTTTAAAATTAGTTTTATTAGTCTATTATAGAAATGGACCAGATTGTTCCAGGTCACCTTCAGTTGAAAGAATATAATGGTTTAAAAATATTGAAGGGTAATGTGATACCAGAAATTTTCCTCTGTTTAAAAGTGGTTTTATGGTTTCAGATAGGGTTTAACATATCTGAAAGTATCATTAAAAAATACATTTAACTTACCATATATATATCCTGCTTCTGTCTCCCTTGGTCACTTTTTAAAAATTGTTAAATATTTTGGTGTTGTAGTCTGCCACTTTGAATTATTTAATCTTCAAAATCTACCCAGGAAACCTATCAGTTTATCTATATTTCAACTCAGAATTTATTTTGTCTGCAGCTGTTCTTTTTCCAGAACTACAGATAATAACTAATAATAGATTTAAATTTATTGATAATCTTAATCCTGGGATATGGATTGGGTCAGAGAAGTGCTTGTTTCTTAGCTTTGAGAGTATTTTATCTTTCTGAATGATTTTCCCATGGATTGAGATCTTGGGGCCAGCCTAAAGGAATTTTTGAAGTGACATGACACAATGTACTCTGTGTTTTATTGGTGGGAAGTTCCAATGCTATTAATTTTTTCTTGGTCTGCTTTATGCTGTGTAGCAGCTTATTGTGTGTCACTTGGGAGTGTGACTGTAACCTTGGAAAGGAAGGAGCTAATGTTTTATTCCTTTATTTCTAATTTGTTGTTTTACTTTATTCTGTACTTTAGCCTTTCCCTATACATAGGTACTTTTCCTGTACACACCCTTTTTTGGGATATTTGAGGCTCTCAGAGTTGCTATTTCCTTTCCTCACTAATCCATGTATTGTGATACTCAAAGTTTGACCCATTTCCACAAAAATTCCATGAAAGAAATTTTTGAAAAGAGAGTCACTATTTATTGAGTACTTAATCTGTGCCAGACATTGTGCTCAGAAATTTGCATTCATTGTCTTCTTTGAGCAACTCTGAATAAAAAATGACTGCTTCTTGTTTGAGAGTTGAAAAAACTGAAGCTCAGAGAAATAAAGTGAACTTGCCTAAGGTCAGTACAAAAAAGGCAGCAAATGCAGTAGTGTCTGCCTTACCTGAAAGCTTGTACTCTTCACCCCTTTTTGCTCTTCTTTTTAATACAGATTTACTTTGTGTGAGAGTCCCACATGGGTCTCTGGTAGACCACATTTGTTCCTAGTTGCTGTTTAAAATGGTCTTAATTATGTAGGATTTTTTAGGTAAAATAGTAGGATTTAGGCAGTAGAGAGCACCTCACCATTTTGGTGGGAAGTTTTGTATATTTTTCTTGAAAGCTGGCGCTTAAGGTAGGTGTCTGCCATTCACACAGTACGTCTGTAACCTGTTTGTCGTTGCTTTCTATCTCTTTCACTGTTTCCCTTTGCATCCAAATCCGATCTTTTCCCAGGCTTCAGTGCAGAGGTAGATTTTAAGTCTTTACCAGAAGGAAAGGTACAGGCTCATGCTGTTTAGGGCTGCTGTATGCCAGTTCCCATGCCACACCCTTTCACATCATTACCTCACTGATTTCTTACAATGCTGCCCTGGAAGAAAAATATAAAACTGGAGAAGGGACTGGTGCCCTCTCAACAGGTCACTGGGTATAAGCTTATTTTCTACTATAAATCCCTAAGTATTTTGTCTCTTCTGGTATTAAACTATTCTAGGAAGTGGCATTCCTCTTGGCAATATATTCTGCACTAAAATCTATTGCTGGTGCTAGGTTTTTGTTTTTAATGAATTGGTCCTCCAGTCTTCATGGTGAAAGATCATACTAAATAATTCTTTGCTTTCCTTGATCTCTATAGCTTGAAGATACCTACTGACAAATAGTCCATTATTTCCTGTCATTGTTTCCTCTCATTATTCTAAGCACATTTGCAAATTATTCTCCCGCATTCTCCACTCCACCCTGTAGAGATTTGTTTATGCTACAAAGAGTATGCTAATGAATGTGACTGTTAGATTTGCTTCTTATGGAAATCCTGTGATTTAGAGTAACCTACATTCTTGAGAAACCCCCTCCTCAGCTTCTCTGGGCCAAATGGGCTTGTGCAAGGTTCATACTCTAGGACTTCAGAATTCAGATATGAGTGTTAGCTGAGGGGTGGTGTAACCTCCCTTTCTCTCTCCTTCCTCCTTCCCCTGATGTACACACACACACACACACACACACACACACACACACACACACGGGGGGGGATAGAGAGAGAGAGAGGGGGGTGGGGGAAAAGAAAGGGAGAGAGAAAACACCTTCATTGGGTTTGAGGTTTCAAACATTATTTCTAGGTGACTGTGAAGATCAGTCAAGTTAAACACTTCTCTGAAAAGTCTCTTTTTGAAGACAGGTTGATAGCTTGTTCATGGAACTGCCATGCTCTGAAGCATGCAGTCTTGCACCTCTATCCAGCTACTTCAGTGAGCTCAATTATCCTTTTGCGTATTGAAAAAGGAAATATCGCGGAGTTCTGTTTTTAATCGAGTTTGTGATGCTAGGGGAGACCCAAGTCAAACCTTTGCCTTTGATGTTTAACTATAGCTATAAAATCTAGTGTAATAAAACCACACCTTTAAGTTCAGGGTTTTAAAAGTGACCTCTTATACCTGAATTTTTTTATATTTGTAAAATACCAGTTCTGTATTACCTCAGCTGGTCTCAGATTGTAAACACTTGGGTAGGAAGTGTATATTTAAAAATCTTTCCTCTGTTCTTCCTCGTCCCTCTGGTGCTGTGATGATTTCAGTTAAGGAAACATACGAAGATGGCCTGGCAGTGATGGTGTCAATTTTGTGTTAAGTCACTGGATACCCTCTGTTTACTATTTACAGATGAACATTACTTTAGTATTCTTGTTGTAGATTTCCACATCTGCTGCCCATATTTCATCTGTGCTCTTGTTTCATTTAGTATGGTGTACCTGGGATTAAGGACAGAGAAATATGTATGCTCAGGCTGATTTGGAAATTACATTGTTGAAATACAGCCCATATGGCCATTGTAAAATGGTTAGCACTGCATATAATTGCCTTCCCAATGATGTGCTTTGTCATTACTTCCATCTTCCAAGAAGCACTCCTGCACTGTGCTGACAGCAGTGGCATCATCAGAAAACATACAGACATGCAAAGGCATTAAATTGTTTTTACTTTAAGGGTTAGATTACAGTGTTAGGGGATGGGTCACCACACTTTCAATCGATAACTCTTGCTTAATTCAGCAAGACTTACAGACGATATAGATTTGCAGAGGTCCTGTTTATTTGTTTGCTGAGTACACTTCATCTCTTCCCTTCAATTGTGAGGAGTTCTTTTAGCTGTGCATGAGACCTCATCACAATATAGTAGTTAGCTGGCTTCTCTGGAGAGAGTTTCTTCTAACTTTTCAAGCCTCTTGCAGAGTTATTTTCTAGGATATTCCCTCAGCCTCAGTTTTCCTGAATGTAAGCCCAAAGTAGGCTAAGCAAGGGGATCATTTAGATGTAAAAAGATCCTAAGTAGTAGAGTCAAGAAGTCACCAAGTGACTGCCAAGTTGACCAGATTTATATTTTGTGTTGGATCTGTCTCTAGGAGTTTCCCATACTTTATCCTTGCTCCCTTTGAAGCATTGAGAGTTTTATAATTTAAAGGCTCAGTGGTAGCTCCCAGAGGCTCCTGGGCCGTGTTACAAGGCATGGAAAGAAAACCCCCAGGCCCCCACATCTACAACTGCTATTTAAAGATACTTTTGGGATGCAACAGTATTGGGGGATTGCATGCTTTGAATTTCAGGGCCCTTTTTGTAGCTGCCATTGAATAGTAAGTGAACTCACAGAATGGAAAGTCATTCATCAAATATAATGTATCTCCTTGGATCTAAAAGAAATAATGAGAACTTGGAGGTTTTCTGAGCAATAAATGACTTTGGAGATCATTGGGAAGTGGTGTGGGCCACCTCAGGGGACAATGGGTCAGTTGAGGAAGACCCTGACCTCGTGTCAGCCAGCACTCCACCATTACCTCTTTTATGTATTAGGGTAAGATTCTTTGGGAAGAAAAAGGTCTCTGGATTCTTTTTTAATCTTTTATTCAAGAAATATTTATCAATAGCTTTTCTGTGCCAGGCAGACCCTGTTCGAGGCAGAGGGGTGTGTTGTAGTAAGAGAAATAGATACCTGCTCCAGTGGAATATATATTCTATCAGGAGTGGGGGAGGCACAGTCAAATCCATACTGTTTCAGGTGATGAGGGGTTTTCAAGGTGGGGTGAAGATATCACAGCAAGAATCTAGTATGTGTATGCGTATGTGCAATTTTATAGGATGTGACCTAGGTGAGGGTTTTTGAGGAGGTGATATTTGAACAGAAATGTGAAAGTAGTGAGGGAGCAAGCAATGTAGAGAGTCACAGTGTAGGGTAAGGGAAAAATGTCAGGCTTTTCTGCCCTCCCGCCATCAGGATAGATGATGGATCCTTGCGGTCCTGAACGCATACCTGATGGCGGGCACCTGGAGTAGGATGTAGGCATAGGTAGATGGGATTCACCTGGGCTAAAACTGCACTTTTAAGGGCGGCGTCACAGGGACGCCAGCAGAAGCTGAAAGAGAAGCCGAGAAAGAAGCAGAAGAAGCTGAGAGAGAAGCAGAGATCACCGGAGAGCCCAGATAGAGTGAGGATTTGCTGGGGGTTGGGAGGACTGCCAGCCTCCCGGCCCCCCAGCACCCCTGCCTGCTGTGTACCGGGTAAATCCCAATAAAAACCTGCAAAAGCCACTGAGGACTCTGATCCTCCTTTACCCGGTCTGCTGGATCAGAAAACTTGCTCTGTGTCCATTCCTGACCTTACACACAGGCAGAGCATTCAAGTGATGAATGAGCAAATGTGAAGTCTTTGAGGAGGGAGAGGCTTGGCAATGTGATTAGCTGTAAGAGGACATGTTGACTAGAATGGAGCCAGTGAGGAGGAGAAGCAGAGATGAAGTAGGAACGTATAGAAACTTTGACTTTCAAACCCCTGTAATTTTGAGCTGCTTAAAAAAACAAACAGCTGAAAACAACTTTCCAAAGCCTTCATTTCCCAACTGAAAGTCTTTGAACTTCCCCCAAATCACCCAGCTGATGTTAAAACAAGACCAGACCTAGAACTCACTGTTACTTTCCTTTATGGGAGCTTCTTAGTGTACCTCGGTTCCACCATTCTAGGCCTTTGTGCCCTGGGCGTCTTTTTTTTTTGGGAATCAGATTTGTGTCTTCTCTTCTGTATATAGGTATGATTCTCCCAAAGGACATGCTTCAAGAATGTGTAGAATTCCAGTTCCCCTGAACCACAACTTGAGGAATAGCTTTGTGATTAAGTGATAAAACTCACTGCTCTTTGGGTGATAATTTTAAAAACAACAACCATGATCATGACTGACATTTATCAAGGGCCCACTGCATGTGATAGTCATGTACTGAGAATAGTCTCATATTTAGCCCGGAAAGGTAGAGAATATTCTTACTCTCATTTTAGAGATGAGGAAACAGGTTCAGAGAATTTTAGTCACTTCCCCATTGTCATGTAGCTCAAAAGTAAGAGTCAGAACTTGAGCCCAGGCTGGCTGATTCCAGGCCCTGTATTGCTTCCCAGAAGAGGGGGATGGACTTGCCTCTGGAAATATATGCTCTCTACAGCATCCCATTGTGAGATGTATCTGTAGCTGAGCCCTGGGAGTTAAGACTGACTGGTCACCGAGCACATCTACATCTGCAAATGCTTGATTTTGTAGAGGATCTTACAGCTAGTGTGGCACAGTCCTTGCAATGACGTGCATTTTAGGTGGATTTCTGGTTAAGCTGATATCTTTCGGTCTTTTTGAACTGAGTTTGACTAGAGCATTTTTAAAGATCTGTACTGTGAAGTGTATTATAGGACCTAGGCCAGCCTTTTCAACTCATTGGCTCCAATTGAATTTGTTTTCATTCCTTCCCTGCCTCTGTGAAGTAGAAGTCCCAGATACCACCAGTCCCTATTACTCCTTAGGATTTATCAAATCATCTTTTAATATTAGTGCTTTTGAGGACCAATATATGGGGAGCCTACTTTAAAATACGTTTGTGTAAGATTTTTTTGTATATGTATATGTAGGACTATGAAGTATTTTATAATATGAAATAAAATAAAGCATAACATAATCAACACTGAGAACACACCACCAGCTTGAACAAACATTAGTATGTCACCATACTTTTCTTTACATACTATTTTGAGCATGTACTGTCAGAGCAGGAAGCAAGTCAACTGTAAGCTTTAGAGCAGGAGACTTCTCAAACCTGGCTGCACATCAGAATCCCCTGAGAGCTTTAAAAAAAGTCCCCATACCCATGGGAGGGAGCCCTTGTCCATCATCAGAACTTTTAAAAGTGTCCCAGGGGATTCTGTTATGCAGTGAGGGTTGAGAGCCTCTATAGGAAGGAGGGTGTGTCACTCCTCTAGTGTTTCTTCACTGTTTCTCAAAAAAAAAAAATTTCAATTTTTTTTAAACATGCTCTGCTCTTCAAGATGCTGAAGGGTGATGTCTTGGAGTGCTCCCCTCATGCTGTCTTCCGACTCCCTTTACATATGTGTTGTAAAACATTTTAGAGATCAGGAACAGAATAGGGCATCAGATGGGGGGACTGAGAAAGTCAGAAGTGTTGGAAGCCACTGTCTGGGGTGAAATGACAGTTATTATAAAATTACCTTAGAAGTCACTGGGGACATAGGGCTTCATTTAAAAAACTCACGGTCATCGCATCTTAATAGGCAGGCTCTGAGCTGTCTGATGACTTTTTGGCCTGAGTCAGCTTTATCAGTAGGATGTATGGTAAGTTGTGCCCTGCTATCAGAGTGGCCAGTTTCTGTGGATGCATCTGAGATATCAGATGCACTGTCAGTTGTCAGTTATATGGGGACCTAGTTACCTTTTGTGGGCCCATGCCCCTTCCAGCCACTTATCCATTCAATAAATGGTCACTGAGTTTCTCCTCTGTGTCAGCCACTGTTCTAGGCACAGGGGGTAAACAGTATGGCATGGGGGGAGGGGATGTATGGGGTATTACATTCTGGTGTTTTGTCTAACAGAAAAACGGTGTGGTAGAACTGTAATACTCCCTTAGAAAAAAACTCCAGGGGAACCATTTGACATGTAGGGAGTATTTTTTTTTTTTTTTGCCTAATTTGGCTTAAATTGAGTTTTTTGATTATAAAGATTTCGATTACAAATGCTTCCACAAATGTATTTCTTCAAGAAGTTAAACACTGGGACATTAAAATTTGCAGGGACTTTTGGAGTCAGTTAAATTTTATTAACAGCTTAACATAATTAGAGTGAAATAGATGTACAGCTTAAGATAAAAGTTAAGGAAGATGCTGCAGAAATAGTGATACTTATATTCTCTTTTGTATCTTCAGATAGAATTCCCTTATCCACCTATGTGTTCACAAATTGAGGGAAAGGAAGGCAGAAAAGAAAATTTTATGCCCAGGTGCCTGTACTAGGCTGAACTATCAGAACTTTGTGAAGACTTTAAGTGAAGCTTAGATCTGTCCAGTCTCAATTGCAGCCAGGGACTTGGGCACCCTTTGGATCCCTGAATAGAGGGAATGCACTGGGTATGATGTTGGGGGTTAGTCAGTAGTCAGTGAAACATGAGAAGAAAATGGGAAATTTGAGGGAAGAGTCCTGAAAAAGAAATCTGACAGCTTTGGGTTTAGTGGAGGAAGAAAATAGTGGTAGATAGGATTTCCTTGCTGCCTCATCATCTTCATCAGATATAGTTTTTGACTTAAAGAGGGGGATAATCTCATCATGTGAAGAACTCTTTATGTGTGAGTGCTTTAAAAAGATCCATCTAAAATGATAATTTTAAAAAAGCAAGTCTATGCTGTTTTCTCAGCTTTTGAATTGCCAAAGTAGGCTTTGACTTAAGTGTGTGAAAGGGTGGGTGGGAAATGAGATTTTTTTTTTTTGTTATTGTTGTACAAGGGAGGAAAACACTTTCTTTGGTGAATTTAGAAATCTCTGGTTCCCTGGCACTGTGTTTCCATGCAGAGGAACAGAGAGTCTAATACTTGGTTAACTGCTCAAATCAACAAGTTTGGGAAGCACTGAGGGTTTGTGGAAGTAAAGATTGCACTATAACTCGTGTAGAGAGGCAGGATGCTTTTGTTTATCTTTCGATTAGAAACAACATGAAAATACTTGTCAATTTTGTCTCTACTATCAACTCATGGCTATGATTCAATAATCATACCGAGGACTAGCATTCATTGAATGCTTGTTTTGTGCTAGATGTTACTTAATTGCCTAAATCAACTCATGTAATCCTGTACAGTGGTCCTATGAGGTGTAAGTACTGCCAGGATCACTATTTTATAGGAGAGGAAACAGCTACAGAGTTTATGCCCAAGGCCAACACACAGTGTTATTAACAGGGGAGGCCATACTTTGTAGTATTGATAAGAGCCTGACTTGAATCACTTGGCATCAGAGAACAAAATAAATGCTTTTAAAGAAGTTTTTCCTGATACTGGTTTTTTTTTAAATAAAGATTTATTTTTTTATTTATGCAAGAGCTGGGTTACAGGCCAGCAGCGTGGGAGGGTGAGAGGATTCACCGGAGACAGAGTGGGGAGCGGAACAGGCAGAAGGACTGAAAGCACTGCTGAGGGGGAGCAGCATGGCGACAGGAGTGGTCTGCCATGCCATATGGGAATCTCCCTGGCTGGCCGGGAATCAAACCTGCACTGCAGAGGCTGCGTGCAGACAGCTTCACAGCACTGCGCTCAACCTGCTGTGCCACTGGGGAGGCCCGATACTTTTTTTTTTTTTTTAAGAATTATTTATTTATACAAGAGCTGGGGTACAGGCCAGATGTGCAGGAGGGTGAGAGGATTCACCAGAGACAGAGCAGGGAACAGAACAGGCAGACCGACGGAAATACACTGCTGAGGGCCGTAGCAGGTGAGACATGAGAGGTTGGCGGTGCCATGTGGGCTTCTCTGCGCCCCTTGGGGATGGAACCAGCACAGCAGAGGCTGCGGACAACTTCACAGCCCTGTGCTCAACCGCCTGCGCCACCAGGGAGGCCCTCCTGATACTGTTTTAATGGGGTTTTTGACCTTTCCTCTTCCCTCTTTTATGAATGTTTTCAGAGGTGGTAATGCACCTTAGATTGCCACCTTATTATAGATGAGAACACAGATCTAGAAAATTATGTAACTGTTCTGTATGACCTAGTGGGTGAGTGGTAGGACAGGGCTGTGGAACCAAGATTTCCTCATATATAGGTCACTGCTTTTCCCACTGCTCTGTGTTGCTTCCATTAATATTTTTTTAACTGAGCTAAACATTTATAAATTTAATTTGTGTCACTCCTGTGGATGAACTAAATTAAAATAGCTAGATACGGCTTGATTTTGCCCTAGGGAGGAGGGTGGTAGGCATTTTAGAAACTAACATTTGTCCCTGGGGTTATCTGACCTACTCTTGAGGATGTCTTTCTAGTCTTTGGGAGGCTTACTTAAAAGAGGAAAGTATTTAGAGGAAATATTATAGGAGAGGTATCTTTAGACTTGAGTTTAGTAGGAGCTGAGGACTCATGGAAGGTGTTTGGTTTTTCTTTTTTTAGATTTAAATTAGTGTATCCATTTGAGGCTAAAGTAAAAAAGACCTAAATGGGAGAAAGGTACCTCAATGTAAGCCTTCTTTAGCTGCATTTTCATGTCTCACAAATAAGGCTTTTAAAAAGGTGGGAAAAACCATCTTGATTCTTGGGGTTTGGCTTTTTTTGTTTGTTTTTTCTTTTGGTTTTGATTCCTTTTGTTGTAACCCCTTTCCTAGGCTAATGCTTTGTTTAAAAACAAGTGCTCTGGTATTCTAAAACAAATTATCCAGCAGGCTCCCTGATTGTGCTCTCAGATAAAAGGCCTGGGGGCAGTGCTTTTTCTGTCTTTGAATTGTGGTAGCCTATGCATGCCCAGACCAAAATTCAGTTGGCTGTGGAGCTTCCAAACCAGATTAAGGTGGTTATCTAAAAGGAGAATACGAATTTGAAAGGGGGAATGTGGATTGGATTCAGCCTGGTCTGTAAGTGGTGTTAGGAACCTGGGCTCCTGCTATTCTTTGCATTTTTAGGCAAAGGACTTCCATAGTGTCATTAACCTCTGGATCTAAACTCTTAGGGACACAGTCATGATAATGAGAATTAGGGGCAGGATCCTCAACTGTGTGGTGGAAAAGTACATGCTCAGATTCTTCCTGTGACCCCAAATCCCATGTGGCCAAAGAGGAGTAATTTGATTTCAGTTTCTGTTCTTATATTTGCAGGATGAGGTTCCCAGGAGGAGTGACTTCGTGATTGTAACATATCAGCTTCCTTTTAGGGGTGATATAATTGTGAGACAATTATTCATCAAAGTTTTAGTCGTGTGTGACACACATGTACATATACACACATGTACACTCTCTCCTATGTGTTAGGGGAGAGTGCACCTTTCACTTATTAAAGCTTCTGCAAAACGTTTCCAAAATAACTACACTTTTTCAGCCCGGATTAGGTGATTTCAGATTGTTTGGACTCTCAAATTTTTCTTGCATTGTGCAGTGGTTTCCAAATCCTGGGTTGTATGTTAGCCTCTCCAGGGTAGCTTTTAACTATGCAGATTCCTGGGCCCTGTCCCTGTTGGACTAAAAATTAGTTCTGCTGTGTGACTGTTATTATTTGTTTTATCAATAGGATCCCCAGGAGTTCTTTTATGACAAGTTTTTTTTTTTTTTGTACACAGATTTTAGAATCATTTTTTTAGAAAATGTTATTTGAGTCTTCTTTGGGTGGCAGTAACGGTGATTGGTGATTTTAAATAATTTCTATGCTGCCAAACTTTATGAAAATTAAAGATGTAATGTATATTTGGTTTTAAAACCTTGCAAATTGAGAAGTAGAACACATCCCCAAATTAGTGTATCGTATAACTGAGTTATCATAAACTGAGCACCAAAGTAACCAGGACCTAGGTAAGAAATAGAAAACTGCAAAAACAGCAACAGCAACAACAAAAAAAAAACACCCGAGGGTTTTTTCCATAGATTTATTGTTCCACTCCTGCTTCTCAATTCCCAAGAAATTAGGAATATAAGTAAAAGTTGATAAAACAGTATACGAGACAAGACTTCTGCCTTTCTGTACTAGGTGCTTCTTAATCCTTCATTTCTGTAAGTTTTTGGTGATACTAAGTTTGTGTTGCTCAGTTTTGTTTTGCTTCAACCTTAAGCCTGTTCATGACAGTGACTAGTAATGTTCACGACATATGTCAAGATTAACCTCTAAGAGTTGTCTTTTCTGAAATCTAATTCATTGAAAATATTTTCATAAAAGTTTTGAAAAATGTTTAAGGACAAGTAACCAGCCTTGTCAGTTATGACTCCGGTCAACAATCCATTTGTCATCACTGCCAGGTAGCCTAGCAAGCATGACTTAGTAGTCACCTGTCTTTATCTTGGCACACGTGCAAAGGTGGCTTCTTGATAACTATGAGAAGTTTCCCCCTCCTCTCTGTCAACCTCAGAATAGTCTCTCCTTTTGATTCTATTCAGAGCATTTAAAGTTAGAGGGAATGAAGTTTCCTTAGGGGTTTCTTCTTTTTCCTTTTTTTCTTTCGACACTTGAAGAGTCATTTGGGTCTTAGTGGGAGAAGTTCTGACTGTATTAAATGGGAGGCCTGCTTGTTTTCTTTGGAAGGGCATGCGCCAAGTGAAGGGACCTAGAGCAAGCCTTGCGCCTGAGCCATTCCTGTGGAGGGAGAGAGCTGTCCTTGGCCTCGGGCTGTAGTGACTAATAATTATGTGCCAGCATCAGCACATCTGTACTTCCTTGACAGGCACCGGGGGCTTTCTGGATGCAAGAGCTGCTCCCCCTTCCCCAGTCTCACACTCCCCCATCTTGGTTATCTCCAGTATCAACTAAACAGGTGACAAGACTCCAATCACCCTGCTCTGAATGGCTTTCTATCTTTACAAAAGTACACCAGAGGCTTGTTTTGTTACAGTACATTGATTAAATAAATATTCCTACATGCACAAAGGAACTGAAATCTGTTATGGTACTCAGCAGTTATCTGTCCATTAGTAGCAAAGAACTACTGCCTGCCTTCTCCCCTCCCCCCACTTATCCTTTCCATCACACACATTCTCAGAGGTGCAAATAATGTAAGTTCTCTGACCTGCTTTCAAATGCCTGTGAAGCAGGGGTGGGGGGTGGGCGGCACTGTTATGTATGCACTTTGGTGTGGCATGAGATTGGGGCAGTGTCCAAGGTGCCTGGATCATAGGAGAGCTTGTGTGGTTTTGAATAGAGATTCTTTCGTGCTTTGGGGGTTGTTGAGCCTTATCTCTCCCCTTAAGCAAAAGTGCATTCAGGAAGATTTTTCAAATTAGCTTGCCTCTTCTACAGAAAGGGTGCTTCTGGTGTTGAAGTCACTGTTTGTCTGATGTCACTTTTGGAAGCTACAGAGCCTTTGTGAGACTTGATCCTGTAATGTTTACTTATTTACAAGTTCCTTTCCAATTGTGGTAGCCAGAGAGACCCTCACCTTTTGGAGGGCGGGGGTTGGAGGAAGGCTAGTTAAGATGAATAAATGTGGATTAAAAAACATGACTGATTTAGGAAGTATTATTTGTAGTCCTTTTTGTGCAAGCTGTTAAGCACCTCAGTAATAAGGAATGATTGTGAAATGACCAACACTTTCTTTTCATGCAAAGTATTAAAAAAAGGGGTCCAGTTCATGAGGAGCTGGAAGGAAGAAGAGGAGACTGGAACGTAAGAAATTAAGCTTTTGGAGAGGACACAAAGAAGTGTCATGTGATGAGAAGTGTGACCAAAGGGAGGTGTTGAAATGTTAGCAACTCCTAACATCCACTACTCAGAAGAGCCCCATGTGACAGAAGTGAAATGGATGCCCTTGAGTAGCTGTGACATCAAAATAATTGCCAGAAAACTTGTAGCTGCTTGGATGGCAGACATGTAAGTAGGGGAAACTGTTGGAGAAGGCAAAGTGAAATCTCTTAGTGTGTGTCTCTTCCAACTGACTGTGGGTAATTAGTTGGAAATGACATTAACCTGAGCTTAATTGTAATTTTGCATCGTAACAACATACCAGCTGTTCACTGTATTCTTTCCTGGTGGTGCGATTTAATTATTTTTTGCTATCTTTTAAGCTCTAATTTTCTGTTATGTTTTCCTTTAAGCCCTCCTTGCTGCCATGTCCACAGCCCCCACAGTTTAGCAGTGGTGTCATTTCTGCTGCTTCGGTGCCTGTTCCATGCTGAAGACTTGGGGGTACACTTGGTGTTTGCTAATCAGTTGGCTTCTTAAAAGACCACATTGGAAAGTTACCAAGATGATAGGAGTGATTGGAAACCTTGTTGTGTTTTGGGCTCCTCCAGAAGGTTTTAGCTTTTGGTATAAATAATATGGATAATTCCAGGTCTATCAAAATATCAAGTGAACACGCTGAAAGAGAAGTTAATTACTGAACAGTGATTGCTCTGATATAACCAATTATTGGATCATTAAATGTTTATTACCTTTTATATGCTTCTTTTCCCCCATAAGGGCAGTTTCTTTTTTAAGTCATTAAAACAGAAATGGGATTTAAAAAAAAATTCTGCTTAAAAAAATTTGCACAAGACTGAAGTATTAAAAAGGTCTTGTGTGATCTGACAGCTGAATAGCCTGTTTTTCTCTGGTCTGTTGAATAAGTAATTAATGAAATGTATTGCCTGAGCAGAGAAAATAAGATTAGTTTTGCTGAGAAAGAAAACAAAAGCAAAATATTAACCCCTAAATGCAGGTGAATATGAAAGCGAGCATAAGTATACAAGAGTGGAGTCTTTGAATGGTAACATGCTCAGTGGTAAATTCTACTTTAATTCATCGAGCACCAACATTATATTTAGAAGGAGTGGGGTTATATAAATACTGAGAAGGCAAGGGATTCTGTCTTCATAGAGACTCTGTGTTGGCAGAGCAGTTAAACTAGATACTTTAGGACCGTTATTGCCGTGTCGGTTCTGTGATAGTATAAACAGGCGCATGTGCATTTCTGTGGGGCAGGGATAGTAGTTATGAAGAGAGAATTTACATTTGCAGGTGTGGGTATCCTGTAGATTAAGAATAGGAGGAGTATAATTGGGAAGAGAATCTTGCTTTTGGAGGTCCTGGTGTCATTTGGATTAACAGCAGGCTCCCGGGAGCCTCATTAACTTGGTTTCACATTTCAGCTTTGCCTCTTATTCACTTTATGGCCACTTACCTTAGTGTCCTCATCTGTATAATGGAAAAATAGTAGTGAGGGTTGTTGTGAGGATTAAATGAGTTATTAAGTGATTATGACAGTGTGAACAGTCCTAAGTGTTGGTGTCATTTTTGTGGGATAATGCAACTGGGAATTCTTTCTTAGGGGAAATGGTAATTTAATTGGATGCTGAGGAACAGAAAGATGTTTCAGGCATTTCTTGTATTGTCATGTGTAACCACATACTTAATTTATAATGCCTACAGTAATGTGTGCTTATGTAGCACCATTGTCAAAAGATTACAAAGGGCATTTACAGCTGTTTTTTTTTTTCTCAGAACAGTCCTCTGAAGCAAGAAGACTGTTTATGCACATTCTCCGAGGTGTGAAAGGCTGCAGAGCTCAGCACTGCCAGAGATGCTCTTTAATTGAGGTGTGCTCTGAGCCTGCCTTATTGTGGGTAAATGAGGCCGGTGGAGAGAGCCAACTTTTAAATCTTTTTAATTTTATTTTTGATTCTTAGTTTAAAAAATTGAATGAGAATGACTATGTTGTAAATAAATTATTAAGATGTTTTCTATAGTGTTAGGAATAAAACGAATTGCACTATTGCTAAGCTCCAGATGATACAGTTGAATTTAGAGGAAGTGTATGATAATGGTGGTAATAAGGAATACTTGTTGAGCACTTGCTAGGTTTTTCACCTACTGTTAATTGTCATGAATCTGAATTGTCACTCTTATTATCCCCCTCTTATTTTAGTGTTGAGGAAACCAAGGCACTGAGGTGTTTGATCAGACACATAGCAGTGCAGATCTAGGGCTTAAGCTTTTAATTGAATTTTCTTTAAGTTTATATAAACCATTTTATTTTGATTTGTGTGTTTTTATAGCAACCTTTTGAGAGAGGTCGATTATCTCATTTTATAGGGAGAGAGAGAAGTAGTATCAGGGAAGTTAATGGGGCATCATGGTGAGTTTAATTTAGATTAAAATTTTGAGGTGGTTATTTTATGCTCTTTCTCTACTTTTCCTTCTGGCCCTTGGGATCCATAAAATGAGAAAATGATATTCTGTTCCACGAACTCACAATGTTAGAGTTTGGTGCCAATAATAGGCAAGATCCTTATTCATTGATGTAAACCCAGGGTCACATGAACTCCAGCCTCCTGCCTCCTTGGGCCCTAGTTCTCTCTGGCACACATGCCAAGTTGCTGGGATGAAGATGTGATTGTAATGAGATGTGCCTTGACTTCTCAACAGAAACTACAGTCTGATTCTTTCTCTAGACTCATCAGGTTGCCATCTATGTGAAATGTGATGGCTCCAGGAAGGATTTTGTTGTTTTCATGAAGTGATTTTCCTGAAATAACCACAGACAGTAGACTGTGAGCTTATGAGGACAGAGGACCTGCTGACTGCGGTTTGTGCTATGCAAGGGCTGGGTGACCTGGCTCATGGTCCAGCATCACTTATTGTGTGAAAGGAGAAATGAACAATCTAATTGAACTGTAAAAAATAGGAATGAGAAAGGGAATAGGAATCTTAAAATTCCAGTCTTATAGGAAGAGGAAATTGAGGCAACTCATCAGGTAGGTTAGGAGCTCAGTTTCTTTTTCTTTTTTTAAAAAAGATTTATTTATGGATACAAGAAATGGGCTGTAGGTCAGAGGTTTGGGTTGTGAGAGGATTCACTGGAAACAGAGAAGGGAGCAAAACAGGTGGATCTGCTGAAATAAGCTGCTGAGAGGAGCAGCAGGTCAGACAGGAGAGGTCTGCTGCACTACGTGGGTTATCTCCTTGGTCTGGGATCGAACTCATGTTGCAGTGGCTGGAGCTAGCTTGATAGTGCTATGTCTTTAACCCCTGCGTCTCCAGGGAGGCCAAGAGCCCAGTTTCTTAATCACCATGTCTTTTAAACTGGGTATAAGGGCAGGAAGGACCACTAAACAGGTTTTCTGATCCAGCAGACCCGGTAAAGGAGGACTCAGAGTCCTCAGTGGTTTTTGCAGATTTTTTTTTTTATTGGGATTTACCCAGTACACAGCAGCCAGGGGGTCTGGGGGGCTGGGAGGCTGGAAGGCCTCCCAACGCCCAGCAAATCCTCACTCTATCTGGGCTCTCCGGTGATCTCTGCTTCTGCTTCTCTTGCTTCTCTCTCGGCTTCTGCTCGACTTCTACTACTTCTTTCTCGGCTTCTCTTTGGCTTCTACTGGCGTCCCTGTGACGCCGCCCTTAAAAGCACAGTCTTAGCCCAAGTGAATCCCATCTACCTATGCCCACACTAAAACCAGGTGCCTGCCATCAGGCATACATTCAGGACCACAAGGATCCATCATCTATCCTGATGGTGGGAAGGCAGAAAAGCCTGACATTTTTCCTTACCCTACACTGGGCATAACTTATACCCTTGAAGGTGTGTTTATTGTGAAACGAAATTTTATCCAGGTCAAGAATGTGTTCTAAATTAGAGCATATTCATTTGTTTTGTGGTTGGAGTATGTGGAGTCAACTTGTCAGGAAGGTTAGCAAAGCTGCGCTTCTAATGATGTGGAGAACTCACTGGCAGCTGTGCTAAACCTCTTGCTGTAAACTAGCCTCCAGTAAATGTCTGGTTATGAATCACAGTGTGGCCTTTCAGGGAAAACAAAACAAACAAACCACCAAAAACCCTAATCAGATTTTTTGTAGTATCAGGATTATAAACTCTGGCATTTAACAGTTTGTCAGTTCCCCTCCCCCGCCAGCTGTTGAGCCACCTCTCCATATTTATGTTTGTGTATCACATGGGTGTGCATATCTTGAACAAGGTAGGAGAAAAGAATGAGTTTTTTTTTTTTTTTCACTGAGTTACGGTACATTGGTGGTTTCCTAATCACTGTGGAATTTTATAGAAATACCACTAAGACCTATTAAATCTGACTCTCAGAGGGTGGGACCCAGGAATCTTCCCTGAAGAGCACCCTGAGTGACTCTATAAATAATCAGATTTGGAAACCATGAAGAGAGAGAACTAGAATGCTGTGTTTTCATCTATCCATTCTTATCCATTCATTCTTGTCTTGAGAAGATGAAAATGGATTCCTTGCACAGCCATGGTCATTTTACTGGGCAGCAAAACCAACATTAGCACACAATCCTTGCCCTACAGGGTTCACAGTCTGGCTTTAGAGTTTCTAACTTTGGGCTGAGCTCAGGATTCAGACTTCCCAAAAGTCATGCGCAAAAGGTTTTGTATACGCACGTTTTTCTTGCTTTCATCAGATTCTCTAAGGGGTCAGTGACCCATAAAAGGTTAAGAACCAAGGTCTAGCACTTGTACAGCTGTTCTGAAAACAGTGGGAGCGGGCATTGCTTCTGTTGCCACCTAGGATGCTTTTGACCTTTTGAGAGGCAATATAGCAGTTTGACAATCACACCTGTTTTCCACACCATTTAAAATATTTAAAAAGAAGAGGAAACAGTGTAACACCTGGCTCTGCCTCATGGTCGGAACAAGATCCAGGGATATAGAAAATCACTCTTTGGTGAGCTGTATCACATTTAATGAAAGGAACTGCTGACAATCGAACAGCCCAGTGGTCAGTCTGATGGAAGAATCTTAACTACGATAACATAGGCAAGGTCCACTCCAGTTTACTTACAGTATATAATTAGAGGAAATATAGATGACAATTTTCACTCCATGTATAGACATGAAGACTAATTATCTTATTTTTGTTGCATTTTGTCCCCAGCATGTCCATTGAATTGCTTAATTCCAAAATAATTTTACCAGCGGTATATTTGGCTCATCCTTTCTTACCTCGTAAAATCCCCAAGTAACACTGTTTACCACAAAACAAAATTAGCTGTTAGAGAGGTCCATCTTGACTGCTGCAGAAAGTTTACTTAGCATAATACTAGAGCCTCACATGTATAATATTCTTATCCCTGAGAATAACTTTGTAATTCAATTTTAATTAAGGCTCAGCTCTTTGATTTTTTTTTTTTTTGGTGACTTCATTTGTTCCTCTGTGGAACAAAAAATTTTCAAATATTATAGCTCTGGTAATGCTACATTTTAGGGTTGGATAGATTGAAGAGGACAGTGGAATTATGAATGGCAGAGAGTGGTAAAACATTTTGACCATTTATTTGGGTATAATTCCTTTGGGGCTAGAAGTCCTGTTTTACTGAAGTCTTGAAAGTTCTTACTAGGCCATACAAATGTCTCTATCACTTATTTTGAACTACTTTGCATTATTTTTTTTAAAGTAAATACTTTATTTCTCTAAGTAGATTTCAACTTACTGGGCAGTGATTTTGTGTTCTAAGTCTTTATAGGTCTAGCAATTTTATAGTACATACAAGGACACTCAGCAAGTTTTGATTAATTGAATGTGTTTATTATATTTGAGCCTTGGATCCCCAGAAGACCAGAAGGTGGTCTAAATCTGGAGTTAGAATTTGATACATGCAGTATGAATGTAAAACTGGATTGTCATGTCTATCCCTTAGGCTTCTTCTATGTTCTCTTATTTTTTGATGTTTACATATGGCTTAGCCAGCTCATATTCTGTAGTTCTTTAAAATTCCTCAGGTACAAAGAGAATTTTATGGTAGAGTCACAACACTTAATTTTCATTTCAAAAATGTTAAATGGAATCAAACTTGAGAGAGATTTTTATTAGTTATTGCTTTTAAAAAGAAAGGCATTTTGCCTCAGACATGATCACTTACAGATTATCTGCTAATCAAATAGATGTCACCCTGAAGGTGCTCTAATCAAATAGAGTCTTATCAACTATTTGGGTGGAGGGAATATTGGAGGCTTTTAATGAAGGAATAACTAACTGTCATCACTTACCTTGAAAATCAGGATTTGTGGATTTGAAGGAGAGGGATCAGAGCTGTGAAGGGATTCATTACTAAGCTTTGTGAGAAGTGGATCTGGCAGTGTTTTTCCTGTAGAAAAGTTGTCCAGGGCAACACATGGTAGCTGACTTTTCCAATTATGTTTATTGAGGTAATATTTTAAAATATTAACAGGGTTGGTTTTAGGAAGAGGTCATTCCTACTTCCATTGGAGGGACAATTTGGTGTTCTTTATAAAAACAATAGTTTTTAAATAGCTGTCTTAGTTCCTTGAATTCTAGTGGCTGGAGTTGTTCACATAGGCTCACTTGTTACTCAGTTGGATTATCATAAAGGGGTTTAACACTAGCAATTAGTGACCTTTGAGGTCTCTCCATCACAAAGAGACAATGATTATATGATTTTCAAGGAAAAGTGTTCTGAGTAAATCTAGTCGTGATTCAGAGTCCACATATGCTCCCTGTAATTTCCTTTCCTTCCCCCCCTTACTAATTTATGCATACAAGAACTGGGGGACAGTCCAGAGGTGGGGGGCTGTAAGAGGATTCACCAGAGACTGAGTGGGGAGCAGAACAAGCAGATTTACTTAAATGCACTGCTGAGGGGGGTAGTGGAAGTCACGAGAGGTTGCTGTGCTGTGTGGGTCAGCTCCCTGGCTGGGGATCGAATTCCTGCTGCAGTAGCTGCAGATTGCTTCATAGTGCTGAGGCTTAACTCCTTGTGCCACCAGGGAGGCCCTAAATTCCTTTTCTTTTTAAAGAACTCAGTCTTGGGCGCTTTTTTTTTTTTTTTAAAAGATTTATTTATTTATTTATACAAGCACTGGGTACAGTCAGAAGCGTGGGAAGGTGAGAGAATTCACCAGAGCCAGAGTGGGCAACAGAACAGGTAGAGTGACGAAATATGCTGCTGAGGGGAGCAGTGGACGTGGCAGGAGAGGTCTGTCACGCCATGTGGGACCCTTGCCGGCGGATCGAACTGGCGCAGCAGAGGCTGAGGGCAGCTTCGCAGCCCAGCGCTCAACTGCTGCGTTGGGTGCTTTTTATTAGTATTTAATGTCATGGTCACCAAGTGTATTGACTTGGAACAAAATTAAGGTGATCCAGTCCTTCAGGTTTTTTTTCATAATCCAAACTCTTAAAGGTAGTAGGGTCATTTAAAAGCAGCATCTTGGCATTTTCTTTATTGGAGTTTGTGTGTTTTGCAAGTAAAAATGAGAATTTGAGTTTAGTTCCTTGGGATATACATATTTTCATTTCAAGTCACTGAAGTGACATCTTTAAGGAAGATGTTAATGCTTTACTTAACCACAGCCCCCTACCCCCTTAAAAAAACTGCCATTTTCATACTGAAAAGACTTTTTGTGATGGCTGAAAGTATGACTGAGAGTAATAATATGGTCTCCAGTTAAAGGCACTTAAACCCGGACTAGTGGTGCATCATGACAGACAGTGGATATTTTGCAAAAAGACTGTGGGGAGAAAAAAGCAAGGGGGTGGTTGAAGCATGCACATGTGGTCAGTCTTACTAGGAAAGCTGAGATGAATTCTTCAGTACCCAAGTACCAGAGGGCAGTGTGGATTAATGTTCTGGGTCTTAATTCAGCTTCCCATCTCTCCACACACTTGGCACTGATTCGTTCATCTCAGATCTGAAGTCTTAAGGATTAAGAGGAAAGAGAATGGAAATGCATCATTTTCTCTGCCAAAGGAGGTACTTAAACTGGGAAAGGAGGAGGGGGCGTTAACAAATCAAGCCTTGGCAAGGAAATCTGTCATGAATCAGCAATGACTTGGAAAGCTTCTGTTGCTGTATTTTACAAAACTAAACATTTGCCACTACCAGCATTTTTCTCTTGCTTACCTTTCGGATCAGCTTCAGGTTTCTCTATGGAGAGCATGAATTCTTTTTTTTTTTTTTTTGCCATTTTGACAACATTAGGTAATTAATTTACAACTAGCTCAATTAGACTCTAGCCCATACAGTGTGTGCATGGCCTTTTAAAGAGCCTTTGTTTTGACGTTAATTGAACTGGTTGTAGCTGAGACAGCCAAACAATTTACATTTATCTTTGGCAGGACACAAGGGCACTCCCTTAGTATGGACAGCCACAGTTTCTTTTCTTTCTATCAAGTCTAGTATTAAATGCTGTTGCTTATTTTGATTTTCTAATTTAAAAAACTTGAAAGTGACAGAAGCCACATATATTATTGTAGACAAATTTGAAGCTATAGATAAGCAAGAAAGAAAACAGAGATCACATAATCATTTATAACCTAGCAGTTTTCCTTCTATACTGTCACCCTATGAAAAAGGGCCTCCTTGCTGGTGCAGGGGGTTGAGTGCACGGTGTGAAGCTGTCCTCAGCCTCTGTAGTGCGGGTTCAGTCCCCGGTCGCCCAGGGAAAGACCCACATGGCGCGGCAGACCATACAGCATAACATATAGAAAGCATTGATTCAGTGATGGGTTATATCCTGATCAATGATTTTGCTCTTGCTCATAAAATTTGTCAACTTCATAAATCTTTTATTTCTAGTATCAGGTGAAAGAAGCCAGTATAACTCATACAGTACAATAGAGTTTTGCTAATTTTAACATTGGTATGTTATTTTCAAAAAGTTATAGGATTAAAAAAAAGCAAGTAGCTGTTTCATTAAGACGGAAATGGCTTGTTTTTCCGTAGAGACAGTTCTGAAACAGTTTTTTTTCCACAAAAATAAGGACGACCCTGGAGCCTCCCTGGCGGTGCAAGGGGTTAAGCACCGCACTATGAAGCAATCCGCAGCCTCTGCAGCATGAGTTTGATCCCAGCCGGCCAGGGAGCAACCCACATGGCGCTGCAGACCTCTCCTGTCTCACCCGCTGCTCCCCTCAGCAGTGTATTTCAGTCAGTCTGCCTGTTCTGTTCCCCGCTCTGTCTCTGGTGACTCCTCTCACCCGCCTCATCTCTGGCCTGTACCCCAGCTCTTGTATGCATAAATAAATAAATCTTAAAAAAAAAATAAGGACGTCCCTTAAAAATTAAAAAAATTTTAAAAATTAAAAAAATTAAATAAATAAAATTTAAAAAAATAAGGACATTTTGACTAAAATTAAAAATAGAATATTTTTACCCAGTGTATTAAAAAATGTACCTATTTGGGCTGGCACCCCATGGCCAGAGTGAGATAAACTCTGGCATCTCTACCAAGGGTAGTTTCTTTTAGAGCACTGTTGCATTGTTCTATATTTTCCTTGTCTGAACCACTGGTGCGGAATTCTTAGGAGCTGGTGTTGAATTTTATTTTCTATTTGGCATTGTCTGAACGTTGGACATGTGGTTGAACACATAGCAGGTGCCCTTTGTTCAATGAGTGAATAAATGAATAGAATAGATATGGAGGAGAGTTAAAAGGAAACATGACCTTGCAGAACCTTTGGGAACCCCCCCCCCCAATTATTCAATATATTACTAAGGAAACTGAGGCTCAGAAAGATTAAATGACATCTTGCTTATTCAGAGCAAGCTAATGGTCCAAGAGAGATTGGACTTCTGTTATCAGTCTATTTCTCAGATTCATTGAGTACTGGTATTGTATGTTTTTCCCAATCCTGTACTCTGGAGGATTGTATTTAATATCAGCAGTAAAATTATCATTTAAGATATATACAGCTTTCCTAACTTTTCCTTTTCTTCTCTTGTAATTTTGGTTCCAGTTTTTGTTAAAATTCGGCACACCCTTAACTCACATTTCTTTTTTCCTTTCTTTAATATTTTTACCTCTCCAATTTCATTCTCAGTGGATGTTTTAATTTACTCCAAGTGGTACTGCCATCTGGATGTCAAAATGCATTGAATTGATCGCTTATATGGAGATCCAGGTGGAGGTCTCACCTGCCCCAGAAATGAGGGATTTGGCCAGGAATTGAGGCAGGTAATGCAAAGCCTTTTCCCAAAGCCCAGGTGCTGCCAGTGTGCCTGCCTGTCTTTGATTCACCATGGGGTGTGGATATGCCTTGTTTTCCTGTAGAAAGCCGCTTCTGAATGCAGTTTCTATTTGGAACTTTTTAGTTTGCCAGTGCCAAATGATGTTTGCAGCAAAAGTTGGCTTCAGGTAAACCAGGAAAAAATGGGAATTAAAGAGCTATTTTAACATTTCTATAGTTTAATTTTTTCCAATGACTTTGGCCTTTCCCCCTTCTTAGTTAATTATAAGGTTTTATTAAAATTTTAAGTTCTGGAAATTAGACACTATGGTAGTTGGACCAGTTTGGAATACGGTACTCTTAGGTTCCATAATATTTCATAGTACATCTCTTTATTGTATGTTAAATGATAGGGAAGTATAATAAAACGTACCAAGAGAGTACTTACCTATTTTATGTCCTGTAACGTTTGGTACTTGATGCAAATGTAGCAGATCTTGACTCAAAAAGGAACAGAACTTGTTATAACCTAAGAAAAAGGATGACAGATTCCTTGTTGGTGGCATAAATTCAGTGAAATCATAGAAATAGAAACCCTGAGGGGTTTTTGTAACCTTCAGTCCATCCCTCTATTTACAGATAGGAAAATAATCAATCACTGGTCCAGGGTTATTCAGGCTAGAGAATAGAAGCTGAACCTAGGACAGAATATCCATTCTGCTTTGTTTTCATTTTCAGATGATTGTTGAAGCATTTAGACTAATCTCTCTTTAAAAGAGTGTACTATTTGATGTTTGTTGGCTTGAAACTTGTTGTCATGCCCAAGGGCACCCAAAGGCTGCCCTGCTGTTCATTTTTTTTTGGTTGCCAGATCATTACAGTGCTTCTTTGAGGGTGGGTTTGGATATAACTGAAATGGAAACTGTGATGTGACAGTGTTCAGAGAACTGGCTCTGATGAAATGATGTCTTTTAAAGAAAATAGTGAAAAGGTAGTAAGGGGACTGTTACTTCATAAAACCTTTGAACTCTGTGTGGGGAAAAGCCCCAGGTCACAGTCCTTTGCAGCTGCATAGCTGTCTTTGACATCTAGTCTCTTGCTGCCTTAGACATATGGGAGTCTTTGCTTCTTATTCTTTTTTTTTTTTTAGTAGTTTTTTTTTTTTTAAGATTTATTTATTTATTTATACAAGCACTGGGTACAGCCAGAAGCGCGGTAGGGTGAGAGAACTCACCAGAGCCAGAGCGGGGAGCAGAGCAGGCAGAAGGACCGGAGTACACTGCTGAGGGGAGCAGCGGGCGGCAGGAGAGGTCTGCGTGCCATGTGGGAACCTCCTCCAGTGGCCGGGGAGCAGCCGGGGATCAAACCGGTGCCGCAGAGGCTGCAGGCAGCCTCGCAACCCAGCGCTCAACCGTTGCGCCACCGGGGAGGCCCTTTGCTTCTTATTCTTAAGCCTATATTCCTAGATTGACTGGTGTGATACTGGTCAAACACCTCACTTCTTTGGCCTCAGTTTCCTATTAGGAAATTCAACAAGGTTAAAGCAGATGATTACTAAGACACCTTCCAGATGTCAAATTCATTTCTGTGAAAATTAGTGTCTTTTTAGAAGTTTACCCACATGATCAAATAACCAAACATAGATTCCTAGTAAACACAGATTTCTAACATATTAATGTTTTGATTACTGTTCATGGGAATTTGGAAAATGTCTAGACTTCACTGTGGTCAAACTGCTAGCAGTTATTTACGGAACACCCACCAGGTGCTTGGAGGCTACAAAAGAAATAGTGTCCAGCCTCAAGGAGACCAGAAAGATTTCTTTATCTTCCAAGCTTGTGATGGAGGGCGTTCTTCACTTCCACTGGATTTAAGCTCCACAGGTATAGGGCCATTGTCTTGCTTTTATAGTGCAGGGTTCGGTAAATATTGGTTACATGAATGAAACAGTGAATCCACTTGTCAGTCTAGTTTATATTTACTGAAAATGTCCCACTGAGATTTATTGTTTGCTTCAACCTGTAAATGCTGTTAACATGAATAAATTTTCCAGAAAGTATTTTTCAACTTCCATGGAAGAATAAGAGACCAAGTTGCTCTGAGGCTAAAAGAAAAAACATAAATGCTACATTCCTCTTTTGGAAATTCAGTTTAATATTAGCATATTGAAAGCACTGAGTGGTTTGCCTTCAAATAACTTTGTTTGCCCCAACATTTCCCAGACTTGGTAGAATTAGAATCTTACCTACTCCACTCTCCATGACATAGTTGTTAATAATGGTCTGTTGAGAAACATTAATTCCAAAGAGCACCTGCACTCCTATGTTTATAGCAGCACAATTTACAATAGCTAAGCTTTGGAAACAACCCAAATGCCCCAAAATAGGTGACTGGATCAAGAAAATGTTGTACATAAACGCAATGGAATATTACTCAGCCTTCAAAAAGATGAACACATGCAATTTGCAGCAACATGGATGGAGCTAGAAGGGATCATGCTCAGCGAAATAAGCCAGAAAGAAAAAGAAAAATACCGGATGGTCTCACTCATAACAGGAATCTAGAAAACCTAAATAAGGGACCAGGGACCAGGAAAAAGAATAACTGTAAGAAGGAAAAAATCAAAATCAACAAACAACTATGAACCAGTGACACTCTAGTGGGTGTCAGGGAAAGGAGGGGTTGGGGTCAAAATAAGGGGGTTGCAATTGTATGGGGAGTATAAAAATAAAATTAAAAAAATAATGGTCTGTTGAAACTTTGACCTGTGAAAGAGAAAAGAAGGTTGGTATGGAGAATAGTAATATGAGCTAAGTAGAAGCAGAATTAGTTTAGAATTATTAATTCCATAGTAATGGAGCATATGCGTGAAAGGGAATTTTTTTACTTTTAAAAATGTGCTCTATTGGAGATTTAAGGTTAGATGGTAGAGAGTTTACAGGAAACAAGTTACCTAGTAGTTATTTTACAGCTATGGAAGTTGAATGGTAGAGTTTTAAACTATGTTAAGGGCTGGCTTGCAGGTATCAAAGGAGAATAAGGATGAAAGGAATTTGTGTCTTCTCCAGGAGCTGACTGACCCGTGGAAGAGACAAACATGTGAACAGGATATACTAACATACCAATGTATGAGAAAGAGAAGTAAGACAGAAAAGAATGGTATTTTCCCTCCAATTTAAAACAGGGTTCATGTTCATACAATAAATCAAAACCAAATTATCTGCAGTACCTTTAGATCTTCCAAACAATTCTGCTCATATGTCCAGACTCAAATGACTAGATTTCTTTATGCTTTCCCTGCTCCAAAATTAATTGCATCATATGTTGTCCTGTCAGAGCCTTCTCATAGTCTGCCTTGTACAAGAAAGACTTAAGGGCATACCAGGGTCATCTTTGTCCCTGTAACTCTGGACCTGCAGGCACAGTCTGTATGTACCACAGTGTATATTGGCTGTTTTGTTTAGACTTGGGATGAGGCATCGGGGCTGTGAATGTAAGTCCCTTTAAGTAAATTCAGTATATAAAAATGTTTGGGAAGATGGTGATACTATTAAGAGTATGGTTTCTTCCAGTAGCTTCTCCCTCCTCCCCTAACCTTGGAATGCCTAATACTTCAGTTTTAAGAACTCTACAATTTCATATCACGAAGTATCTTTATTTCATAGGGACATTTTGTTGTCATTAGATTTTTGAGGAACCTTTCTCTTCATGTATTTCATTTGGCATATTCTAAGAATAAATTCAGTTTGGTATTCTGTTCTCCACTGGTATGTTTGTGCTGGAGGCCCAAGGTCAGGGTGTTGATTGATGACAGTTTCCTTTAAAGTATTTGTATCCATATGCAGTTTGGGGGCTGAGTGATTCTCAGTGTGGTGCAATGGAAATAACTAAACTGGAAGTCAGCCTGACTTGGATGTGTAGTTAATTTTCTTGTGTCCTTGGGCAAGTTACTTAACCTTCCAATAACTAAGGAGGTTGGACCAGAATTAGCACAGTCTCTTCTAATGCTGACATTCCCTGATTCTCTGGGGAGGATTCACTTACATGGAGAAGGTTTAAAAGTGGATACATTTTTAGGTTAAATGGTTTTGTTCATTTAGTTTTTTTCTCCCCTTAACCCATTATGGAGCTGTAAGATTGCTTGTCATGGAGTAAAATCACATTACCTGTAACTCTCAAAAACCTGCTGTTCTTATACTGTTGTTTTTTTTAATTTTGAGGAAAGAAAATGACAGCAAAACAATACTGTTTACTGTATCCACATTCCACATATACAGATAAATTCATTCCATTTTTCTAGAGACACATGCACACACACACACACACAACTCATAGCCCATATTCAAGGAGGTACTGTAAAGTCTTAAGTGAAAAGGGAATGTTTGGTTGAGTTTGCCATTTCAAATCTGGGAAGAATTGGACCTGATAGATATATTTTGGGTATTTTCATCTAGAATTGAAACAAGAAGTTGCTATGGTGGAAAGACCTTGTGTGTAGGAAGTTGACAACTCAGCTTTTTGTTAACCCACTGTGTATCCTGGCATACATCACTGAACTTTTCTGAATTTCAGTGTCCTCAGTGGTTATATTTTACATCATTCTGATAACTAACAGCTCTGTGCTTAGATTCTTGGCATTTATTTCATGCTGTTCTTTTCCTTGAAAGACTAACAATATACCTACCTACTCCCTCATGCAATCCTAGACAATTGTTGATTTGTGTGGGAAAGGAGTATATTAAAACATTTCAGATGGTACGTTCAAGAAATTTGAACTCATGGTTTCTATTGTTGTATTATCACAAACTTAAAATTTTGGGGGCTTACAATAAAATAATTATTATATCACAGTTTCTCTGGGTCAGGAGTCTGCATGCAACTTAGCTGTGGTTGCCCAGAACTGCAGTCTCATCTGAATGCTTGCCTGGGGAAGGATCCACTAGCAGACTCTCTCAGATTGTTGGTAGAATTCATTTCCTTGCCACTGTAGCACAAGTTCAATCCCTGGCCAGGGAAGTGACCCACATGGCACAGCAGACCTCTTCTGTCTTGGCCCACTGCTCCGCTCAGCAGTGTATTTCAGTAGATCTGCTTGTTCTGCTCCCCACTCTGTCTCTGGTGAATCTTCTCACTGCCTCCCCGTACTTCTGGACTATACCCCAGCTCTTGTATGCAATTCTTTTTTTTTTTTTTTTTTTAAGAATTACTTTACTTGCAGCTGTAGGATGAAGACCTTCTTTTTGCTGGTTAGGGACTGACTGTGTTCCTTGTTACATGAGGTCACATGGCTCCTACCTTCTCATAGCCAATAAGAGAGAGAACAAAGCAGATACATCAGTAATTTATAATGCAATCATGTAGTCATGTGCATATAATCACACACATTTGTCATCTTTGCTGTGTCCTACTGGTTTAGAAGCAAGTCACAGGTCCCTTCAGTACTCCAGGGGAGAGGATCATACAAAGGCATGGACACTATGGGGCCACTTTAAGAGACTGTTCATACACACATATGAAAGACAAACCATATTTAAAATGTTTGTATTTTTCTGTGAATCTGTTTAAACCTACACTTTGTAGCAGAGCCTCAGCAAGCACAGACTAAAAAGCCTTAGTTAAAGCTTCAAACCTCATGGTGTTTTTTGTGCCATATCCTTATTTTTCTAGTTCACGGATGGGGGTAAAGACAAGGTTTGAGATTTTATTTATTCTTCTGCCTTTTAGGCCAGCCCTTGTAGGTGTTATGTGTTTGCTGAAAGATTGTAGCATTATTGATTTAATTTGAAGGTCTGTGCCATAGACCAAATTATGTTCCAACACCGCCCCCCTCTTTATGGGTTAAATCCTTAATCCTCACTATGATGGTGTTAGGGGGTAGCCCTTTGGGAGATTAACTTTAGGTGGCACCCTGAGGTTGAGGCTCTCATGATGGCTTTAGTAAGAAATACCAGATATTTTGCATTCTGTTTCTCCTTGCCTTATGAGGATACAGCAAGAAAGGTATCTGCTTAGAAAACCAGAAGGAGCGCTTACCAGAAACTGACCACGCTGGCGCCTTGATCTTAGACTTCTGCCTCCAGACTGTGAGGAAATAAATGTTGTTTAAGGCACCCAGTCTATGGTATTTCATTTTGGCAGCCTGAGTTAAGACAGTTCCTCCACCTCCCACTATATCACACTGATTTTTTGTGTAGCAAGAGATAGACAAGTCAAGTACAGAGGTTGCAGGTGGGAGTGATGCTCCCCACACCCCCAATCCCCAGATCCACAACCAGGAAGCCAGGGAAAGTGGTTTTAATTTGAAATCATTTCCCTTCATTATTGAACTTTAATCATAACTATTTGTAGTGACTTTTTTCTCTTGGGTAAAGTGATGATCTAAAACATGCTGCCCAACATGGATGGCACTGGAAGGGATCATGCTCAGTGAAATAAGCCAAAAAGAAAAAGAAAAATACCGGATGGTCTCACTCATAGCAGGAATCTAGAAAACTTAAATAAGGGACCAGGAAAATGAATAAGTATAAGAAAGTGAAAATCAAAATCAACAAAAAACTATGAACCAGAGACACTTTCTGGGGGGTGGGGGGCGGGAGGGGAGGGATTGGGGTCAGAATGGGGGGGTTGCAATTGTATGGGGAATATAAAAATAAAATTTATTATAAAAAAAAACAAAACATGCTGCCTTTGATTTTTAAGTGCTAAGCTGCCAAACAAGAACACTGAATGAAAAAGTACTACTCTTGACAAACCTTGATGGTGGTTGCTTATATATAGTGAATTCTTAATTTCTTTGCCTTTTTTTAAAATTTAGAAATTCATTTTTTCATTCATTCATTCATTCACTCAGATTGAGATGCAGAGGGATTAGTGTCTTTCCTTCACTTTTCTACTTTTCTGACTTTGGTAAATTTGCTTTCTCTCTCTCAGTTCCCCCTGGGTAAAATTGAAATATTCACATCTATCTAGAAAGAATGAAATAATTCCTTTAAAGTTCCAAATATATAATAGGCTATTACTGAATGATAATTTTACTAACTATAAAAGAATGATTAACATGTTACATTTATTTATTCAGTTTCATTCATCATACTAGCAATGGCATGATATATTAGAGCTTTCAGTGAATAAGAGGGCTGGTGTGGGAAAAGGAACCAAGAAAATCTCACTGTCTTCCTTATGTTTTTTAAAATTATTTATTTATACATACAAGAGCTAAGGTACAGGCCAGAGATGTGGGGTTGAGAGGATTCACCAAAGACAGAGTGGGGAACAGAACAGACAGACTGAGTGAAATACATTGCTGAGGGGAGCAGCGGGCGAGACAGGAGACGTCTGCTTCACCATGTGGGTTCGCTCTGGCCGGCCAGGGATTGAACTCATGCTGCAGAAATTGTGGATTGCTTCATAGTGTGGTACTTAACCCCTTGAGCCACCAGGAAGGCCCTCTTCCTAATGTTTGAAAACAAATCTTGAGTTCTTGAACAAGGTTTGTTTGAGCATCTTAAAGCCACATAAAATACATTTGCTTATTTTTAATAATTACAGTCTGACTGGCACTTAATTGCAAGGGGAGCACTCACAAGTAATTTTCAGGCAGGTATCTTTAGAATTTGAGATGTCCATTCCTCTCATTTGATAGGTTTGGAAGGCCGAGAGCATCTTGCCTTGACACATAATTATGTGGAAGAGAGGAAACAGATGCCATAAATCTTATCTTTTACACAGACTCAGCATTGTCAGTAATGTCATTGAAACAAATACTAAACAAATTTAAACCTGTGAAACCCACCCTCAGTCAGCCTCACCCCAGGGCATTTGACACGTTTGAATTGAAGGGTTTTGTATAGCTGAATTAGAATCAGGTGTCAGACTGCTTCAGTTCAAAACTGGGCTCCAGAGTTAAAGTGAATCCTGTGAGTGTTTTGGGGCCTGAGAGAAGGGAGGCTTGAAAGAGACTTACAGCCTGAAGCTCCTGCTGTTCCCTTAGGGGACTTAGGGCCTATAAAAACACATTTAACTTTCTGAATGGCAACTGATAAATAGCTATGACCTTAATTGAAAGGGAGGAGACCAAATGGATCAGAGGTCAGGACTTTACAGAGTGACTGGTGGCCTGGGGGGTGTCAGCTGAAATGGTCTGGATATTTTTCTTTCCTTCCTTCCTTCCTTCCTTCCTTCCTTCCTTCCTTCCTTCCTTCCTTCCTTCCTTCCTTCCTTCCTTCCTTTCCTTCCTTTCCTTCCTTTCCTTCCTTTCCTTCCTTTCCTTTCCTTCCTTCCTTTCCTTCCTTTCCTTTCCTTCCTTTCCTTTCCTTCCTTTCCTTTCCTTCCTTTCCTTCCTTTCCTTTCCTTCCTTTCCTTTCCTTCCTTTCCTTTCCTTCCTTTCCTTTCCTTCCTTTCCTTTCCTTCCTTTCCTTTCCTTCCTTTCCTTTCCTTCCTTTCCTTTCCTTCCTTTCCTTTCCTTCCTTTCCTTTCCTTCCTTTCCTTTCCTTCCTTTCCTTTCCTTCCTTTCCTTTCCTTCCTTTCCTTTCCTTTCCTTCCTTTCCTTTCCTTCCTTTCCTTCCTTCCTTTCCTTTCCTTCCTTTCCTTTCCTTCCTTTCCTTTCCTTCCTTTCCTTTCCTTCCTTTCCTTTCCTTCCTTTCCTTTCCTATTTTTTTTTAACCCTCTTTATCCCTTTCCCCTTCCTGGGTTAGGAAATCCTGGAAGGGAGGAGCAGGGACTGATAGCTAAACTATGATGTGAATGATCCTGCCTGGACTCTAGCTTAAGAGGAGGGAAGGTCCCCCAAGCCTTTATTAACCTAGTACATTACAACCTGACTGCTACCTGCAGTTTGCCAATTACCCAATTATGACACAAATTTTGCACATTTAAAAAAAAGTAGACTGCTACTATTCTTTCTTATACAAGGATTTTAGTCACTGTACATCTTGTGTCTTTAAATAATGTATTAGGAACATTTTCAAGTCTGTAAGTGCTTTTTTAATGAGAGTGTGAAGATTTTAATGGGACTAGATTGCTTTTCATGACATTTCAGAGTGACTTAATTGTAACAATGTTGAGAGGCTGTATTTTAAAGTTTGCTAAGTATGTCTGCTGTGGATTATAGTCAGACACTTAATAGGATGGATGGATGGATAGTAGAACTAGAGAGCTTTTCGTCACTACTTTTTTTCAAATACTATTTGAAAATATGGTTTGCAAATATGGTTATAATAAACCAGGCATAAGTCAGGGTACTCTAGATCCTTTTCATTTTAAAATAGCAACAACAGCTAATACTGGCTAGTGGGGATAGTTTCAGAGACAAGTTTTTAAAATTTACTTGGGCAGTAATGTTTGAGTACATTTCTTTTGTCCTCTTAACAGAGCAAGGAGGCCAGCCTGTTTTTGTTTATACTCCCTTATAGTCCCTGAATTCTCTTTATAGTTCTTTAACACATACACCTAGCTTGTGCCTCATTTTTTCAGATATTTTAGTAAGGGTTCCTAAAATATTGTCACCCAGATAACAGTACTTTTTTAATGATGAAAATTTCTTTCTTCATTAATCTATTTTTTCTCCTGGTTTTCCTAATAAGGGGATTATTCAGTGCTCTTTTTCTGTATGAATGTTCTTAGGGTTCTAGAACCTGTGACAAGCTTTGTAAAATGAGGTCAGATGGTCCGATACTTCCAGCATCATTGTTATTGGGAATTTATAGTAGTTTCCTATAGACAGGTACTTCTATAGCCATACACTGGGTGGCTTTAAAAGAACAGAAATACAGGTATACCTCAGATATTACAGGTTCAATTCTAGACCATCCCATAAAGTGCATGTTACAATAAACTGAGTCACAGGAGTTTTTGTTTCTTAATGCATTTAGAAGTGATGTTTATACTGTACTTCAGTCTAAAGTCTGCAATAGCATTATGTCTAGAAAACAGTATACATACCTTAATTAAAAAAAATAACCTACTGCTAAAAAATGAAGTGAGCAAATATTTCTGGAAAAATGACACAATAGACTTGATTCAGGGTTGCCACAAACCTTTAATTTGTAAAAAGCACAATTTCTGTGAAGCACAGTAAAATCGGGTGTGCTTATATATTGTCTCCAGTGGTAAAAGATAAAAGTTTGAAGTTAAGACGTCACAGGGCTATGCTCCCTTTCAAACCTCAGTTCCTGTAAGGGAATCCCTGTATGCTTCTTCCTGTCTACTGGCGTTTTTGTCAGCAGTCTTTCGTATTCCTTGACTTGCAGCTGCATAACTCGTCTTTGCCTTTGATGTCACATAATATTCTCCCTTGGCATTTCTGGTTTATAAGGATACCAAGCATATTGAATTAGGCGGCCCACCCTACTCTATTATAACCTCGCGTTAAGTAATTACACCTTCAATGACCAAATGAAGCCACACTCTAAAATACTAACAGAATCTCAACATCTGTCTCTTTTTTTTTTTTTTTGGTGGGGGTGAAGGGGGGTGGTGAGATGGGCACAATTCATCCCATAACAGGATACTACTTTTAAAAGTGCTTTGGAGGAGGAAATGCAAATGGCCAACAGGTATATGAAAAAATGTTCAACATCCCTTATAATCAGGGAAATGCAAATTAAAACCACATTGAGACACCACCTTACACCAGTAAGAATGGCACATATTAAAAAAAAAACAAGAAACAACAAATGTTGGCAAGGATGTGGAGAAAAAGGAACGCTCCTACATTGCTGGTGGGAGTGCAAACTGGTCCAACCACTATGGAAAGCTGTCTGGAGGTTCCTCAGTCTACTAAAAATGGAGCTACCATACAACCCAGCAATTCCACTCCTAGGGATCTACCCAAAGGACATAAAAACATTGATTCAAAAGAGCACCTGTATACCTATGTTTATTGCAGCACTATTTACAATAGGTAAAACCTGGAAACAACCCAAGTGCCCAAAAATGGATGACTAGATCAAGAAGATGTGGCATATATACACAATGGAATATTATTCAGCAATGAAAAAGATAAACTCATGCCATTTCCAGCAATGTGGATGGAACTAGAAGGAATTATGCTCAGTGAAATAAGCCAGAAGGAAAAAGAAAAACATTGGATGGTTTCACTTAGAGCAGGAATATAGGGGAACCCAATAAGACATCATTGTAAAAAAATAACAACAGTACAAAACACAACAAAACAAAAACGGACAATTATAAATCAGAGACATCCTGCAGGGGAGGAGGAGGAGGGAGAGGGATCGGAGGGAGGGAGGAGCATAGGGGACTGAGGTGATGGTGCACGGGTGCATTGGTGAAGGAAACTATATGGGGACTGCACCTGAGGGGATGGGGGGACGCAAATATTGTTTAAAAATGAGCAGTGATTAAAAAAAATCGTATAAAATACACACAAAAAAAAGTGCTTTGGAGATCCTGCTGTAGCCTGCACAGGTCCCATAGCATACTCTTCATCAGGAACACTAAAGAAAAAGAAAATCTTTATGGTTGAAAGAAAAAACAAACCTAAACTCATGTATTCATTACCTAAGTTAAGAAATAAAACGTTAACAATACCTTTAAACATCTTGGAAGGCCTGAGATATTTGCGTAGTAAACACCCCAGAATCTCCTCTGAGGGCTTAGATCATGGAGATTTGAAGCAGCAGTGATTATTAGAATTCACTAATTTTTTGCAACCCAAAGTGTATTTTTAATTTTTTTTTTTTAAATAGTTTAGCTTTGGAGTGGGGGTGGATTTGGTTTTTTTTTAAAAGATTTATTTATTTATTTATACAAGCACTGGGTACAGTCAAAAGTGTGGGAGGGTGAGAGAATTCACCAGAGCCAGAGTGGGGAGCAGAGCAGGCAGAAGGACCGAAGTACACTGCTGAGGGGAGCAGCGGGCCGCAGGAGAGGTCTGCATGCCATGTGGGACCCTCCTCCGGTGGCCGGGGAGCAGCTGGGGATCGAACCGGTGCCGTGGAGGCTTCGGGCAGCTTCGCAACCCAGCCCTCAACCGCTGCGCCACAGGGGAGGCCCTGGATTTTTTTTTTAACTGAATAGAAAAGATTCAAGAAAAGGTTTACTGATGTTTTAGAGTGTGGTGGGACAATCTTTAGCTCCTTTTCTGTTTGGGATGGTTTCTTGAAAAGTCTTACCTGTAATTTTCTGAATTATTTTTAGATCTGTGACTTAGACTTAACAGCGGTGCACAGTTGGATTTGTGGGAGGGAAGGTATGTATATGTGAAGGTTAGGGGATCTGTTATTGATTATGCTACTTACATTCTTGTCTTTCTCCTGGGGACTTTGTTAAGATTAATATCTGCTAGATAATTTTAAGTTTGCAAAATGCCTTGAGTTCCTGGGGGAAGCTGTTACATAAATGTAAATAAATTATGCAGCTCCCAATTTTAGTTGTTCATCATTTTTAATAGTGTGTTTAATTAAGAATGGGCTGGGGAAGGGCTTTATTCATTGAGAGATGGTTAAATAAATAGGTAGGAGCAGTATGCAGCCTGGAATCCACGAGAGAACAAATGAACAGTGCTTCTTCTAAAAATTGATCATTTTCCATGGTATTTGCTGAACTTTTTTGTGGGTTAATGCCTATCTCATGTGTTTATATGGTTTTACTAGACAAATAGTTAAATTCTTTTAAATGTTTCCAATCCATGAAAAAGCATTCTTAACCAAACCAAATCTATTTACAGTTTGTCTCAGACTTTCAGGCACCTTGAACCTGTTTTTCCTGAGTGAACTGGAAACTTTAACCTTAATTTTTTCACATTCAATAGTTTTATATTTTACCATAATAAAAACATTTGTAGGACCTCCCCGGTGACACAGGGGTTAAAGACAGCATTATCAAGCTATTGCTACCCACTGCTGCTCGAGTTCATCTCAGCTGGCCAGGGAGCAACCCACATGGCGCAGCAGACCTCTACTGCCTTGCTTGCTGTTCCTCTCAGCATTATATTTCAGTAGACTTGCCTGTTTTGCTCCCTACTCTCTCTGGTGAATCCTCTCACCCCCAACACCTCTGGCTTACACCCCAGTTCTTGTATGCATAAATAAATAAATCTTTAAAAAAAACCCCCATATTTGAAATGGTAGTCTTTACGTGTTTTAGGGAACATTTTCTTTAACACCTTTTTAAAGAAGGAGCTTGTCTCACTTTCTAGATACTTAGGGAACAATAATGTGACTGACAAACCATGTTGACTTCTGGTTCACTGTACTTTACAGCCTGAGGAAATGGATTCCAAGCTATTGATCTCCTTTTGCCTGTTAAACGTAGCTCTGTGTTCTAGTGGGTGATGCTGTCCCTTGAGTCTAGAAGAATAGATATAGGAAACAGTTGCCAGCACCCCATGGTTCGTTGTGCCTCCTTGGTTTCTGTGTTGTCAGAATCTCATCTGTGCTTGTTTTTTGCTCTGGTGCTGTGGAAGCAGAGTTCCTCATCCTCTTTCCCATGGCTGACCCCAGATTTATAACCTTTCTCCTCCATTAACCATGCCTGTGAATTGCCTGCTAGATGAGAAGTAGTAGGCACTTGTGAGTTCCAGAGTTCTTGATGCTGTGGAGCTGTCCCATAAAGAACATAAATATCTCCACCCCCCCCCCCCAAAAAAAAAGTGAAAAACAACAGCCAAATAGCTGTAAGTGGATGAGAGATAAAAAGGATAATCAGATTTTTGGAGAGTATATCACAAGTGGAACTTTGATGTTTTGAAGAGTGACATCTTACAAAATCTGGAAGGATCACGGGAATTATTAACAAGGAATGAGGAAGAAAAGGCAACATTGTCTTTAAGAAGTATATCATGAAATTATTTTTTCTTCTTTCTCTGCCCTTTCTCCTCCCTCTCCTCCTGCCCCCCAGGTCTTAGGTAATAGCACAGTTTCAGCCTGGGATCCCAAAGGGGTCAGTTGCTTTTCTACACTTGCCTGGTTGGAGGTTGGGGGTTAGGAGTTAAGATTGAATGTAAATTAGACAACAGGAGACAGTAAAGTAGTTTTGTTTTATTGAGATGATTAACTCATTAAATTGGGCTTTTGACATGCTGTTTCTCTCAATTGTGCCATATAAATCTTTTCGAAAGCCTCACACTGTCTACAGGCCCTTGCTATATGTCTGGAGTAGGTCAAGAGCTTGGGAAAGACACATTCACTAAAAGAAGTCCTTCTCTGTACTTTGTCCATAAGAGATAACAAAATGTTAATATATTTTAATTTTAAGATATAATTTCTTAAACTTCTCACACTAGTATGCAAGGAACCTCTTAAGAATATACTTTTGGGGCTTCCCTGGTGGCACAAGGGGTTAAGATGCAACCTATGAAGCTATCCGCAGCCACTGCAGCATGAGTTAAAGCCCCAGCCAGGGAGCTACCCATATGACACAGCAGACCTCTCTTGACTCGCCCGCTGCTCCCCTCAGCAGTGTATTTCAGTCAGTCTGCCTGTTCTGTTCCCCACTCTGTGGTCACTCCTCTCACCCACCTCATCTCTGGCCTGTACCCCAGCTCTTGTATGCATAAATAAATAAATCTTAAAAAAAAATACGTTTTTGTATCTTTTTTTATCCCAGACCTGCTGACTTAGATTCTGAGCAGTAGGACTCCTGGCCACTGTCAGGCACTCTATTGAGAACCATGTGGCGGTGTGGATCATTCAGAGCTAAAAGAATTTCCATCATTCTAGCCCCACCAGACCCCTGCTTGATTAACCACTGTCTCTTACCAGCAGTGCCAGCTAACAAGGAAAATTTAGGCTCCATATTAACAACAACAACAACAACAACAACAACAAAAAACTAAGAACTTCAAGAGGGTGACAGTCTAAAGCATTAAACCAATTGCCTGGCCCTTTTAGTATGGGACTCTGGAAGACTGTGCAAACAGATGAAGCTGACTGGCCCTGCTCACCACTTATGTTTGCCTTTTTAAAAAGAACTGCTTATTGCTCCCTGTGCACCACAGTGTTCTTTGCCTTTGTCTCTTGGGTCTCACTGTATGAAATGTGTTTTTCATCTCTCTATCTCACCTGAGCTTACCTCCATTTTTGCATGTGCTGTCTTAGAATCCTGTGCAAACTACCCCTGCAAGACTGTCCATTGAGGACCTACTTTTCCTCATCCTACATCCTCTGCCGTTAGCTGAAGCTTTGCCTCTGCCCCCTAGTAAGTTTTTTGAGTAAAATACTTTAACCTGAATGCTTTTCTTAAAACTTAGTTAGGTCACATACCACTGGGACTGTAGATCTGGTTCAGAGTGAGGTGCTGGAGGCAGTATCATCCCTGTTATTTGAGTGCCAGGGCTGCCTGGCCATGACTGATAGAAGACAGTGTGGGGAGTGAGGTGTAAGATAAATTTGTGACATCTCTGGCAATTGTGCTTCCTTTGTGGTTGACACCTTCCATAGTTGCTACCCTCCCTCTGATAAAATGTTCTCTTTCTAGATGTTTCATTGACCCCTAGTTTCTGGAAACAGTAGCTTTTTCTAAGTCATTTTATTTCAAATATGCTGTTAGTAGAAGCTGAAGAAATGTTTCTAGGGGTAGAGAGGCAACCATTTTGCCTGATAGTTAATATTTGGAACTAAACCTTCCTGAATTGTTTGAGTTAGTATTTTTGGAGAATTTACGAAAGCTGTATGCATTCGGTAAATGAAGTTGTGGCTCTATAGGCTGAGAATCAACCCTGTCTAGTACACTTAAATGAACTCTAACCGTAATAGACAGAAATAACCAGAAATACCTGTGAATTTGGAAGTGAGGTCTGTGAAACTTCTTCCTCTTACAGATGGATGAACAATGTGAAGTTAAGAGAAGTTAAACATCATAGTCAAGGTTGATTCAGATACTCAGTGCCTGAGCTGGCATTGGAATCCACAGTTCCTATTCCTCCTGAGGCCTCAGTAAATATTTGTTCACAGATTGTTCTATTCTTTCTTTGAGGATTATCATCTGGCCTTGCCCTGATGGAGTTAATGGAATGAAATATGTGCTTCCCTTTTGAAATTATTTTGAGGAGTTAGAGTGAACAGAATGTCTAAAACAAATACCACATTAAAAAGCCACACCCAAAACAGTAAAAAGAAACAGTGACAGTAATTTTAATAACTTATTTAACCCAAGAGATAACAGCTTTTAATCATTTCAACATATAATCAATATTGACACATTCATGAGCTACTTGCCCTCCCCCTCCATCTTGTAGCTGCTGTGCAAGTCTAAAGTATACTAGCCAATGAATGTGCTTTAACCCATTACTAGTTAACACACAAGCTTGGTGATTATTGTGATGATACAGCATGGGAAACTGGAGGCTTTGGCATGTAAGCTGATTTATTAATTGTGCTGTGCCTATTGAAAGGGTGACTGCTTCAGAATACAGAATGCTTCAACATGGTTTTAGTGTAGAACTGTTTTTGTGCCGGCATCTGGTGGTGGTACTTGCAGCCTCTTAGAAGATAGAAACCACATTGCAGAGACATGGGCTGTCAATCAAGAAGACTGCTGTTGAGTGAGCCGTGGCTTTGACCATCTGTGTATACAGAGCACTTGATGCCATTTTTGACCTTTGCTCCTCTGAGAGGGAATTAGAAGGAAGTTTAAGATTTTTAAGTAAGAGTACTAGTCAATATGTGAAATCTTCCTATGTCACTTAATTAAAATTTAAGCACCAGTTCTTAGCCTCGGTAGATCATAAAAACTATCAAATTAAGGCAGCAAAAGACACCCTCCCCCAAACACACACACACATTTGTAGTCTGGTCTGTACTTACTCTAGATAAAGGCTAGTGTATATTTGGTCTGTAGAGTGTGATTTGAATGGGCTTTTTCCTTCATTTTTAAAGATCACTTCTCAAAATCTACTGACAGAATATGGGGAGACAGCCTTGATTAGATTAGACCAGATTGGATTAAATTGAATGGTTAAAGCCTTTGGAGCCTCTAGTTTGTAGGAGACACCATAATGGCCTTCATAGCATCCCTAAATCCTATTAGGTAAGTTAATCTTATTGAAGAATTTAGGTCTGCACAAAGCAGCATTGCTCTTATACTCTGTAGTGATCTCTGGCCTGTAAGGTGAGCAGATAGATAATAGCTTTCTTGGAATAGACTGGTTATGTTGGGACAACATACTATGGAACAAGTTATTCTAAATAACTTGAAAGTAGATACCTGCAGTTGGTGGAGGGAACATTCTATGTAGAAAAATGGTCTGTCTTCTGACTGCCCTTTGGCACAGTGGCTGTTTGTGTTGAGCCAGAGATTTTTTTATCCCTAATTTGGGGAAAGAGAGTCAGGAGAGATGTGAGTAAATAGTTGTAAAATCTGCTGCTGTGCCATCATGGCAGGTGTGGGGGTGGATGGTTGGGTTGGAGATTTTATTTTTAAGCTTTGTGAAATCACTGCTTATAGCCTGTATCCATTTTAGAGGTTGTCATTAAGAATCATGTGCTGAGTATATAGTATGGCTGAGGCACTGCTAGATGTTAGAAATAAAGAATCTTGACTCTTACTTGGGAGCTGGAGGCATATTTATTTGTGGTTTTCTGGGTGTGTTTGTAGCTTTGCTATAAGTGTGAGTTGGCACTTGCCTATATCTACAGATCCAGTAACCATATTTTTCTGAAGCGAAACATCCTTTTTTTGGTCACAGGATTTTTTCCCAATTTGTGAATTTAGGACATATGAATTATGTCAAATTTTATTACAGGTTTAATGATTTTGGGGGGATATGCAAGAAAGAAGGACTCTATAGCTCCGAGTGTATGCTTATAGCATTCACAGTGAACTTTAGAACTTGGCTAGCACAGGCAGCTTCAAGACCCACAGTGATCATTATATACTGGACTGCCCTCCAGAGATGGTGGAAATTGTTTTCCAGGCTGCATAGTGCCTCAGTTGAGGAGCTGAGTGCCCTCCATTAAGAACCTGTGAGTTAATTGGTTCACAAGCAGAAGTGAAGCATCTGTTGAGGAGATCCCTGCCTCTCTGGAGCTGAAGTGACACTCTGACCTGGGGACCTCCATCGCTGTCACTGAGTGGAGACTTCCTTTTAGACAGAGCCTGGGGGCCTTGTCAGCTTTTAATTTATTCACCCATCTGGGCTCTTCCTGTACTTAGGCCAAGAAATGAGTTAAGTTTAGTCTTTATTTAACCTTTTTGTTGGGGCGGCCTTGCATCTGTGTCCTGTTCCCAAATATGAAAGAGAATGTAAGGTGTGTGTGAGACATGAAGTCTGAAGAACAGTTATGGTAAATTAATGGTTTTGATTTGCTTTTCAGAAGAAAAGTGCAGCTAGCCCATTGGATGAAGATAATATCTCTCTCCAGCCCTCCTCTGCATCAAGTGTGCTGTGTTCTCTTCCTGTATAGCACTTGTGTTTTCAAGTGCTAGGGTCATTGACAGAACACTTCTCACTCTTGAGTTTCAGAACATAGCTGAGTATACATGTCTGAAGCCAGAAATGTAATTTTCTCTAAGTGTGCTAAGAATTACTTTAATTCTCCCTGTGTGCATGCACATGCTCACAGTTTTTTTTTTTTCTTCCTTGCCTTGGAAGAGGAACAGCCTTCTTTTTACTTTTATTGATTTTGATTGCACACTTCTCTGGGTTACCTTTGTTAGGAAGCAGCTGCTAGAAGAATGTGTGCTCATTTTGTCCTTGTGACCTTTACTCTTGTGGCGGTCCTGACCTGAGGCTCACCCTGCCTGTTCTCTCTGCTGCATCAGCCCAGCTTTGTTCTTCTGGGCCTCTTATTCCCAGTCTTTGAAGGCAACCTCCTTGCTTCTCTCTGTCTCAACTTAGTATCCATTTCTGTTGAGGCAGTTCCAGATGGGAAGGGGTTGGGGAGAGGGAATTTGAACCAGAACAACTGGTTGGCTCTGTTTAGAAATTTATAAAACTTTTCTATTCTGTGCTAATAGTTCTCAGATGCTTTAGGATAACAATATTAGATGTTGGTCTGGCGACCTTTGAGAGCTACTCTTATCAGCCTTCAGACAGCCCTGCCTGCTCCTCACCCCCCCCCCCACCATTCTCTTTTCTTCATGCCCAGTTTGCTTGGAAGAGCCCATCAATCCTCTCTATAAGGCCACTCTTCTCTCTTTATAAAGTCTTCTGATTCACTTCCCATACCAGCTGCTACTATTCTTGTTTGGGCTAGCTCCCAGTCTCACTGAGTTCCTTTAGGATGGAGGAGAAACTGTCCTCTCCATAGTTTGTTGACATCATTAAAGGAAATAAAGGCAATAGACTCCTCCCCTGAACTGCCCCAGAGCCTTATAAGAAGCAGCAATAATACATAAAGCTCTATGATTACTTAAAATGTGCCCAGCACTGACAAGCAGTTTACATCCTTCTAACATTCTACTATTCTAGCTAGTCAGATAAAGTATATGTGCTATTGCTGTCTTCATTTTGCAGGTGGGAATTGATGCCTGGAAAGGTTCAGTAACTTGCCACTATGTATACAGCTGGAATCAAGTAATGGAATCAAGAGTCAAACCTGGCAGCTCAGTTCCAGAGTTCATGTCCAACTCCTCAGAGAAAGTTTGGGACTTCATAGCCTGGGAGCTGTGCTCATGGCAGCTTTGTTTATCTGGAATGTCTCCACTTTTATAACCACCTAAATACTCATGGCTTTTATATTTTTAACTCATTCACTTAGTGGAGTGTTCTGGGTTAGTGTTTAATGTTTTAAAGAACTAGAAAGAAAAATGTTCTAGGTGGGCTTTTTAGCTATACTTCCCCTGGATTGTGTAGTCAAATAACATGACTCCTGACAAGGAAATAAGACTATAAGTACTCTTGCTTAGGAAAGATTACTTAATTGGTAGAGGTTGTGTTTCTGTGGTTAATTTGTGTTCCTGTCGTAGTATGTGAGAGTCCACAGGCATGGAGTGTGTCCTCTAGCAGTTCCATGAAACAAGGTACTCTTCAGAGCCAGCACCAGTTGATTGTACCTGAATAACAATAGGGAGGCTTGTTGACCATTTGGGACTTCACAGCCCAGTAATTAGAAACTGTATAACAATAACACAGACATGAAGTAAATCCTCCAGTTAATGAAAAAAAAAATCTACAATCCTGCTTTGTGGCTGAGTGCAAAATCAAACTGGTTGTGTATACAACAAAGCAAACACTTCAGAATTTTGGCAGCTGTTTTATACATATAAAAATCTCTAGTGCTATAATAATTTGGGGCTGTCATATTTAAAAAATTGAAAAGCCTGACTCTCTTGCTTTTTATTAATTTACTGCAGTGGTTTTCAAATTATGGTCCCAAAACGAGAAGTGTCAGCATCATTTGGGGTCTTGTTAGAAATGCAGATTTTTGAGGGTTCAACCACAGACAGACCCATTGAATCAGAAGCCGTTATCTATGGATTAACTAGTCCCAGGGATTCTAGTGAACTTTAAAGTTTGAGAAATGTTGTGGGATGGATAGAAGACAGGGAGTGTAGTCTATTTTGCATTGTGCTTCTCTAAACAATGTGGTGTGCTGGCCTGAGTCCCCTCCTGCAAAGAAGTAGGAAAGGTGTCTCAGGGCAGGAACTGTGCTTCTGTCAGGACCTGATTGGGAAAAGGGTCTTGGAGTGTGGGTTATTACCAAACTGTTAGGAGTTATTTCAGTATTTCATTCACCACTGGGGCTGTACTGGTGCAGTTAGCTCCAAGAGGCCCAGATTGTATTAGATAGAGGAAAAGAGATTTCAGGACAAAAACAAAAACTCTGTTTCTCAGACCAAGCCTTAGCAGTGCTGCTGATGTACTGTGTTTATTGTTGGCAGAGCTCTCACTAAAAACTGAAAGTTAGGATGGGGCTGAGGTGGTTTTGTTTTCTTTGTGTGTCCCTTCCCTATTTGCTATGTCTGCCTTCAGTCTGCCTTATCTTGGGGGACAGAATTTGTTTAATAATTTTCTTGGGCTTCCTGACACATGGTCACTACTGTGCCTTCCCCACTGCATGGTGAGTCAGCAGCGCACAGGTTCATTCTGGAGCTATTGGAATTCCTTGCACATGGCTTGGAAAGTCCTCCTAGGAATTAAGAGCTTACCTGAGTGAAGCGAGTTCTCAACTGCACGAAAACTTGGGTTCCTAACACTCCTTGAATATTTGGTCAACAGTCAGTTTGTTGGGGACAGAACCTGATACAAATAGAAAAACCCATCCTGTAGTTTCTTGGTTCTGATACCCAAATGTGTTAAGTTAGCTCACATTTTAAAACGTCTTCATTTTGTACACAATTTTTGGGTGTTTCACATTGTTAAGTTTTCTCATTCCCTTAATAAGCAGTGCACAGGATGTGTTCGCCAATCAGTGCAGCCTATTCTTTGATTTAATCACTTAACCACATGGGAAGGCTAAAGGAACAAAGGGGAGCTGGAGGCCAAGCCCCTGCCTTCTCTGATTTGGAAGAGACTGATTTCTGGAAATGACCAAGAAAAGAAACTCTCAGATCTTAGGTTTACTTCATTCCCTGGGTGTTCTCCAGTGAGGTAACTTGCTTCAATACTTGAATTTGATGCTGGATCACAAGCCCCACATCAGACTTTTTTTTTTCTCCTGGGGAGGGAAAAATAATTTTATTAGCAAAGGTACTTCAAATAAAGGAAACTTCAAAGCCTGATGCAATCTTGTGTTGAGACACTGGCACACAGCAGCCTGATGTCACATTACAGCAAGGCCTTGGCTATTCCATGAAATCTTGGATACTCAGTTATCTGAGGAAGGAACGTAGTTCCCAGCACATCTGGGATTCTGGTGGAAACTGTGACTATTTGACCATTTACCATTGTGAAGTCTCATCTTGTGTGTTATTTTTATTCTAAAGAGTCTGTGACCTGTTTTGTTTTTGGATCTTTACCTGTTGGTAGTTTTTAATTTTCCTTCCATGTGACATTTAGGGCTCTTGGAGGCATATATGGAGTATATGCCTTCCTAGACATCAGTAAAGATGGTTCTTCTGCTCGATGAGTGGGAGGGTCTAAACCTTTATAGTTAGTTCCTCAGGTTTTCATGAGTAGTGTAGCCTTTCTGTTTCAGGGCGGGAAGGCTACCCACTGTCCTCCCCAGCCTGCTTGCCCTTCATCTTGCTTTAATTAAATACACAGCTGATGATGTCAGCCTGGCTCCTGGCTCCCTCAGCTTCCCCTTATAACAAAACATCCGGGCAGACAGTTGTGACAATTAAAGTCTCAAGACCCAAGCTTCATTTGTTCTGAGATAATTAAAATAAATCTGCCTAAGCATCTCCAAATGCAGATAAAACCAAGTACTGATTAGAGGTGACCCTCTAATAAACCTGATTTGATTAGGCAGAACCAGTGGGGGTGCAAGCAAATATTTGAGACTCTAGCCAAGTTGATTATTCCATTGACCTTTCACTTGGGGGGAAAAAAAAACTCGTTTGAGTCTTTCTGTCCCCGAGTACTTGAAAACTATTACCTGTGACAACTAAAGGACTTAGGTGAAATAAACAGGCAGGACCTGTGCACTTGCCCTTAAGAGCTTCAGTCAGCTACCACCCGGGACATGCTTGCTTCCTGGCAGATCAATGGAGAATGGATTTTGCCGGAGGTCCTGGCCTGGAACGCTAATTAAAAAGGACATTCTAAAACGCACCCAGGCATGTTCTGATGAAGTCTTGGCAGATGTGGGTGGTGAAGGTTTTTTAGAAAGTCATAGTTTCTTTGTTTATTAAGATAAATTCTAGCAGTTACATAGAAAATTGTACTGCATTGCTCATAGAGAAAAAACAAATTACAGATATTTTAGTGTTTATATTAAGAATTCATTGCCAATTTAGGAGAAGCTTCTTTAATACGTTTGTCTTCTGGCATCTGTTAAGACGGGCTTACCTCTCTTAGCATATATCCTATCGTATTATAATTGCTAGTTTACTTCTTTTGTTTTTGTTCTATCTTAGAAAGCAGGGAAATTGTCTTATTCTTTGTGATGTCTGCCTAAAGGCCTATCACACTGGCTCAGGCACAGGGGTTGGCAAACTATGATCCACAGGCCAAACCAGGCCACTACCTGTTTTTGTATGGCTGTGAACTAACAATGATTTTTACCTTTTTGAATGGTTGAAAAGAAATCAAAGGAAGAATATTGGATGACACATGAGAATTATGTGAAATTCAAATTTCAGTGTTTATAAGGAAAATTTCATTGCACTTTAGTTATGTGCAGTCATTTACATCATTATCTTTGGCTACTTTTGTGCTACAACTGAGGGATCGGGTAGTTATAACACAGAGCATATGGCCTGAAAAGCCTAAATATTTACTATATAGTACTTTGCAGAAGAAGTTTGCAGACCCCCTTCTTAGGATGTAGTAGTAAGTATATTATAAATGCTTACTGTTTAAATTATTTCAAATGCAAATCTGATAGATCCTAGAAGTGTTCAGTGAATAGTGAATGAATAACTGAAAGACCTATTTCTCTCATTTCCTTTAGGTTTGGCTTATAGTAGTACTGGTACAATTCTGAGAGTAGACAGATACATAGTATTTCTCTTCTGAGCAACTTAAAAGTTCTGTTAATCCTTATTAATTTTCCAGTTTCTGAACCTGTTGGATAGAAAACAGAGACAACAAGAGGCACACAGAAATTAAGCTGACCAGGTTACACAGTAAAGAAATGGCATGATCTTCATATGTTCCTCTTTTTTTCTTTGTGATGAAAGAAAATCCATATAAGCCTGAAGATCTCATGAGCAAATGAGTGTCCAGCACTGTATAATGCATTAGATCTTAGAGACATCAGCTCTTGGCAGGCTCTTCAGTTCATTACCAGGAAAATTCATTTAAAAAATAATAAATCAGTGGTTTAAAAAGTAAACACTGCAGAGAATGATAGCAATTACCAAATGTAAACAGTGTGGCCTTTGTTTAGTGAATTAAATTATTATGCTTTTGATATTCCTAGATCTACTTTCATTGACTGTTAAGGAATATGCTTCAAGGAGGACAGATGGTGTATAGGTAAAGCTTGTTTTTAAGATGCTCATGTTTTTAGGTAAAGCAAAACAAAATTGTAACTGATAATAACCTTTGCAATTTGGCTTTTCTTTTGAGAAAGTATCTTTATTTTATTTTAAAGATTATTTATTTATTTATTTATTTATTTATTTATTTATTTGTACAAGCACTGGGTACAGTCAGAAGCACGGGAGGGTGAGAGAATTCACCAGAGCCAGAGTGGAGAGCAGAGCAGGCAGAAGGACCGAAGTACACTGCTGAGGGGAGCAGCGGGCGGCAGGAGAGGTCTGCGCGCCATGTGGGACCCTCCTCCACTGGCCGGGGAGGAGCCAGGGATCGAACCGGCGCCGCAGAGGCCGCGGGCAGCTTCACAACCCAGCGCTCAACCGCTGCGCCACCGGGGAGGCCCGAGAAAGTATCTTTATAAGTAAGCAATGCCACAGAGTAATTAGTACGTAGGGGCGTTACAGAACATCGGTGTATTCAGGAAAAAAAGGAGAAACCAGTAACTTAAAGAAAAATCCTAAATTTAAATATTAGTGGTCTGCTATTTGAGCAAGTGGAGGAATTTGCCAGAAAGGAGGAAATAAGGAAGAAAGGTCTGGCGATACATGGATTTAAAAAAATTACCAGTCTGTGCTTCCCTAGGAATCTGATGTCAGACAGTCAGACACTTGTTAAATTTTGTTTCCACATAAGTATTGTTTCCTGTGCAAGCCTTCAGTGGGGAGTGTGATTTTCACCTCTTTCCTTTTCCTTTATTAAATAGCTTAAAGGGGTCGGAGCTTTCTCAGAACTCCACTATTCTACTTACTTACTAGGTACCAACCACGGGACAGCCGCTTCTTAGACACATTGATTGACTATCTTTATAGCAACCCTGCATGGTAAGGATAATATCTTGTCTTAAGTCTGGAAATCCTGAAAGTTTGTTTAATTAGCTTGCCTGAGGTTTTATAGTTAGTAGTCCACAGAGGTAAGTTTCAGGCCCAAATCTGCTTGATTGCAAACCTTCCATTGTTTCTCCCATCCCATTCCGTCAGGGCTTGTTCCCAGAGGTTTCATCATTCAAGAGTTATGAAGTCCAGTCTGAAAATCACCTCACGATTTTGTGTGAATAAATCTCTTCCTCCTACTTTCTCTTCTTTTTAAAGTATCTTTGATTTGTGAGTTTTCCATGTCTTATTCATGTTGACCATATTGATCATATTGATGTTAACCTTACTGATCAGCCTCAAGTGGATTTTGAACCTTCACACAGATACTTTATTTTTTTAAGATTCATTTTATTTATTTATGCTTACAAGAACTGGGGTGTAGGCCGGAGGGGTGGGGTGAGAGGATTCACCAGAGTCGGAGTGGGGAGCCATGTGGGTTAGCTCCCTGGCTGGGGATAAAAACTATAACAAAGCTCTTGCAAATCAATAACCTCCACCCAGATGAAAAACTAAGTTTGGTTTGCCTTGGGTGGTATGTACCCCGTCCTTCTGCCCTGGCACTCCAGGGACTCTAAAAGGAAGAGTTGAGAAACAGCATTCCAAGCTTGAGCCTCCACATTCCTTGGGTTCTGTTGGAGGACTTCTTGGCAGTGTTCAAAGAATCCTGTGTTTTCCTTCTAATTTTCCATCCTGGGCCACCTGCTTTCTTCCTTCCTGCTGTTTTCCTTTTGTACCTATCTGTTTCGTGCTTCTGGGTCTTTTTACAGTGGCTTTCATCATTTGTACAACCGAGTTTCACAGGAGCTTTCCTTTTCCAGTTTTGATGTTTGACACAGATACAGCCTTTTGTTTATTTATTTTTAATATGTTCACTTCTGAACTTTTTTGGACTTTATGGTAGCAGCCCCCAGAAGAAGAAAAAAAAATAGGCAAATTCTAGGTGAAATCAGGAGGCAGAGGGCAAAGGATTTATAGTTGATGCAAACAAGTGATTATTGATTTCTCAGAATGCAGATCCTACCTGTTAGTTAATTCAGAATTTGCATATCTAGGAGATGATTCTGTACTGTAGTGATTTTGGAAAAGATTCTAGTGGACTTGTACCTGACTGATTGTCATGAGGCAATGCAAAAGGAATAATGCATTTTCATTTTGTAACGTCTGTTGCACAAAGAATGTAGAAAACCCAACAACAGTTGGAAGTGGGCAGCCTGTAAATCAAAGCACTTGGACACCGAACAACCTGAGGATGCTGGTACAACCTGAGGATGCTGTGCTCCTTTCATGGATGAAATTTGTGGAAAGTTTGTTGCTCTTGCCCATAGGTAATGCTGGTTTGTCTGCAGGCATTGTAAGGTAAATAATTTTCAGGTTTTTCTGCCCTCCTGCCCTTAGGATTGCCCTGCCTGATGGTGGGCACCTCCATTTTGTTATATTGTTATAAGTTATGTTTTACTTCTGTGGGCCATAGGGCAGTATTGAGATATTTGCCAAGAGAAGCAGAAGCAGGAGAGAAGCAGGCCAGAGAACTGGAGAAAGAACGTCAGAGAACCTAGTCCAGAGTGAAGACTTGCCAGGGGCTTGGAGGCCTCCTGGCCCCCTGATACCCCTGCCTGCAGAGTACCTGGTTGTTGCGCTACATGTGAAAGCTCAATAAAAGCCTGAGAAAGCCACCGAGGGCTCTAGGACTCCTCCTTTACCCCTGTCTGCTCCCATCATAGAAAACCTGCTCTGTGCCCATCCTGCTCCTACAGTCTTTTTGATCCCTAAGAAAATTGAGGAGACTGGAAAGGAGTGAAGATAACCAGCCTGGAAGGTTGGATTTGTGAGGTAAAAAGATTCAGAAAAGACCTTTCCTCAAGGGTGAATTTGCTTTACCAAAATATTGTGAAAATTCCAAAGGAAATTAAGTGAACAAGAAACATTAGAAGGGGAAATCCTTAAAGGACTTGATTTGAAAACTGGAAGGTGTGTCTTTTCCACAACATTTCCTTTTCTATAAGCTAAGGTGGTTGGGGAGTCAGAGCAAAATATTTAAAACCTGACCTAATACTGAAGATTCTGCTGTTGACTCCCATCTCTTACTCCCATAGATGCAGGTATTATTCAGTTCTTTAACCATCTGATGTTGATAGTTGTTTTTTATATCATATGAACTACCTCTGCAAATAAATTATATATAAACTTAATGAGGACAGCAACTGTCTTTTTCAAATCGTTAGGACTTAAGGCCCAAGACCAAGGGAAAGAAAAACTGTTTTCTTTATAGATCTTGGCCCTCCCTTTGTGTTCTCTTGGTATAATAGAGTGATTTAGTGGTGTTCCATAGATTAAGACAGCATAGGATTGTATGTTCTAGAATGATGAATGAGGCTGTCCTTGAGATTAAAGCATTCTGCAGTACTGCATGTATTTATATGTTCTATGTAAAAGATGTTTTGGACTATACCTGTCTGTTCATTTACTTACCACCCATAATGGTACTGTACAATCATTCCGTGACAGTGTTATTTTAACTTGAAATAGCATGAGTGTTAGGAGAAATCACCTTGTGAATGTGAAGGGGGATTCTCCTGGTGCTTGTAATTGCAATGATTTGAAATGCTTTCACAGATTTGTTGGCGAGGGTAATTTTTCTTCTTTATTTGCACCTTTTAGCTTGTTCTAAAGCAAATAGTACCTCCCTTCCCACCTCCATGTACACTTCTTATTCTTTCTTTTTCTCTTCTAAAAACCTTTCCGAGTAAGAATCAAAGGTATTTCGAGCTTCTTGTTTTTTATTAAGGGTTGATTTGGCATTTTAGTGCGGTGTAGGGGAAGGGAAGAGTTAGTACCATTTGGTAGGAGTTGCGTCCTGGAAGATCCAGTCATCTGTTTTGAATGAAAGGATGTTCTTGGGCATTATTTTCCAGTTGTAGGTGTGTTCTGAGAGCAGGGTCCTCAGTGCTGTTGACACTTGAAGCTGGATGATTCTTTGACCTGTGTGTGTGAGTATCCCATGTAGAATGTTTGGTAGTCTCTTTGGATTCTGTCTTATCAAGTGGCTGTAGACATTTTGTCTGGGTTGGGGGAAGGGGTGGGGAGTGATGGGACAGTATCTCCTTGTTTGAGAATCATTGCCTTTGTCTAAGAAAAGTTATGTCCAGGAAACAGTTTAGCCGTGAACCTCACAGGGCTGGGGCTTTTGTTTAGGTGCCTTGGTATATTAAAAACACCTGTTCAATATCAGTGGTGATAAGGGCATATTTATTAATTGAAATCACTATGTAACCCATATGTGTCATTTTTGCTTTTGGCTTCAACTTTCTAGTACTAGAAGTTTAGATACGTTATTTTCCCTTATTTTCAAATTGATGAGATTTGTAGTAAAATGTAGTAATCTCTGAGTTGTCTCTCAACTCTTCCATTTTATAAAACAGCCATGCAATTAGAAACCTCAGAGCTGAAAATTCATTTGTGAGTGTTCAGTCTACTCCTCTTAGTTGTATCCAATGTGATTCTCACAAATAAAGCAGGCCAGAAAAAAAATAGTTGCTTTATAAAAGTGGACATTGTTAAATGCTCATTTAGTTTATCAAAACAGACTTTTATAAAAATAATTACTTTTGTTATTGATCAAGTAGATTTCAGGTGATTTGACTACCTGTATTCAAATATGCTTGTTATTTGGAATCAGCTTTTAAATGTTGATATTTATTTCAGTTGTCCCATGTCCAGGCTGGTATTCTTACTGCCAAACAACTTTATGTTCTACTACCTTGAAAAGGAAAACTTTGTCTTTTCAGAGTGCTTTGGCTGATATGTGGGATTAAAGTGGTAAATCTTTTATTCTAACTGCTTTTTAACCATAGTGAGAGTAGAAAAATTTTTCCCGTTTAAATGTAAGGTGGCTAAGAATGAGATCTAATACTTTTATGGGTTTATATGCTTAACGTGATATGGCCAACCAGAAATAACAAGATACACACCATATGTGAAGGTATCAGCTAATGTTATTATGCTGGGCATCATTTCTAACCATTTGAGTCCTGAATAACATTGAACTACTTTCTTTCTCTCTGACAGAAATTAGTATATAGTTGCTTAAATTTGAATTGGGAGTGGACATGAAATACCTATGCTTATTTAAGAGAAGGTTGGGTGATATGTGCCTTTTGTCATTCTGGGGTTTCATAAACTGTAAAGCCCAGAATATTCAGATTCATGCAAGGTTTAGATGGATGAGGAAGTGTATTATAGTGGAAGTTAACAGCTGAGTATGCTTTCTTTGGGTTGTTGCATAGAAAAAAAATCTTAATGTATCGTGGGTCAGATGCATTGCTGTTCTTAAGCCTTATTGGAAAGCTGGTTTCTTAACCTGTGCTACAAAGGTAATTTTGCATGCATTAAACATTCAACAAAGGACTTGAACTGTGTTTACTTTGGCAAACAAATAGATCCCCAAATGAATCAAACAGATTGTAATGTGGAAAAAAATGAAAATACTTGAGGATTTGTTTTAGATATTCAAACTCATGTTTTATCCTTCTTGTCTTCATACTACCCTCAGAAAGAAAATAATCTCTAGAAATGGCAGGGAAAGGGCAGTATTACCTCAAACTGCATTTGTAGTTCTGGACCTGGTCTATGGACCATTCTTTCTTTTTACCCCCAGCTCCGTAATAATAGAGTACTTAAGGTATTTATTTCACCCCAGAAGATTTTTATAAAGAGCAGTTTTTAATGAAGCACAGCACATGGCATCATTATCATTTCTAACACACAGAACTCATTTTCAATTTTGCTATCAAAGAAAAATGACAAATAGAGAATGCAAGATAAACCAGATGGACTAACTGTATTAGGAGCTTAGTATGCATGTTTTGTGTCACATATTAGCATTCATTAAGTCAAAAGGAAAAAAATGAGTTTTGCCTACATGCATTAAACCAATAACGCTGGCAAAATTCCAAGCTAGCTCTTGTGGATTAATTGTTTTATAACTGTTTTAATTAAAATTGTTCAGCATATGATTAACCTAAAAGTTTTAATTTCCACAAAACTGTTGAACAAATGAGACATTAATATTTTGCATTAACCATGGTGATATTGCTGTGGTTTTCAGATTGGCTGCTTGTTCAAGTAAACCATGGCCGGTGGTAGGTGGAAAGTACTTTGTTTCATGCTGCTACCTAGAGAAACTGTAAGTTGAGAGTAACTTAGTGAAAGGACTGGTGTGACAGGGTTGTCTGTTCGACTGCAAATTCCGTAGATGAACATTTATGTAGTCACCCCATCCTCCTTCTAAACTATCAATTTGGAGCTGAACCTTTGTAATAAATTGTCATGTTGAAGAAGTTAACAGTATCACAAGGCAAGCATCAATTTATCATGTCTTTTCCTTCTATTTGGCACTAGTATTGTCTTGGTGTACCACATGAGATCCTTGAATTTGTCAGTAATGTTAATATTGTCAATATTAATTGACGTTAAGGTCTGTAGTTTTAATTTGGGAGATAGGTACAAATGTTAGATTTGGTCTCAAGGGGCAGTTAGGAAAGGATTGGATGACCCATCACTTTATTTGCTTGCCATTCATTCTTTAGGTTGGTACTAGGCTGACTTTGGTAAAACTCACCCCATTTTTCATATGGTACAGCTGAGACCCATTTACAATTGACCATACATAGCTGTGGCACTTCAAATACACAGATCTGCATTTCTCTTACTCGTTCCCCTTCCGACTTTGACTTATGCCCCTGTCTCAGTATCCTTCAGTTCATTAAAAGATCAGGGCGTCTTTTTTCTCCCCTCTTCCGAGCCTTTCAGTCTCACTTCACTCTGTGGGTTATGGTAATAGTACTGAATAAAATCAAAATAATAATGGTATTTGCACCCCATGGAAGGGTGTTTTAAGAGATAGAACTCTTATTGCTCAGTGAAAATGAAAATGATAAACCTGTCCTAACTGTCCAGATAGTGATAAATTCTTTGGGGTAATAGCCTGAGCTTACCTATTAGATTTTCTGACACTTGATACAAGATCTTTGCAGTTTTAGATCTGTGGGAGTCTGAAAGATGCAGCACCTGAACAACAGAAATATATCCGCCTCACGCTTCTGTAGTCAGGATTGTGTGCCACTGTGCTCTGTCCAGAGTTCCCTCTGCAGCCTTGCTCTGATCTCCTTGGGACCTTTTCTCATTATTTCCCAGTTCCTTGCAATGCCCTGTGTTAGCCTTCCCTTTGTTCTGTGTAATCATTCTCCCTCCTAAATATCTTCTGCTAGGCTTTTTGAGCACCCATTTTCAAATAAGTTATTCATACATTCCAGCATTTGTGAAGTAATTGGACTATGATACATTTTATGATTATACATTTGGGTGTACAAGTTGCCATATTTCCCAGAAACCAACTTTACACAGTGATTTTTGAGCTAAATTTTTGAGATACATCAGTCATGTTTTTACCTGTTCATTCTTTAAGCTCTCAAGTTCTATTATTACATGCAGTTTAGGTAGTTAGAAATGTGCATACCTGGACTTTATTTGGTTCTTTAGAGAATTGCCATCATAGAGTTAAGAGTGCTGTGTCATTAGTAAATGGAGAAATAAGAACTCTCAACTTAAGAATTTGATATTCTATGTTCAAAGAATATTTCTGTCTTTTGTAAAGCCTTAAACTAATCTGATAGCCTAATGTTTCATGTGTGTATATAACACTTCTTTGAGAATTTGATGCCAGAAAAAAGTTTTTCTTTTGACCAACTATGTGCATTCTTTTAACTCTCAAATGTTTGTTGAATTAATGAATACTACTGTATTAGGTCAGAGTCCTTTTCCTTTTCCATGAAATTCCAGAATTAATGTGGTAACCAACTTTTAATACCCTAAATCTTTATTGCATGATTACGATTCCTCTTGCTATTAAAAACAGTGAATACTACTTTTCATTTATGTTAATAGACTTTTTTTTAATGCTTAAAAACTGACTTCTAGGCTGCAGTACATCTGTACTGAAAGACATGGGTAGGCACTTCACCTTGTTCCCCATGACAGAGGGAACAGTAAGAGGAGCCAGGCATGTTTCCTGTCCTGTAAATCTGATATAATTGCTGTTAAGACAGTACATGTCTATGAAGAAAAAGTGCCCAAAGCATGATTTTTGACAGGAAGATTGTAGGCATAGGGAGTTAGTGGGGTCTTACTGCTTTCATTCTACCTCTTCTCCATTTCATTACTTTTATGAATCTACGCTCTGTTTCTCTGGGTCCCCTTTCCAATTCACTATCAGTGGTTATTGTTGGTGTTAACACCCCAGCTATGATGATGCCAGGTATTTTCTTGACCATCTATGTAGGCTGGCTTCCACCCCTATCTCTCCATAAAAATGATGGGTGTACAGCTCCTCATCAGCTACATGGCTACATTTTTCTCATTTGCTTTTCTAATGAAGCAGAAGCCTTCCAAAAATACCACCAAGTCTAATAATCCTTTTGCTGTTCAATACATCTTTTGTCTCAGACTTAGTTACTGTCTCAGTTGATGGCATGACAACTGATGGAAAGCACAAATGAATGTTTAAATAGAGTGTAATTCAACAGATGTGCCCATCCAGGTGATTCTCCCAATAGCTGCTGCATAGTGGCAGGAGGGAAAGCAGTAATTGAGTGTGTAGTGAGTTGTACCAGATGCTCTCTCGTTTTTGGCTACCTCACTCTTGATGATTATAGTTTGACTTATTCTGTCTCTATTCAGTTTTTGTGGCTCTGTTTTGCTGCTTTATGTTGATATATGTAGGCAGTGTGACTTCCATTTGGGGATGTTTAAATTTCAAATCATGAAGAAAGTTATGATTATAGTGTAGCTTTAGCAATTTCCAGTGATCATCACAAAATATTATCTGGAGGTCCAGGTATATAAGACTCATCTTCTTAAGTGCACAGATAGTACACCACACCCTCTATGAAAACATAGTAATCATGGCTGGCCCATTTTAAACATTACTCAAAGAAGGAAGGAAGCCACCTATGCACTATTACTATATAGTGCTTAAAATATACAGACCAATACATCTTAGTGCTTGGAAATCAAATAAACATCTTCCCTCTATTCTATGAACCTAGCAACCACGTTGCTTATAGTCCCTTGAAAAACTGTTGTTAAATAACTTTGTGGCTGGTTATGTCACTTGGCTAGAAAAATGGTACTGGAATTAAGTCAGCTTTAGCCCTATGTTGCCCATCTTTCCTAACTTATGGTCAGCCATATGTTTAGACCAGATGAGATAGGAAGTATGATTGGAATCAAGTACATTACTGGAAGAGATACCAAAATCATATTATACTAAAAGTATGAATTAGCCCCCCATCCCACATATTGACTGCATATTCGCACCTATAGCAAGAAGTTGTAGTTATATTAATAGTTATATAAATACTGATAGATTGTTGGCAGTAATGATGAACATAAAAGTTAGGTTAGGAGGAGGAGGAAAGCAGATTTGATTGTTGACAGATATGCAAGGGGCCTTTGAGATACTGTAATATTTTGTTTTTTAACCATGGATATGTATAAATAGTGCTATTCATCTGGAAGTTATACATCTTTTATACACTATTCTATATGTGTAATATCTTTCACTATGTATGTTATGTTTACTGGATAAAAGTGTGGATATACTCAGGAAGCACAAAGCAAAGATGTTATCTGTAATCTAACATCAAGAAATAATCACTTTTGTTTTTTGACATGTATCTTCCTGGTTTTTTAAGGGCACATTTATATCATAATATTGCATTCACTGTTGTGGCCTCAGACTAAACGTGACGTCTTGATTTATTTTATTGCACTGTTTTGTCATGACATTTTAGGATTGTGTAGATTTCCCTTAAATAGCTATATAGAGTGCTATTGGATACATAGTTTATCATTATTGGACATTTGTAATATTTCTAGTATTTAAATACTATAAATTGCCTGTGTCTCATAGGTACTTAAAATTAAATAGGCTAAATGTAAGTTGAGATGGATTTCAGGGTTTTGGTTGATGATGATGAGTGGCATGTTCATAAATAGATTAAAATTTTGAAGATGTTACTGGTCATTTAGGACAACTAGATTTGTCTCTCTCCCTTACTTCATTTGGGTCAAGTAGTAGTTTTTATTTTTTTTTTAAAGATTTATTTATGCATACAAGAGCTGGGGTGTAAGCCAGAGGTTGGGTGGTGGTGAGAGGATTCGCCAGAGACAGAGTGGGGAGCAGAACAGGCAGATTGACAGAAATACACTGCTGAGGGGAGTAGTGGGCGAGATAGGAGAGGTCTGCTGCACCATGTGGGTCAGCTCTCTGGCTAGGGATGGAACTGGTGCTTCAGCTTGATAATCCCTTGTGCCACCAGGGAGGCCCAAGTAGTATTTTTTGCAGGGATACTAGTTATTAAGGTATTCCATTTTCTTTCCATTTAGGTTGCATCCAGGAAAAGCTTATCAAAACATGTACAATGAAACAATTCACGTAAGCGGATGAGGAAATTGAGGAAAGCGAAAACAAAACCTTGTTGAGGCTAGTGGGCAGACACTCTAAATAGGGTCTTATGCTACAGGTAGAGATGAGCCACAGAGTTAGCTTCCCAGAAGACTAATACAGAGGGAAAAGTTCACAGCTTTTCCTGAGAAATTTCCCCAATGGAGAGAATGAAACCATGAACTCTATCCTTCAAAATGCACAACAGTGATTTGTGAAACATTTGTTTTTATGCCTTTTCTCAGTGTAAATTAATAACATGGTGACAAACCATGATTCAGGGAGAGAGTAGCTATAAGAAGTCATGTGTTCTATGTAGGCGCCTCTAAAGAACCAGCTTGAGCCAAGGACAGCATTTAGCCTTATCAAGGAGTGGATAAGGCTGCCTGTCCTCAGGCAGTCGCCCACAAATACTTTTTATCTCAACTGAGAGCAGGGACTACTGGAGTGATTTCCAGCGATGTTGTGGCACAATGGATTGGCCAGGATCCCAGATACCAAGAATGGAGATGTCTGACCTGTCTTTGAGAGTACGGTTTCTTCATAAGCTGTTGGCATTTCCTTTTCCTTCTTGGTTCCAGCATGTCTGCTAGAAGGATCAGACATGTGAATTGAAGTAGTTCTTTGCTAGAGAGGGAAGCTAAATACCATTTATGTTTTCTGGTCTCTGACTGTGCTGGGGACCACTGGGAATTTGTGGACTGTCAAATACTTATGTTGGTTATTGGGTGGCAGTTACTTCATATCATAGTTTATGGTGACTTAATATAGAACCATCATATTTTTAGAGTTTGTTCCTAAAACCAAATTGTTGGCAACTGCTTTCATTTAGAGAATTTATCTTGAGCCCTTTGCCCACTTATTTTCTCCCAGTTGTTAATAGCTCTAGATACTATAAAAAAAAATCCTCAGAAAGACTGTGTTTTTAGAAACAGGGATTGTATTCTGCGCTTTAGGGGAACACAGAAGACAACTGTCTGGTTGAGGCAAGAGTATGGCACTGAAAAGGAAGCTGGCAGACTTGTCCATTACTTTTAGTTAGAAAAGAGAGGGAAGGTCAGGCTGCCTGAGGATTATATTAAAGGAAGAGCTGATCCTCCCCTGACATTTTATTCCTTGAATCCAGAGAGGTGTTGTTGCCTACATAGCAGTCATTTTGGGGAACTAAGGACAGATTTGGTCTGTTTTCTGCCATGTATATTTAGGGGGCTAATGGGCTTAGGCTTATTAAGGACTAATCATGACTGCCCTGGCAGATTTCTTCCTTCATGTAGCTGGAAGCCAGCCCCATCAATGTCCAACCAGTGTCCATAGCCAAGGTTGTTGCTACATATGTTGCCTGTGATAAGAGGAAAGAGTCTCACTAAGATTGTGGCCCTATAATTAGGTTAGAATAAAGCTATATTTGTGTTCTGTCCAAAGCCTGCAATCCTTATAGGTGTCAGACCAGTACCCAGAGCCAGGCAGCCCATCTTCAGAATCTATGCTCCCAGAGGTGGGCAGCACAGAAAACGTACAAACTCTAGAGAACGTATTCGGAAACATTTGTTTCACTTGCCTATTCCAGGAATCACTCATGAATTTTTTTGGCCTATTACATGCTAAAATTTCATAAACAATAATAAGTAAAGGATCAGAATAATGGAGTAACACAATGTTCTCTTCTCAGTCATATCCCAGAAAGATTGGTGACCGCTGTCACTAAGTATTCTCTATTTACAGACTAGGAATAAGAGTTCTTGATTCTATTTTGCATTAATGGTAAATGAATAGATTAAATGCTTGCAGTATGTTGAAAACATTTGTAGGAAAATATGAACTTAGTTGCATTTTTTTATTATGTTAATCTCAGTGTCTTTGACAGTTGACAATGTTGTAGGGCTTAAGTGGAGGAGAAATTGGTTTGCTCTTCCTTTTTAGAAAGAAAACTTCTGGGTATGTGTATTCTGTCCTTAAGACTAGTAAAACATCTTAACACCCTTAACAGATTGATCTAGACACTTAAATCTCAGACTCTGTCTTTCTCCTTCTAGCATAATCCTGTACTTTGATCATTTCCCAGGGCAGGCTTTTGTGGAGCTTTGGCTCTTCCACCCACATGATGTATTTATTTGTATGTGTATGGAATCATTTTGGCATATCTCTGAGAAAATTTGAAGAATAAATTTTTATAGTATTTATTTTATATTTTTGTAGAAAAGCCTTTGTCTGGGTTCAGTTTATTGAAGAGTGGAGGTAGATGGTGGGAAGACTGCAAGGGTGGCTAAACGCACATACCTAAGAAGTCAAGTCAGCAGCTCCTGGATCTGTGCTTGCAGGTTTCCAAAATGTCTCCAGTTATTTGGAAGGTTGGCATAGCTTTTTAAAAATAAGAAATTATTTGCAGTCATATCAATGAGTGGAATATACTTTACATTATTATAAGGCAAAGGAGACTTAGGGAAATAAAAAAAGCCAATTATACACCTATAAATATGGCCCAGGGTCATTCATGGTGACTTTTATAGACTATAAACACACACATCCTCAGATGTTAGTATCCCAGCACAAAACCTTTCCCTTCCTTCCTTGAGTCACTTTCATCAAGGGCATATTCTGCTCTCCTTGTTAAAAATAGTACAGATGTTTTTAGGAATGTCCACATTAAACTGAATCCTAGCCTCATTTAGTAAGTTTTTCAGGCTTCGGTCTGGATGAAGATATACCAAGCTGGAGATCTTATAGTTCACAATTTGGTTGAAATCAACTGTGTCAAGGTTTTTGACTTAAATAAGCCTTAAAATCTAAACAGTAGATTGGCAAGACCCTTTTTTGTCGTAATGGCTAGCAACCCATCTTGCAGGGAAAAACTGAAAAAAAATGACTTCTTTCAATTTTCTGTGAGAATCTCATTTCTCTTTTTAATTCATCTTTTTACTGGACAGATTAAAAAAGAAGTTCAAACTACCCATTCCTAAAACTCTCTTCTTCCTATGCGTTATGATGGCGGATTTTCACCTAGATAGGAAAGGGAAGTCCATTGGTTTTCGTGTGTAGACCATTCTTCACCATCCATTTTAATAGTTAAAAAAAAAAAGGTCAGTTTGGGTCTCTGTAGACATTACTTGAGAAATATTGGATAGAAAATTCTGAGAGAGGAGGATGGAGAGGAGAGAGAGAGAAAGAGAGAATGAGAGTGAATCTAATCTGTGGATATCTTTGTTACAGGAGCTTTTTGCACATAAGACCTTCTGAAGAAGATATTTAAGTTGGCAGAGTGGGGAAAGTTTAGAAAGCCTCTGAATACCACTCTTGCTGTATGAATAAGGAGATTTGAAGCCCAGAGAAATGAGATGCTTGGCCCCATGTTAAAAGTTAGTGGCTCCTTACAGGTCTCTGAGCTGCCTGTCTCTCCACCTTGTGTAATAATGATGACTGGGATTTTCAACAATGAAGTCAAGGCCAAGGTTATCCAGAGTTTTATGGATCGTCAGAGGAAAGCTAAACTGTATTATAAATTTCATGCTGAATATGTTAATTTGATTGTGATTGAAAATTGGTTATTCGTGTACTGTTAAGCCAGAGTGCTTAACTAGAAAACCCAGCACTGACCCAGCCTTTGACAGGTAGTAGTGAATATATTGCTTTATATGGAGATAGTGAGAAGAGTTGTCCGTTTGAGGAAGCAAGGAAAAAAGACTGTCTTATCCTCAGCAAGAGGCCCACATGGATGAAATGAGAAACTAAGACTTGTGGCAATGCTCAGATGCTGATCTAATGTAGTTTTGGGTTTTTGGACCCCCAAACCACCAATTTTCATTTTTGTGCTTTTCAGGTACTCTTGTAGCTTTCCCGGGGAGATTTATTTTTGGGGGGGGATGTTGCTTACATTGTTTACTCTCTAGGTTAGTGCACTGGGCCATCTGTTGTTAATTTCGTAGTTGTATTAAATTCCATTCTTTGCTTGGGTTGTAAGCACCAAAAGCAAACAGACAGAAGCAGGATCATTTGTAAGTCATGTAACTTTGAGCCTGAATGGTGGTTTTTATAAGTGCAGTTTTCAAATGGGCTGTGATTCTGTGCTGAGTTTTGGAATCAGTAATTTCAACTGGGGATATTTGCCATTTCCCCAGGAGAGCCCTCTTTCTGAGACCCTGGGCAGTTGTTGCTGCAAAGCAAGCTCTTGGGGTGAGACTGGCAGTGATATTGATACATTGCTTTCAAGATACTGGAACCTAAGGACACTGATTTTGTAATACTCTTCCAAGTTCTCAGTCTGACCCCTGGAATCTGGAAATCTGGAAGAGCTAATTTGAAAGCCCAGTATTCTAATTTGAAAGCCCAGTATTGGGCAGGCACAGGAAAGCTTGTTCCCCACTTGATCTTTCTGCAGGCATTTTGAGGAAGCTAGACTAACATAGGTCAGAGCGGAGACATTGAGAGCAGTATTGCTGGCATTTTCAACCTTCCTTTATAATACACAGAATGTTCCAAGGGGACCTGAGATTTACCCCTTGACAGAGAATAGCCCCTTGAAGTGGCTGTTGGGTGTAGTAGATGATGGGACCACTGTATGCGAGGGCGCAATTTATATTTCATTTGGGTCTCAACATCAAGTTGCCTTTTTAAAAATAATTTTATGGTAAGTGGTGGTTTCTCTGATTTGAATTTATTGTGAGTTGAACAAAAAAAGAGGACGAAATGGGGTTATTACCTAACCAAATTGTTTCGTGTACAGACAAGCTGAACTGATGCTTTGCCTGGAGTTGGCCTGGAATTTTCAGTAACTCAATTGCTGCCTTTATAAGGCTGTGCCTGGGGTTGTATTTCCAATCTCTCTCAACTTTTGTTCCTGAGGAAGGGAGGAAGTGGAGCTGTGATAGATATATTGCCAGATAGCACACAATAGCACACAAAACGAGAAAGACATGGTGTGAGCCATTCACAGAGACAGATTTACACTCGGTGCTGCCCTCAAACCGTAGATCCATCTATTTCAAAGAAACAACCTGCCCACTGTATTATATTTCAGACAGGGTACAGCTTAGAAGAGATGCTGACTCCTTCTGTTTAGTTGTTGCCAATAATGCAGTGCATTTTGCCGTAGTCAATTACTTTCGTGGGGATGGCAAAGTTTATTTGGCAAATGAGAATGCCTGTCTCTAGATGAGAAGTGGAAGAAAGGAGCTATCAGGGGAAAGAATTTAGCTGTGCTGTCGCCTTGGTGAAGTGTATGTGTGTTGTTATGCTAGGTTTTGTCACTATACGGCCAACTGTATTATCAGGCATTTGGAAGTAACATGCCTACTTCACAGTAAGAAAAACAACACTGGAGAGGTTGTTATTGACCCACAGCCAGAGTGTTTGATGTTCATGGTTTCTTTCTGATTCTCTAATAGGCCTGTTTCCCGGAGATACAGCAGAATTAACATGTGTGTCAGTTAATTTCATTGACATTACATGGGAGGTAGCATTGAATAGTGGTAAATGGCATGGGTTCTGGAACCTGTCTGCCGGTGTTTGTGTCCAGATGCAACCATTTCCTATATACAAGACCTCTGTGCTTTACTTACCTTACCAATAAAATGGGGGTTCCAGGTCTCACCTAGAAGGTGACTCTGAGGGTTAAATTTACTTAATGCATACAAGATACTCAGAACTGAGTGTTCAGTAATCTTCGCTATTACGTTTTTGAAATGTGTGTTGATTTTATGGAAAATGAGTAATACGTGATGCCTGGTAACATTGTTCTACATACATTTAAAATGATAAAAAAAGGCTGTATTAAAATTTATTTTCCAGATTGATAATTTTAAGGATTGAAAAAATACTTTTGGGGATAAGATGGTTAAGTGTTGCCTTAGTTGAACAAATTTATGGATAGGAGAAAATATTTTTATTTTTGTGATAGACCCTTAAATAAAATCTGTTAACTTTTCTTGATTAAACCAGCTTTTCTTTTAACATTTGTGTGTGTGTACACACACATACACATATTAAATTTTAGTCATCTTTGTTTTATTCTTATAATGGAAACATGTAATTGCACATATATGTTACTCTTTGAATGAAGTGGATTCAGGCACACTGCCTAACACTGGGTGGACATCCTTTGGTAATTGTTCTTCAGAAGATGTGCATTGATTCATTTGTGAATCCCTAAGTTAAGTGGTAGTGATAGGGGATTTTTAGAGTTGGCTTTTAAGTATTTGTAGTGTTTTGTCTAGCCTATAGAGTTCATATAACAAATATACTATCTGATTCAGTTTGAGTTCTAATAAAGTCTGGTATAAATTTACTTTAAAAAACTGTTTAAGATGACTATTTCCAAGGTTTTTTTTTGTCACTATACTTTCTGTTACTATTTTTTATTATTTTAGCACAAAACATATTACATGTCCATCTTAATCAATTTTAAGTGTACAGTTCAGTAGTCTTAAGTGTGGTTATGTTGTTCTGAAGCAGATTCCAGAACTTTCTTTTTATCTTGCAAATCTGAAGCCCTATACTATTAAACAGTAGGCTTTTCCTTTCTTCTTCCTCCCAGCCCCAGTAACCCCCTTTATACTTTGTTTTTATGAATTTGACCACTTTAGATATCCAAGTGGAATTTTACAGTATTTCTTTCTGTGACTGATTCATTTTACTTAGTTTGATGTTCTCTAGGGTCATCCACATCCAGCATGTGAAGGGATTTTATACCTTTTTAAATAGGAATAATCTTTCATTGTAGGTACATGTCACATTTTCTTTAGCCATTTCTTCCTTTGATGGACTTTTGGGTTGCTTCCACCTCTTGGCTTTACTGTGAATAATACTGCTCTTCTGAATATGGGTGTGTGTGTGTGTGTGTGTGTGTATCTTTGAGTCTATGCCTTCAACTCTTTGGATATATACTCAGAAAATGGGTATATGATTCATCAAAAAAAATTAAAAAAAATTAAAAAATGTTTGAGGAACTTCCATACCATTTTCCTAGTGGTTACACCATTTTATGGTAATCCTCATGGCACACAAGTGTTCCCAGGTCTGTCTTTAAAATAGCTCTGTCCAAACTAACATATCTCCATGGAGGATAGGACAACTGTGAAGTTTAGGATGGCTTGCTTTAAGCTTCCTCAGACCCTTGAACTTAAATTTTACTGGTGCTGGTTAAGCTGCAGCAAGGCCCACAGATGGGCACCAAATTGTGTTCAGAATGTTGGCGTGGGTGTTTGGAGGCTGCGGTTTATTGTGAGTGACCTTAGACAAATCACCTCAATACTTCGCTCCTCACCATTATCATCTCTAAATCAAGGAAGCTGGACTTCTCCCATGTATTAACTATTCCAGAATCGTGTTATCTGTTGTAGGACTCAAACATATGGGAAAACTATTGTGTATACTTTGGTATAATTATTTGCCAGATCATATTCCTCATAGCACCTGTTTGGCTTCTCTTCTTTAATGCTCTCCTGTTTTTCTTACTTTTTTACTGCCCAGATACTAAGCAATGAGGAAAGAGATCTTATTGATTGATAGTGAATCGCTGAATCAGAATGCCTAGGTTTTGCTCTTCCATTTAATAGATATATGAGCTTGGACAATTTAATGAAATACTGTGCCTCAGTTTCTCCATCTGATACTAGTAGACACTAGTATCCATATTTAGTTTTTGTGAAGTTTATTTTTTTTTTTTTTTTTAAATATTAAATTTTATTTTTATATTCCCCCATACAATTGCAAATGCCCCATTCTGACCCCAATCCTTCCCCTCCCGCCCCCCACCCCCCAAAAAGTGTCTCTGGTTCATAGTTTTTTGTTGATTTTGATTTTCACTTTCTTATATTCATTTTCCTGGTCCCTTATTTAAGTTTTCTAGATTCCTGCTATGAGTGAGACCATCCGGTATTTTTCTTTTTCTTTTTGGCTTATTTCGCTGAGCATGATCCCTTCCAGCGCCATCCATGTTGCTGCAAATTGCATGTGTTTATCTTTTTTGAATGCTGAGTAATATTCCATGGTATATATGTACCACATCTTCTTGATCCAGTCATCTATTTTTGGGCATTTGGGTTGTTTCCAAAGCTTAGCTATTGTAAACAGTGCTGCTATAAACATAGGAGTGCAGGTGCTCTTTGGAATTGATGTTTCTGTGTCCTTTGGGTAAATACCTAGGAGTGGAATTGCTGGATCATATGGAAGCTCTATGTTTAGTAGGTCCAGAAATCTCCACACAGCTCTCCATAGTGGTTGGACCACTTTGCACTCCCACCAACAGTGCACAAGAGTTCCTTTTTCTCCACATCCTCGCCAACATTTGTTGTTGCTAGTTTTTTTAATATGTGCCATTCTCACTGGTGTGAGATGGTATCTCATGGTAGTTTTGATTTGCATTTCCCTGATTACAAGTGATGTTGAACATTTTTTCATATGTCTGTTGGCCATTTGCATTTCCTCTTCAGAGAAGTTTCTTTTTAGCTCTTCTGCCCATTTTTTGACTGGATTATTTTCTTTGTTGTTGCTGAGTCTCATCAGCTCTTTGCAGATTTTTGTGATCAGTCCTTTATCATTAGTGTTGGGTGCAAAAATGTTCTCCCAGTTGGTGGGGTTTCTCTTTGTTTTTGTTATTGTCTCTTTTGCTGTGCAGAAGCTCTTTAATTTGATGTAGTCCCAGCTGTTTATCTTTGTCTTCACTATCACTGCTTTGGGTGATGTGTCTGTAAAGATGTCTTTGATGTGCAAATCCCGTAGTGTTTCGCCTATATTTCCTTCTATGTATTTTATGGTTTCAGGTCTTATGTCTAGTTCTTTAATCCATTTTGAGTTGATTTTTGTGTATGGTGTGAGGTAGTGGTCAAGCTTCATTCTTTTGCATGTAGCGACCCAGTTTTCCCAGCACCATTTATTGAACAAACTTTCTTTGCTCCAATGCATAGTCTTTGCTCCTTTGTCAAAGATTAGTTGACCATAAATCTGTGGGTTTATTTCTGGATTTTCTATTCGATTCCATTGGTCTGTATGTCTGTTCTTGTTCCAATACCATGCAGTTTTGATGATTATGGCTTTGTAGTATAGTTTGAAGTCTGGGAGTGTGATGCCTCCATTTCCTTCTTTTTTTTTCAGGAGAGCTTTGGCTATTCGGGGTTTTTGGTGATTCCATATGAATTTCATCAATAATTGTTCTATTTCTTTGAAGAATGCCATTGAGATTTTGATTGGAATAGCATTGAATCTGTATATTGCTTTTGGTAGGATGGCCATTTTAATAATGTTTATTCTTCCAATCCATGAGCAGGGATGTCTTTCCATTTCTTTGTGTCTTCTTCTATTTCTTTTAACAGTGTTTTATAGTTTTCTTTGTATAGGTCCTTTACCTCTTTTGTTAGATTTATTCCCAAATATTTGATTTTTTTTGTTTCGATAATAAAAGGGGTGGTTTTTTTGATTTCTTCTTCTTCAGATTTATTGTTTGTGTATAGGAAGGCTACTGACTTTTGCGTGTTGATTTGTATCCTGCCACTTTACTGAATTGATTGATGAGTTGAATTAGTTTTCTGTGGAGATTTTGGGGTTCTCTATGTATATTATCATATCATCTGCAAATAGTGATAGTTTGACTTCTTCTTTTCCTATTTGGATTCCTTGGATGTCTTTCTCTTGTCTTATTGCTCTGGCTAGGACTTCCAGTATTATATTGAAAAGCAGTGGTGAGAGTGGACATCCTTGTCTTGTTCCAGATCTTAATGGAATTGCTTTCAGCTTTTCACCATTGAGAATGATACTGGCTGTTGGCTTGTCATAGATGGCCTTTATGATGTTGAGGTATGTTCCTTGTATCCCAAGAATTTCAAGGGCTTTTATCATGAATGGGTGTTGCACTTTGTCGAAAGCTTTCTCAGCATCTATTGATATTATCATATGGTTTTTATATTTCTTTTTGTTGATGTGTTGGATAACGTTGATTGATTTTCGGATGTTAAACCATCCTTGTGCCCCTGGAATGAATCCAACTTGGTCGTGGTGAATTATCTTATGAATACATTGTTGGATTCTGATAGCTAAAATTTTATTGAGGATTTTTGCATCAGTGTTCATTAGGGAGATTGGCCTATAGTTTTCCTTTTTTGTGTTGTCCTTATTCGGTTTTGGTATTAGTGTAATATTGGCTTCATAGAACGTGTTTGGTATTGTCCCTTCCTTCTCAATTTTTTGGAAGAGTTTGTGAAGGATAGGCACTAATTCGTCTCTGAATGTTTGGTAGAATTCATTTGTAAATCCATCAGGTCCTGGGCTTTTGTTTTTGGGGAGGTTTTTGATTACCATTTCAATTTCGCTAATTGTAATTGGTCTGTTTAGGTGTTCTATTTCTTCTTTATCTAGCTTTGGGTGATTGTAGAGTTGTAGGAATTTGTCCATCTCCTCTAGATTGTTGAACTTGTTTCCATATAACTGTTCATAGTAGTTACTGATTATTCTTTTGATTTCTGCTGTGTCCGTTGTGATTTCTCCTCTTTCATTTATGATCCTGTGTATTTGTGCTTTCTCCCTTTTTTCCTTTGTGAGCCTGGCTAGGGGTTTGTCTATTTTATTTATTTTTTCAAAGAACCAGCTCTTGGTTTCATTGATCTTTTGGATTGTTTTTTTAGTTTCAATTTCATTTATTTCTGCTTTGGTTTTTATTATTTCTTTCTTCTACTGGTTCTGGGGTTTTTTTGTTGTTCTTTTTCTAGATCTTTGAGCTTCGAGATTAGGTTGTTTCTTTGAGTTCTTTCTTGTTTTTTTATGTGAGCTTCTATTGCTATATATTTTCCTCTTATTACTGCTTTTGCTGCATCCCATACATTTAGGATATTGGTGTCCTCCTTGTCATTCAATTCAAAGAATTTTTTAATTTCTTCTTTGATCTCCTCGTTAGTCCAGTGGTCTTCCAGTAGTGTGGCTTTTAATCTCCATGAGGTAGGATAGTTCCTTGCCTTCTTTTTATGATTTATTTCTAGTTTGATGCCTTCGTGGTCAGAAAAGATGGTTGGTATGATTTCAATCTTGGTGTATCTGTTGATGTTTGTCTTGTGCCCCAGTATGTGATCGATCCTGGAGAATGATCCGTGTGCGCTTGAGAAAAATGTGTACTCCGTTTTTTTTGGGTTTAGTGTTCTATAGATGTCTGTTAAGCCCAAATGCTCTAGGTCCTTATTTAGAGCTTTAGTTTCTTTACTTATTTTTTGTCTTGTTGATCTATCCATTGTTGATAGTGGTGTGTTGAAGTCTCCCACTACATATGTGTTTTCTCTGATGTCTGTTTTCAGAGAGGACAACAGTTGTCTGATATATTTTGGTGCTCTTTCGTTTGGTGAGTATATGTTAATGAGTGTTATTTCTTCTTGAAGTATTGTCCCCTTAATCATAATGTAGTGACCATTGGGGTCTCTTTTTATTTTTTTGAGTTTGAAGTCTGTTTTATCTGATATAAGTATAGCTGTTCCTGCTTTCTTTTTTGGCCCATTTGCTTGTAGGATTGTTTTCCATCCTTTGACTTTGAGCCTATTTTTATCTTTTGTAGCTAAATGTGTTTCCTGGAGACAGCAAAAGGTTGGGTTTTGTTTCTTAATCCAGGCTGCAACTCTGTGTCTTTTTATTGAAGAGTTTAGTCCATTTACATTTAGAGTTAATATTGATATGTTAGCATCTGTATTTGCCATTGTGTTTGTCTTTCCTTTGATTTTATTTACTTATTCTTTTAATAACTTTTTTTTTTTTGGTCTTCTTTCGTTGTTATTCGTCCCTCTGAGGTTCTGGCTTTAGGATTCCTTGTAGTATTTTTTGGAGTGGGGGTTTAGTCGCAATGAAACGCCGGAGTTTCTCTTTGTCTGGGAAGGTCCATATTCTTTCTTCATGGAGGAAAGAGAGCTTTGCGGGATAGAGTATTCTTGGTTGGCATCTGTTTTCTTGGAGTCTGTTGACTATGTCCCTCCACTCTCTCCTTGCCCGTAGTGTTTCTTCAGAGAAGTCTGATGTCAGCCTGATTGGTTTTCCTTTGAATGTTATCTGTTTCTTCCCTCTTGTCAGCTTCATTATTTTTTCCTTGTCCTGGATTCTTGGGAGCTTTACTATTATGTGTCTTGCTGTGTTTTTCCTTTCGTCGTGGAAGTTTGGTGTTCTTCTTGCTTCTTGTATATCAATTTTCAGCTCCTTCTTCTCATTTGGGAAGTTCTCTTCAATTATATCCATGAATATTTTCTCTGTTCCTACATCTCTCTCCTCTCCTTCTGGAATTCCTATAACTCTTATATTTCCTTTCCTCATGGAGTCAGATAGTTCCCGAAGTCTTTCTTCATTCTTTTTCCTTCGTACTTCTCTTTCCTTTTCTGTTTTGGTTCTTTTTATTTCTGTGTCTTCAAGATTACTTATTCGTTCTTCCATTTCATCTATTCTGCTTTCATTGCTTTTCCCAGAGTTCTTTAGTTCCTCCATTAATTCTTTGATCTCCCGCATTTCTCTTACTTCCCTCTTTAGGGACTCAATTTCCTTCTTCTGATCTATCACTTTTTTAATCATGGCAATTTTAAATTCTCTTTCTGGAAGGCTCAGAAGTTCTTCCAAGTTGCTGTCGTTGCAATCTGGGGAGTGGTTTTCTTTTTGTGGTGTGCTTCTTTCCTGAGGAGTTTTTAGGTTGCGTGTGGTTCTTCTACTCCCTACTGTCTGTTTTCTAATTTGTCGTATGCGTTGGGACACTGTGTTGCTCGGACTGACTGACATCTTGGGTGAACTTCTCCGCTCCCCTCTGGCTCTTCCAGGAGCCATCTCTGTCTTCTGGGGGAGCTTTCTGCTGGTTTTAGGCAGTTTTTACTGAAGAAATGTCCCTGTTCTCAAATGGCGAAGCGGGATGCAGTCCCTGCGCCTCCGGTTTCAGGCACACTCTTCTGCGCCCCCGGTCTGCCCCGGACGTGGGTGCCTGCTCCCTCTGTGGGCTCAGACTGCTGGTCAGAAGGGGCCTGGCGTGGAATAACTTCCCGGCTGGCCACTGGGTCCTCCAGAAACCTTCTGTCCTTTTCAAGCAGTCTTAAGAAATGTCCTGTTTTATAGGGTGTTAGTGACTTTTTTTTTTCCTGGTCGCTAGGTGGCGCCAGAGATCTCTCCTATTGTCCTTGGGGGGCTGTTTTTCGCCTCCCCCCACCCCGTGGGACAGAGAACAGAGCGGGAATGGTAGGGTTCACCTCAACAGCTTTGGGGTGCTGTGTCTGCCTTGTGCCCCACCGTCGTGGAGAAACCACGCCCCGAATTTTCGTGCCCCAGGTCTCAGTTCAAAGCCCTCAGTTCCAGGACGCGGGCTGTAGCCCAGTTCAGTGGCGCTGGAATGGCGCCTTTTGCACAGCTCCCGTGCCTGGGCGCCTGGTTCCTGCTCACTCAGGGAGGGACCTTCACCTCAGTGAGGACCTCCGCGCGTCTCCCCGCAAGCCTAGGTCGTCTCCCCGCAAGCCTAGGTCGTCTCCCCGCAAGCCTAGGTCGTCTCCCCGCAAGCCTAGGTCGCAGGCGCGGGGACCTGGGCAGCCGCAATCCAGGTCTGCACTTGCTTTTCAAGTGCACCGAGCGCGCCGCGTTTCCGCGCCAGCTTACCGGCAGCCTGGGCTGTGTGCGCGTCTCCCGGGGTCTTTGTTCTTCTCTAATGGCGCCCGGAGCCGGTTCGCTCACCGCCGCGGCGGATCCTGCAGGGTTCGCCTCAGCTCCCGTTCACGGGGTGTGGTGGCTGCAATAGTTCCTTTCCACTCACAGTCCCGCTTGCTGTGTCGTTTGTTCTTGTGGGTCGTTTTGGTTTGTTGTTTCCTCCTCTCTGCCGGGCGGAGAGTGCCGCCTCTGTGGGTGGGGGAGGGGAGCAGGGTTCTGCGCTTCCCTCCCTTCTGGTCCTCTTTTATGGCCACTTTCTTCTTCGGGCAGTTCGCTGGCGTCACCCGTTTATCTTCCGTGTCCCAGTTCTCACTGGGACCTGCCGCTTTTCCTCCCTATTAACTTTTTTTAATGGGAGATCTTACTCGCAGCGTCTCCTCGCCGCCATGTTCTTGTGAAGTTTAGATGAGTTAATGTGTGAAGTATATAGTAGGCATTCAGAAAGCATGAACTTTCTCATCAGATAATATCCTAGTTACAATGGTGATAAATGAGTGAGAACATTTTCCATTAACATCCCACCTCTGGATAACTTTACACTTCCTGGATATTGCTTCCTTATGGTGTTTCTCTGTGGGTGGGAAGGATGTACCAATTGCACTGTTGGAGAAATTGAACAGCTAAGATTTATGCTTTAGGCTCATGATTGGAGCCCACTGCTGTCACTTGTTACAAAGTGGATGAACCTAGAGGACATTATGCTAAGTGAAATAAGCCAGTCACATGCTTGGCATGTTGTCCCAAACCTAATGCCTGCAAGACTTCATGAAAATGAATTTGGATGCTGGGTTCTGGTAAGAACGCTTCTTGTCCTCTTTGACATTTTATTAATAACATTCCATGTTCACCTGAACTGGAGTCATTTTGTGTGTGGGGGGAGTGTGTGTGTGTGTGTTTTTGGCAGACCAATATCTAGGTGCTTAATATTGGTTTACAACTTTTAGAAATGTAACTGACTGCTACTACTGGCCTCTTTAGTACTAATTTAGTGCAGTCACCTCAGAAATATGATTTGCATGTTTAAAACTTAATCATTCTCTTCAGAGGTGGGTAGATCTGTCTTCTCACAGGTAGCAGTGGTGCTGTGGGTACTTAGCTACTGCAGTTCTTTTAATCAATATATATAGAGAGAAGTGGGAAGACTTATCCAGAAAGAGCAAAGCCTCTGCTTGAAGGATCTGAAGGTCATGTTCAATAGATGATGTGAACATGCTGATTTTCTCTTAGTCTGTTTCCTCAACTATGAAATGAGAGGGTTAGGCCAGGGGTTATTTTAAGGGCCTTTCAAATTGTAAGAGTTAGACATCTTGAGATTGGCAATAAATAGCCTGTAGATTTTTATGGCATGATGAAGATGCTCTTTCAGAAGTAGTGTAATAGATGTGTGTCTTGGGGAGAAGGAAGCATGGGGAGCTGATTGGGTGAGCATAGGAGGAGCAACTGGAGAAAGGAGACACCAGTGAGGAGGCTACTTTGATAACCTACATTTGAAGCGAGTAACCCCTTTGAGGGTTGAGGGGCAGTTGTACACAGGGAGGCAGCAAGACTTTCTCTGAAATGGCAGCCCCATCAGGCCAGAGGAGACTTCCCTTTCTAAAATCTCTGCTGTGGACCTCAGGAGGGCGAAGACTTGCTATTTTTGTTCATAACTGCCCTGGAGGGATTGACGGATTGATGCCCCCTTCTGTTTTTTTGTTAGTGCTGTATTCGCCACCCTGTTGCCATTTATGTTTTGTGATGAATGATTAATTAGAAAAATAATCATTTGTAAATTGTGAGTGAACCAGACACTTGGCCCTGCCTGTGGGGAAATGGCGCCTCTGAGCCGGGGTAGCTCCCAGCCAGTACATCGGCGCATCAGTATTCCCAGGCCAGTGATGAATTTACATGAAGTTCCTTTTCAGCATGTTAATGACTGTTACAGACCAGTAACTAGCAAAAAATAATAGCAAATGGGAAGAATAAATATTTACTGTTTCTATATCATTTTTTAGCTTATTGCAAAATAGGCATTTTGATATAGGAGGGAAATGAGGGAATTTCAGACATTTAAAGTCAGTGTTAGCTTGTCTGAGTTTCATTCTTTGTTTCCTTTTCTTTGCACATAATTAAATTAAAAAGATAAGTGAGTTGCTGCTGAGGTGGATTTCACTAGGGAAGTGGTTTTTCTGTAAGTTTTAGGTCACAAGATGCTGCTTTCCTGGCAGTTTGAATCTATATGTCCGGTCAGCATCATTGATTAAATGCCTGGTGTGTACAGAGGCCTGTATTATCGCTAAAATATAGCTTTCATCATGTTACTTTCCTGTTTAAAAACTTCAGTAACGCCCTACTGTTTCTAGGATGAAAGCTGGGCTTAGCCTTGCTTTCAAGGGCCTTTATGCTGTGACCCCAACCTGCTTTCCAGCCCTACTTCCTAAGGCAACTCCATGTGGACCCTTTGCTTAAGCCAGAGTGGTTGACTCCTTATCCCTGGAACACACCACAGGCTTTCTTACCTTTACACCTCTGCTCAGATCATTTGGGGACATGAAGTGACCTTATCTCTTTTCTCTATTTAAAGCCTACTCTTCCTCCAAGGTCCAGTTGTAGAAGTTTCTCTGATTCCTTTGACTGGATAAGAACCTACTTATTTTGGAATGTAGAGAAAGTGGGTCATTATTCTCTGTTCCCTCTAGTTCCCTGTTCTCTACCTTAGGAAATTCAGAATGAGTCTGACTTTTCCCCACTACCTGCTTTTTGTCATCTACTAATTCTAGACAAACTAAGTAATTGATTCTTTTGGGCAAGTTGCTGGCTTAAACGACAAGGCATTTCTGAGGATTAAAACTGAATTTAACAGGAAAAAAGCAGAAGGTTGAGGTCACAAACTGATTTTCACCAAACATTCATGAAAAGTGTTGCTTCATTCTGAGATTGCACTGTTAGAAGTGAAGCATCTAGAGAGAGAGCCAAAGTGTTTTTCACTGTGTTGTTGAAATTCTCTTGGAGTGTTGCGCTCCAGCAAAAATGATAAAGTGATAATATTCAGAGAAAATGATCAGGAAATTCAGGCAGGCCTGGGCACTTGAGGGATAGGTGGGCAGGAGAGAATAAGTGAGGTTATAGCCTCAATATTTAAGAGGTAATATGGTTTAAAGATAGATTTAGTGTGCAAACTTTTGCTATGCTGTTGAAACAGTTTGGGATCAAGGTTGAGAGAACTTGTTTTTACATAAGTTGAATCAATTTTAATATTTTTTCCTTTGATTTGATATCTTTGCTGTTTTGTTTTGGCTGATGCCTCCAGATTTTTTTTTTTTTTTTTTTTTTTGGCTTGCACTGATAAACTATTTTCCAGGGATGGAGGACTTTGCTTTCCACAATGGACAATACCTGGAGAACTGGTTTTCTTTCAAACTGGAACCCTGAGAAAAATTTTCATCTGAGGCTGCATCCCAACATCCATACATTTGATCTTCATCACCATGGAAATAGTTGCAAAAAGTGAAAGGGGAATTGCTAGGGGGAAATGATGTCCTGAGAGAATTCCATACAGGCTTTGTGGATGCCACCCCACTCCATCAAGACACTGGGAACTGCAAATCCCATGATCCTCAAAGGGAAATTGCGAGGACCTAGGGGTGGAGTTAAGCAGCCATTTTCTCTGTTTGTAAATAAAACCAGCCATGTTAGTGGGGTCTGGGGCACTTGGCTGGTGCTCTTGGACAGGTAGGTTTGGTCTTGGCCGCTTATTTGGGATTCCAGGTCAGCAGAACGGGTAGGATGCATTTAAGAATTTATCCCCTTCTTTTCTCCCTGAGTTGTACTTGTCCTCATTCCCCTTCCCTTGTAACTAAACCTTTTGTTAACCTTTTGTGTGTGCCTGCAGTGTATAAGTCCCTTTCAAACACGCAGGTGAGGACCCACAGTCAGGCAACCCGTTTCAGAGCAGGGTTGCCCTGTAAAAGGCAGGAGAGAGTAAGTGAGGTTATAGCCTCAATATTTAAGAGGTCGTCTTCAGGGAGAAGTGTGCATTAACTTCATGGAGGGAATCATGGAGAGAAAACAGAGACTGCTAAGTGTAGGCTATAGGAAGATGGGTTTCAGATCAGTATGAGAAATAATTTTCTTATCGTGTTGTGAAAAATGAAATGCTTTTCCTCAGACAATGAGTTTCCCAACTGTGAAGGGATGTGAACACAAGAAACAATATGCTTGTCTTAAAAATATCTGGCCTTATCGTGAAATGATACTAAAATACTGCATATGTATACTGGAATGAAAGATCATTAGAATATGTCATTTTCTACTCTGTGGTAAACCCTTTACCCTGGGGTTTTGGAGGACTGGGTAGTAGAAAATAATAAACCCAGGTGTGTCCAAAAATAGGAAAAATCCTGACATGGATTAAAAAGTAATAGAATAGATTTTTAAGTGATACTGAAAAGCAAGGCTATAAAATTGTCTTGGTGCAAATAATTTGAATTTATAAGTCCTTTAAGAATTAAGAAACATGCCCCAGGGTGCAAATTTTAATGTGCACATGTATCTTTCTATAGAAAATATTATCACTTTTGTGAGATTATCAAAAGTGGCTCTGACCCTCAAAAGGTTAAGAACATTTCACAATACTTACTTTGGATGTACACTGGAATAAATACTTTTCAGTCAGTTTCCTACTGCTAGGTCAAGCATACTAAAATACTGCTATGTTTTTAGATATAGTTTTTATTGAAATAAATTGCATTATAACATGAAGCGGGGAAAGGATGAGAGATCCTGGGATTATAGATCCTCACATTTTTTCAATGTAGCCCACTTAGGTGGGGCAGAAGCTCCTTATCTCATCTTTACTGTTAACATAAGGAAATATTAGCATGAGCTATATGTATTATATATGTACATATTATGAATTTATAAAGCAGTGTCCCATAATCTTCAGAAATATATTTGTTATATTTGCCTTGGTAATAGATGGCAAATTATGTAAACAGCGTAAAATCACTCACGAAGGTTTAGTGTACAAGTAATTTTTTTGGAGGTGAGCTTTTAGCTATAGGCGTTTGGATTATTCTTATTTTAACCACACCACGTATGTGTCTCCAGGTCTCATTTTTAAAAACAGGGTAAACATGTAAATACTATACAGATGCACCACTACAAATTATGAGACTATCTAGATAATCTTCAACAAGTAAAAATTCTAATGATAAAATTGAACTAGTTAATTTATAATTAAAAAGCAGGAATAGCAGCATTGCAAAATATGACTAACTCAAGACAATTCTAATGTTATAGTAATAATAAATCATGCTTCCAGAATATTGTGAGAATTCTGAGAGTTTCATTGTTGGTGTGAGTGTTTGGTTGGTGCTTTTCAGCATTGCATAGTAGCACAAGTTCTTGATAGGCCAGCTTCAGGTTCTTCGCTTACTCTGCGAACGTGCTGATTTTAATTCATCAACAGATTTTAGGAACCCATAGCTCAGTTTTTAGGGAACTAATAAGTAGCTCTTAGTTATATTTTAGAAGATAAGTATCTGTGGAATTGCACATTTGCCTTTGAGAATTGAGGAAAGATTTACAGATTTTAAGATCAGTTATAGATCTCAAAGGAATTCTCCTGTGGTTACCAGTAGTTGCAGGGGCCTACGGTAAGAAACACTAGTCTACTAGATAAATTTGTGGTTATAGGTAAGGGATACGAGACATTTTGAGGGGGGATTAATATCCAGAATACTGGCCAAATACGACTTTTCTCTGCTTCCCCCCCCCCCGCGCTACCCCCCAACCTTGTGTGTGTGTGTGTGTGTGTGTGTGTGTGTATGTGTGTGTGTGTGTGTGGTGTCAGCCTAAATGCTTTTCATAACCAGATAGATAACTTTTATTTACAAATACCCCATTTTAAACCAACCCCCTTAAGTCTGGCCCTGAAGTCAGACCAACAGCTGTGTGTGAATAATATCCCCCCCTCTCCTGTACTGAGCTCCTCCTATCAAATTGAAATACCCTGGTGCTTTCTTTCCTTTTTGAAAACACAAAAGAGGATTAGGCCATATAATGGACTATTTATATGTCAAATTAAACGTTTTACTCTGAGGCTGTTTTTGAGTTATGCGAGCAGTAAAAATATGTATTAAGCTGCCAAGCCGTTTAAAAAATGCATATTATTTAGCTGATAGCCTGTAACAGTCTGATGGACCCATAATGGTGTTTTGAGTAAATACGCATTTGAACAATTTATGAAACTTATGTTTACATATGTATTAAACAGCCTGGGTAGGGAGTGACCAAAAGTTATTGCCAGTTGACAGCTGCTGTCTGGTGACCAATTTGAAATGAATTGGTGGAATTCCCTTCAGTGTGGAGTAAACGGGTTGCCGGGTCAGGAGAGCATATTGTGTAATTGTCAGTGCGTGGGGCCCCATCCTGGAGGCACTGGACTGAAACATCTCAACTCTATAGTAAACTGCACTTATATTCACATGTATGCTATATTTTATTTCATTTTGTACCTTGACATTTATAATTATGTCCACAAAATGCAGACTGTGCATAACAGAATATCCTGTTGCAGGGGATATTCTCATTTTTTTTTTTTGGACCATGTTTTCCTGTCGGTAATAAATATTTTTATATTTGTTCACTTCTGAGTTGCATACATATTTACACATACAAAGCTTATTACACAAAAAGTAGTTTAAATGATTGAGATAAAGATATAGGTATGTACTGATGATCTGATTTTCTCTTTTGTACTTGAAAGAATGCTTTTGAGCATCCCTGGTGCTCAGTGCAACTCACATCTTCTGTTGGCATTCCAGGCTTGTGTCTTATTACTTTTGTGTAATGGAAGATGCACCATGTTTTGTATAGCTGTTACTTGGGCATGACGTTCATAAACTTGGACAAATCTTCTCACTACCTTGGGCCCCAGTTTCCTCTTTGTAAAATACAGATAGCTAACTGTGGTGTTGTCAGAAAGATTGCTGATAGTTAGTGTCAGGTTTCTAGTTCTTCATTTGCCACAAAGTCTCCTCTTTAGACTTCCCCTGACCATGTCTATAATAGCTCCTGCTTTTCTTCACTCTCTAAATCCTACTATGCCATTAAAACACCTTTTTTTTCCCCATCTGAATTAATATTGTTGAATTCTCCACTGGGTTGGAAAGTCCCACTTGATTGGAAAAAAACTTCTCATGTTCACTAGAATAGTGCATGACACACAATAGGTCCTCAATATTAGTGGATAGTTGGTGCTGGTCACTTAGTAGTCAATTGATGGAAGTCATAATTACTTTCATTGAATACTCTCCATGTAGTTGGCACTCTAGAAGTGATAATTCTCTACATAGGATTTGCTCTTCATGAGATTTAAGCAGGTGTTTTCCCTGTAAAAGGATAGATTTTTTTCATTACAGCCGTTACTACTACCTGCCTGCCTGAGGTTAGACGTGATGTCTATAGCCCTGCCAGTAGTGATAGGGGCCATTTGAGTGTGGCTCAGGGAGGTCAGTGACATTGTCTGTGACCCCTGATCCTCCAGGAAAACACCTTCTGATCTCTACAAAACTGCCCCCTGGGGAAAGGCAGTCTACTGCAGCATTGTTTATCTGTTCAGCTCCATAGAGAGCACAAAGATCATTTCTTGTCTGATTGGCTGAGAGAGACTGAGGGGAAGGGGCCACACATTTGGGAGACACTTCTCATGGCTGCTCTTTGAAGTGAGGAGTTGATATGAAAACACCTATCATAATTTAAGGCTTATTTTTAAGGACACACATCTCATAGGTTTGTGAAATAAAGGCATATGTAAGTTTTCCAGCATTGCTCCAGGGACATATTTGTGTGGTGATTTAATTGGAGAAGTGAACAAATATGAGGTTATGGATTCCTTACATGTACAAGCCATTACATACAAGTTTAGTAGCCTGCAAACATTAAAAAATAGCATTTACTGAGTCCTTATGTTTTTCCTCTTGAGTTCATAGGGATTTCTGTTCAACTTTTCCTGAAAAGGGAGATGGAGAAATAATTCCTGCAATCAGTTAATATTGATTTGAATTAGGCCATTTTAAAGAGTTATGGGAGATATCCATCTGGGCTGTGTTGTAGGTGAGGCTTGGGGGATAGTTTCTTCATCCTCTCTGGCCCACATCCTCTAAGAACCCAATTGTTAAGGGGTTTTATGCTATGCAAAAGTGAGCTAAGAATGACATCGAATTTGTAAATATTAGTCCTGTTTTCTAGGATTGGGTGACAAATATAACTGTCTCCCCGAAGATTCTGCCATTCAGGAGCTTGGTGGGAAATGCATTACCCAAAAGACCTCTTTTTGAAGATGATCTCCATTAAAATTAATTTTAGAATATTAGAACCCTACTCACTTTAACCTAAGAAAAGGATCTCTTATTATATTTTTGTAAAGATTTATTTATGCATACAAGAACTGGGGTACAGGCCAGAGTTGTCGGAGGGGAGGGTGAGAGGATTCAGAGAGACAGAGTGGGGGACAGAACAGGCAGATCTATTGAAATACACTGCTGAGGAGAGCAGTGGGCGAGACAGGAGAGGTCTGTTGCGCCATGTGGGTCACCTCTTTGGCTGGGGATCGAACTTGTGATGCGATGGCTGCGGATAGCTTCATAGTGCTGCATCTTAACCCCTTGCGCCACCAGGGCGGCCCCTCTTTCTTATTTTAAAAGGTCATGGTAGATGGAAATGTTGGGGAAATAGTTATACAATGAAAAGTGTGAGATTTTTAGATATGTATAAACCTTATTGCTAACAAATGTTGACTCTGCCACTTACTGTTTGTGTTGTTGTGGTTATTTAAGCTTCATGAGCCTCAGTTTCTTTATCTTCAGAACAGGGACTATTTATTAAATACATTTGTGAAGAATTGACAAGCAGGAAATATTGATAAAAACAGCTGTTACCTCATGAACAGCCAATTTCCACCTTTCAGGGTTAAGCGGAAGAAGGTTTTTGGCAAAAAAAATGAGGTACTTGGTGATAAGGGGAAATTTAACTTACCCCATGACATCTTTTCTGCATAAGCATAGGATTCAATAAATAAAAAAGGGTTTTTTTTTTTTAAACTCCCCTGGCCATAAGGGTTAACAACTCTTTTTTTAGGTTTTTGACAACAAAAGTACTATTTTATTGCCTCTAGATGCATGTTATTTTTGTCTGTTAATGTAATTCATTGCTTGTCACAAGGACTGGAACCCTTCCTCACCACCCTTAGGATTCCTGCAATTTCATGTGCTAATACAGCTGAATTTGTATCTCATGGAAGCAGGGTGTTGGAATTAGAAAAGATGCTCTGGTTTACTCTCTGAGAATAAGAAAAAGGCAAAACTTCAGAATTTGGGACTTGCTTGAAGTAGTTCAGTTTAGTTACTGACAAAATTGGGATTGCAGCAGATCTGATTTCTGTAACATTGTTCTAGTCCTGTGATTCTAAAAGCATTTTCTGGACCACCAGCATCACCTGGGAACTTGTTAGAAATGCAAATTTTTGCCCCAACCCACTGAATCAGAAACATTAATAAGCCCCCTGTTGATTCTGATGCCTGCCAAAGCTTGGGAACCACTGCTCTGTCTTTATTTGGCAGGAGGATTTGTTGAGTTTCGTGGGCAACACCAGATCTTCATTTTCCTTTCACGTTTCTCCCCCTGCCATTTAGATGTCTCTTGCTAAAAATTCCTCCGGTGATGGCTTCTTAAGTAAAACTTGAGTGTGGTTGTAGTTGGGGCATTTACCTAGAGCAGATGTTTGTTACTCTTTTACTTCCAGCTACCAAGTGGTGGTACTGAAATTTGACTCTTCATTAAATGGACACAGAAACATTAATTCAGAAGGGTACCTGCACCCCTATGTTTATAGCAACACTATTTACAATAGCTGAGCTATGGAAACAACCCAAATGCTCAAAAATATATGACTGGATCAAGAAGATGTGGTACATATACACAATGGAATATTACTTAGCGATCAATAAAGATAAACTCATGCAATTTGCAGCAACATGGATGGAGCTGGAAGAGATCATGCTCAGCGAAATAAGCCAGAAAGAAAAAGAAAAATACCGGATGGTCTCACTCATAGCAGAAATTTAGAAAACCTAAATAAGGGACCAGGAAAAAACCTAATTATAATAAAGTAAAAATCAAAATCAACAAGCAACTATAAACCAGACACACACTACGGGGAGGGGTGGGCGAGGAGGGATTAGGATCAAAACAAGGGGAATGGGAATTGTATGGGGACTATAACCAAGATGAAAATGCATACATTGTGCAAAAATGAAAAATGATGTAAAAATGTATAAAATAATAAATTAATTGAAATTCCAATTAAAAATACAAATAGAGGGTCTCCCTGGTGGCACAAGGGGTTAAGCACAATACTGTAAAGCTATCTGCAGAACTGAGTTCCATCTCTGGCCAGCCCAGGAGCTACCCACATGGCACAGCTGACTTCTCCTGACTGGCCTGCTGTTCCCCTCAGCAGTATATTTCAGTCAGTCTGCCTGTTCTGCTCTCCACTCTGTCTCTGCTGAATCCTCTCACCCTCTCCCCACACCTCTGGCCCATACCCCAGCTCTTGTATGCATAAATAAATCAATCTTTAAAAACAAAACAAAAACAATTAGAGACTTCTAGGTCTTCCTCCTAGAGATTCTGATTAAACGAAATAAGGATGGGGAATATTTTAATTCTTGAAAGCTCTAAGGTGACTTTGGTGCCAAGCCATATTTAGGGGAAACATTAGAGGAACAAAGAATAAATTGCTAATCAAACTCTTTAGGTTTAGATACTTTTTATAAGTAGCACAGTTGACCTTTCTTGTTTTGGATTTGGATATTCAGTGGACAACAGTTACCTTAAAGTGTATTAATAGTTGTAATGCCAATTCTTAAAGTTGAAAGTAAATTGAAATTCTCATTTGATATGATGTCCTTACTCTTTATGGTTTCTGATTAGGTATGGCAGTGATAGAGAAAATTATCTTTTGTTTTGTTTTGCAAAAAGACAAAAAAATGTCTTTGAAATCAAGAGGCTTTAAAGTACATAATGTTTTGTAAAGTAGGAAAATCATCCTGGTCCATTTTGGGTCCAATCCTTCCAGAAATGAGTATCTCGTGGGGGAGAAGGTGGTAGCCTATGTTTTGTTGTGTGCACATATCATTTCATTTAATCATTTAAAATAACAAATAATAACAGGAAAATACATTTCAGGTTGACAGATGAAGCACTATATTGTTCAGCTTAATAGACAATAAAACAAACACTACATTTGAAAAATCCTAGTCTGATATTTGATTAGGGTTGGATTTTGATTTGGAAAGAATTTGATGACACTGAATCAGATTCAACAAAGCACTGTTTTTTTTAAATACTCATTTATAAAAACATTAAATAATATAATGGGTAAATATTAACATCACATTAAAAAGTCTTATAAAAGTAGACAGATAGAGATTATTAGGCATGATGCTATTTTTATAATACCTTGTCATACCATAAGGATCTGTTTTCCAATAATGTTTTATTTTATTTATTTATTAAGATTTATTTATTCATACAAGCACTGGTTACAGTCAGAAGCGCGGGAGGGTGAGAGAATTCACCAGTGCCAGAGTGGGGAACAGAACAGGCAGACTGACGAAATACACAGCTGAGGGGAGCAGCGGGCACTGCAGGAGAGATCTGCATGCCATGTGGGACCCTCGCCGGCAGCCGGGGTTTGAACAGGCGCTACAGAGGCTGTGGGCAGCTTCCTAGCCCAGCGCTCAACTGCTGCGCCACCAGGGGAGGCCCAATAATGTTTTATTTTAAGTGAATCATTTCTAAATCTTTTTTCTCCACTGCTGAAATAACCTAACACATTTTGACCAAAATTACTCTCAGTTTGAATTATTTGAAATTGAGTATGGAAATTAGGCAGTATTACTTGCAATTTTTAAGTAAGGTTTCTCTGTCAGAAGCTATAGCATTGTGAGAAGGGGCTCACAAAGGAAGAAGCCTCCTTGATTCTTAAGCTTTGTTTGTTTTCTTTCTACAAATAGAAAGAGGCCATTCCTGGCATTTTTCGTTGTGGACTCTAGGTGTAAATGCATTATTATCAAACCAACAACACTTTTAAAGGAAATTGTTGTCCCCTGCATATCTGAGTGAGTCTGTGACTAGTGAAGCACATACAGCTGTCAGATCAAGGGTCAAATTTCACTTTCCCTAGTGTACTTTCTCATTTTTCCAAGGACAAGTTTAGTTTTGCCCTTAAGATAGAGATCTTGTTGCTCTAGAAGCTTGAGTTGAGCTGAGTGCACCTGTGAAGACTACAGAATCTCAGAAGGACCTGTGGTCCTCCCTATTGCTTGGGCCTCCTCCTTAAGGAAAGGTGAGAAAAAGCTCTTTCCCCAGGTGGGTTTCCTTCATTAAGACATCCTTTTAAAATGCCTGCTAAAAAGTATCTGATCTGGGCAGCTTTTCCTCCAAAACAGACCCAGTTAGGGTACAGAATTTCTTCAGACACATGATACAGGTTCTTTTTCAGAATTGCAGCAGGGTAATGAGTCTCTAAGTCACTCACAAGCACATTAATATCTTATTGTCAAATGAAGAGGCTACATTGACCACAGGCTTCCTCTAGCTCAGATGCCCTAGAAGTGGAAGATATAAACCCAGGGACAGTAGTTCGGGTTTCTCTTTCACTGACACTCTCCTCTTAGATGAGTATCCCCTGCTGGTGCCAGTCCTTTTCATTCACAAGACCAGGGGAAATCATTTGGGGATTCAGAACTGGGAGATCTGGAGCTGAATCCTGATTTTACCACCAAGGAGCTCTGTGGCCTCGTGCAAGTCAGATAACCTGTTTGACCCTCCATTTCCTCACTTGGAAGCTGAAGATAATTTATTTTATGAGATTAAATTGAGGTGACATGAAATATGTAAAACATTTTCCAAAGTGCAAAACATACCGAAATGTTAATTGTCATCAATTTTCTCTGTGTCCTAGTTTTACCTCCAAATGGCTCTCAGCTCAAACAGTTCCCTCTTTCACAGTGCATATCCTAAGCACCCTGTAAGGGGCAGGACTGGGCACAAGGCAGGTTTTCTGATCCCATGCAGACCGGGTAAAGGAGGAGTCAGAGTCCTCAGTAGTTTTGCAGGTTTTTTATTGGGGTTCACCAGGCATATGGCAGGCAGGGGTGCTGGCTGGGGGGCTGGGAGGCTGGCAGGCCTCCCAGCCCCCAGCAAGTCCTCACTCTATCTGGGCTCTCTGGCGTTCTCTGCTTCTGCTTCAGCTTCTCCTTCAGGTTCTGCTGCTGCTGGCTGGGGCTGCTGGCGTCCCCCCGTGACGCCGCCCTTAAAAGCACAGTCTTAGCTCAGCTGAATCCCATCTACCTATGCCCACACCCTATTCCAGGTGCCCACCATCAGGCATGCATTCAGGACAAGGATCCATCATCTATCCTGATGGCGGAAGGGCAGAAAAGCCTGATATTTTCTTTACCCTACAGTCCACCCCCTCAGGGTTTTCTGCCATACAGTCTATACATATATACACAATTTTCTAAGCAAACAAACAATGCAGCCATGGCCCACAAAAGCAAATACATCAAATAACAAAATACAACATAACAAAATACAACAGAACACAAGTCCAGGCAGGGCACCAACCAAGTGCAAAAGACAATTATTGGTACCAGCAGATGAGCCACCAAATCTGCTGCCGAAGGCACTGCTCATACGAGGGAGGGGAAATCACACACGGCATCTGCTATAACACACCAGGAGCCGTCAGGCTTCCTGGCCTTCTCTGGCTGTAGTCTCGGCTACAAGGCACACACAGCATCCACCCCCAGGATGCACTAGCTCTGGGATTGGCAATTTTATTCTGTTGGGGGTAATCGCCAACCCTCAGGGTTTCTGTCTGCAGTCGCTCCAACACTCGGCCTTCATGGCCACCCATGCGACTCGCAGACCCCTGCACTCAAGCCAACCCACTGCACAATCACATGGGTCGGGATCCAAACTCTGCATTCAGCTTGGGCTCCACCCCAAGCCACGTTCCCCACCCGTCCCCCAAGGACAGGTTCCTCAGCTCCTCACCCTCACTCAAGAATGAGCAGGGCATCACCCACAGGTGATTTTACGAGACTCACAGTGCTTCAGCATACCCAGGCTGCTTAACAGCCGCTTTAGGGCTTCTCAACTGAGCATCAGTACCAGCTTTTGCCACCTTAGTTGGCTTTTCTCCTCCACCTGGCCACTGGGCATACACAGGCTGCTTTTGGCCATCTAGGCCCACTGGCCACCCCCAGATTCTCAAAAAATAAACATAACCTGCTAAGGTCCTCCGCCTTCTGGCGGGATTGTCAGTCCAAAATCATCAGTTCATCAGTCTATCAGTCCATTGGCCTCTCCCTGCTTCAGCAATGGCCTGCTGCCTCAGGGGTCATTGGCTGGTCCTTTCCGGTGTCGTTGGCTGGTCCTATCCGGTGTCGTTGGCTGGTCCTTTCCGGTGTCGTTGGCTGGTCCTTTCGGGCGTCTCCTTCACGCCAGGTCTCATCCTGTAGCTCGTGGACGTATCCATCTTCTATACCGCCATGGTGCCTCCAGCGTCGTCACAGGCAAAGTCTGTTCTCCTTAGTCCCTCCAGGTCTTCGGAGGGCTCCAATACCCGTCTGCATGGATCTTGCCGACATACGCCAATTGTAAAGGCAGGAATTGGCAGAGTGCAGGTTTTCTGATCCCATGCAGACCGGGTAAAGGAGGAGTCAGAGTCCTCAGTAGTTTTGCAGGTTTTTTATTGGGGTTCACCAGGCATATGGCAGGCAGGGGTGCTGGCTGGGGGGCTGGGAGGCTGGCAGGCCTCCCAGCCCCCAGCAAGTCCTCACTCTATCTGGGCTCTCTGGCGTTCTCTGCTTCTGCTTCAGCTTCTCCTTCAGGTTCTGCTGCTGCTGGCTGGGGCTGCTGGCGTCCCCCCGTGACGCCGCCCTTAAAAGCACAGTCTTAGCTCAGCTGAATCCCATCTACCTATGCCCACACCCTATTCCAGGTGCCCACCATCAGGCATGCATTCAGGACAAGGATCCATCATCTATCCTGATGGCGGAAGGGCAGAAAAGCCTGATATTTTCTTTACCCTACACACCCCAGTAAAAGGAAAGAGTAAGGTCACGTTCTTTGTATCTTCCCAGTGTACCGGGGGTGACAGTGATGGCAGTCAGCTTTGCATTTATAGGCACCTGTGCGCAGTTTCCTGTTAGAAAGCAAACCCCTTCAGGGCTGCTTGTAGCATCTTGTTGCTGAGTATCCAGCACTCACTAAGTACTCAGATACTGGCTGAATGAATGGCATTTCAGTTGGTAGGTTCTATTTCTCACTAAGTAAAGGATGGAGAGGGTGGTGAGGTTAAGCAACAAAAGTTAAATGCAGTGCAACTGCTATTTTATCCCATGGTATCTGTTTAAAATTACTGCCCTTTACTGCTTTTAAGTCACCATTTATTGGCAATTTACCTGTGCTAAGTACGTTGCATGTGTTATTACATTTAATCCTTACCACCAATCAGAGAAATAGATACTGTCTTATCACCATTTTATAAATGGGGAGAGTAAAGCACAGAGAAATGTTAAGTAAGTTAAGTAACATCTTAATGACATAGCTAGATGTGGGGGCAAAACAAGAATTTGAAATCCAGGAGGTCATTCCAGAACAAGTGTTCTTATCTTTCAGGCAAGATGGACCCTTTTGGGATCCAAAGTTTCAAGCCATGTCTCCTCCTCAGAATAACACTCCTGCCTCCATGTTTTAACTCCTTTCTTAGAGAAACAATTAATAGGACAAAAAATGACAGCATGATGCTCCAGAAAAATTATAGGTATTCATCATCTCAATTAGCAAGTGATGCCAAGGGCAGGGGGAGGGCTGAGATGGTTAACCACCAAATATTTAATGTGCTTGAAACCTGGTCTATGAAAGATTCAGTCACTTGAAAACAACATTTTTAATTGGAAGTAAATCTCAACAGTTACAAACTTGAAGCAAGGTTTTCACTTCAGTAACCTTTCTTGTTAATAATTGATACTCGTAAAAGAAGAAGAATGGGAGGTAGGCCCTGAATTATATGCCCACAGTAGAGGGTAGTGCAAGTTGCCGAAGAGTCTCCTGAATCTATCACTGTATATGGAAAATCCCCAAAGGCAGAAAAAAAACCATGAATTGGCTTTGTGCCCATTTTGGACTGACAAGCTCCAGAATTCCAGGAGACCTGTGCTTCCTTAAGCCATTTAGCATAGTCATTAGAACTAATGATGCTATAAGAAAAGAAAAAAAACCCACAAAAACAATCATCTTTGCAACTTTTCTGTATGTCTATACATATTTACAACTAATTTATTTTAGAACTTAGAAAAAACTGTAGCAAAAACCCAATAGAAAAATAAAGTATCTAACCAGACTATACATAGAAAAGGAAATACTAATATATCTTAGATATAATAAAAGATGCCCAATATTACTCAGTAAATGTAAAATGAAACTCCTTTGAGATATCAATTTTCTGTTATCTGATTGGCAAAAAATCAAAAGTTTTACAACACACCCTGTTAACAAAGACTGTGGGGAAATCCCTACTCTTAAGTAGGTGGGAATATAAACTGGTACAACCTCTATAAAATGATTTGGAAATAACTATCAAAATTACAAATGCTCATACACATTAAGTAATGATTTTGCTTCTGGGAATTTATCTTACAGATGTACTTACACCCATGGATGAAATGTCACATGATCAGAATTATTCACTGCAGTATCACTTGCAAAAGCAGAAGACTGGAAATAATCCAGCTGTTAGCACTAGGTAAATAGATGATGGTACAACCATATGTGGACTATTATGCAGCTATAAAAAAGAAGTAGGGTGCTCTCTCTGTACTAAGATGGAATGGTCTCCAATATATGCTGATATTTACAAAAGAGCAAGATACAGAACTATGTTTGTAGTATCTAACTACTGTATAGCACACATTAAAATGTGCTTCTGTTTGTTTTGAGACCTTGTGGAAGAAACATAATACAGTGGTTATGGGAGGCTGAGGAATAGGGCTAATGGGTCCAGGAATGGGAATGCACTACCCTCTACTGTGGGCATATAATTCTATTGGTTTTTGCTATTTTTTAATATAGCTTAATTTTTGGATCATACAAGGTATTACTACATTTGCAGAAATGAACAAGAAAAAATAACCAGTAAAAACACCAATCAATCCCAGAAATGACAGGGTGAATCTTTGATTTTACCTCTGTGTGGATTATATTGTTCATGAAAAATCGGCAACATTCTCTATGCTTTGTTTCTATTGCTGCTTACAACATCTTTCACCTTAATGATCTAAGGGAATACTTACCAGTATAATATTAACTAAAAGCAGAAAAATGTAAGTGTGAAAATCTAAACATAAAAAAAAAAATCTAAGCATTTTCAGCAATTAAAAACTTACAATTTATTTGAAAGCAAATTTAAGCTCAAAAGCAGGAATTAAAATCTCAGAAATATAATCTATGACAAAGTGGTCCTGACTTTCTTTACATGTTGCCAGGTACTCACTGGAAATAACTCAGCAACACTTAATCTCCAGTGAGATCGTGTATGTGCTCCCTGTGTTAACCCCAGGGCTGTGGATGCTTCAAGGTCATTAGGGTAATCCAGAGGATGTGTGTGGTATCTTAACAGAAGTAGCCACAATGACAAGGCCGACCTGTGACATCAGTGATCCTGCCAGGAAAGGGCCCCCAAATAACACTGGATGGTATAGAGGGTGCTACTCAGTAAACTACTTAAAAAACAAAAACAAAAAACCTGAGACAAGCCATCAAAGCCCAGCTCCCCTAAGTGCTATCTAGGGAAAATTATTTGCTTTTCTGTTAGATCAATAAGTAGCAAATAAGGTCAGAGACTAGAAATGAACAGTCAATAAAATAGGGAATGTACTGTAACCTTTCACTGTTTTTAGTCACATCCTTTGTTCCTGTTTAGAAAAAGATTTTCACAGGGAGAATGGAGGGAACTACTAACTATGTTGCTTGATTTATTACACATGCACATGCATACATGCCTCATTTCACTGTGCTGAATATTATGGGACCATTAATACTCCTTAATAACACCAGTAGGACCAAAGCAGATCACCCAGGGAGAAAAACTTGCCCTAGACAGTTCTATGCATAATTGGAGTTACCAGTTTTTACCAGTTTGCTCAAAGTTAGGGAAGCAAGGGCTTCTAAAAGTAACCTGTTTGCCCTCCTTTTTCTCCTCAAGTCCGTGTCAGTGTCTTAATCAGCAGGGCCATGATCTGGAGGGTGCATTTTAAACTACTGCGCTATCACAGAACGTCTGATCTGTTTAAAGAGGTGAAGGGAAACGCTGCGTGCTGATCCAGCTATAGAATGTTCCCCTGGTACCTCATGAATTTTTGAAGGTGTCTCATAAATCAGTTCAACCAAGATCACTTAACTTGGTCTTGTTACAAATCCTGCTGCCACAGTGGACAGTGTCTGAAATTATAATTTAAAAATGTAAAAGAAAAAGAGAGTGAAGGAGACCCTTCCACAAAAGCTGGGGCCAAAAGCTGACGATGCCACTTCTGGAGGTTCTAAATATACCATTTGAGCCTATGTCAAAGAAGAAAAGAGAACTGATCTGACAGTTAATATAATGCTTTGTTGCAGAACTTACTGATTCTTTCACTTACGCCTATAGGTATAAAGCTGAGGTGTTCCGAGAAAAGCTAAGACCACCCCTCATTGCAAATCCAGTCTTCCTGTGAAAACCCCACCATAGCACTTCTCATATTGTCCAACAGTTTCTGTCTATATACACCACAGCTGCCTAAACCTTCCTCTCAGAACTCAGACCACTGAGTAAGACAACTTTGACCAATCTTCAAATGTTTGGAAATAAAATCTTACACATAATCAAGAGCCAGCTTTTCTGGGGTAGCGGTAATTAGCTGCATGTGTCATGCTGGTTTTGTGGTTTTTATTAAATCTGTTCCTTTCCACTCATAGCACAGACATATTTTACCAATGAAAATGCATAACTAAGGTCAAGAGCTAAGGCACCAGGGGAAAAATCCTTTTTACAAACTGACCAGAACACACGAGGATGTTGTATTGCACAAAGTGACAAGAAGGTGAGACTGGAGGTCACTGTACATTCATCTACAGTTGAAGCAACTGAAAGTCATTCAGGGAAGCCTTCACTCTCTTTCTGTGTGGTTGTGGTAGCCTTCTTGAGAACTCCAGGTTATCTGCTGGTTTTTCTAAATGCTGATATTTCTAAAATATTTCTAGTTAGGTGGATAAGGACATCTGGAGTGCTTAAAGAGAGAGGGGCAATTTTTTTTTTCCACATCAATGGAGACTTCAATGGCATGTCAACACACTGGCTGGCAGCTTTATGGAGAGAGCAAAGAGTACTGCTTGACTCTTTGTGGGTGGTCTTTGGGGTTAATTGCTGGTATGGATGGAGTTCATTATGTAGGTAAATTCATAGAAGGAGGGACCTGTAACTTGAGAAGCAGGTTTTCCAGGGATATTTTCCTGAGAAGTGCAAGTAAAAGGGCTGTCTTTTAGTATTCAGGTAAGGTTCAGATGTGTAAGGAGGAGGAAAAAGGAGCAAAGACAGAGATAAAAGGAAGAATAAGGGAGTAATTTGAAAAGAATGAGCGATGTCTGTGAAAGGTGCATCCTTCCTTTCTGTGGGGCAGGTTTTTAAAATCCTCGGGGCTTGGTATATGGGAGAATGTGTTCAGGAATTTTCTGACCAGAGTGTACCGGGCTGCCCTGTGTGCATGTGACCTTCTGTCAGGGGAGTCATTGACTACTACATGCTCTTTCTCAGCATTGTCTTGGGGTGATTCCTACTTTAGACAGGAGGTTATTCTTGGTAGACCTAGCTTGAATTAGCAATATCAGCATTTCCTGAGCTCTTGTTAGACGTGTAGATCTAGGGACCCCAACCCAGACCTACCAAGTCAGAATCTCCAGGGAGTGGAGTTCAAGAATGTGTATTTTAAAAAGGTCTTCAGGTCCTCCAACAGGTCATTTGTCAGCTTAAGTGTTTGTAAGTATTGGTCTAATCCAGAGGCCTTAAAGGTCTTCTTTCTACTTCTCTGCTTCCATAGTGAGCCCACTATTCACAACAAGGTGGATTCCAATGTGGAGCCTACCTCTCCGCCAGTGTGTGTGCAATCTAGATGACGAGACAGGATTATTTACAGCTAACTAGCATGAAGATAGAAAGTGTAAAGGCCAATAAGGGAGACAGAGAATTCCTGTGACCGTCTGCAGGGTGGATGTGTGCAATGTGGGTGGTGTGTGAAGGAGGGAAACTTTCCGTTGGGGCAGGACTCCTGAGTAGTTCTAACCTGTGGGCTGCTGCTTATTGCCAAATCTGGCGGGTGGCCTGACTTTGGCCAGTGTGCAGACCAGAGGCCTGTCTGAAACCTGTTCACCCTCCACCGTCATCTGCTTTATTGACTTAATAATCACTTTAAAAATTGCCAGAATTATGAGGATGATTCATGAAAGGACACCCTCAGCACCTGCTTTAGATCTCCTCTTATCTGTACTGCTTCTTCTCAAAAGCCTGCATATCTACCACTCTGTGAAAGGAGAAATTGATTTGTCACTGAATTTCCATGCCTCAGCCTGGGAGAAATGTAAATGTTGTACTGGCCTTTAGTACTCTGCCTTCAAGCCTAGATTTAGAGCTGATCATTATACTTTTAGAGTAGGTTAGGCATGAAAATAGCAGCAGGTTGAAGTGTCAAAGGAAGCTGTTTGCTCTCTTCTGCTGGTTTGGTCAGAGTAGAAGTACGAATATTAATACAGTCCACTTAAACAATAAAATAACTCCCGAGGAAGAGGAACTATAAACTTTAGTAAATATCAGAGATGTTAAATGCTAAAAATAAAAACTTTGCAGTTGTTGGACTCTTTAAAGAGAGTATTTGTTGGTCAGGAGTGCTGATCTAGTCAGATCTGCTAGCTTTTTTTTTTGGTATATATATCTAAATTATTAGAATATAAAATAGTTAATTAAGCAGGGCAGCGCTTCTAGAGTATGAAATAGTAACATGGCTAACTAAATTAAATTATTTGTCATTTTATTTTTGAAACCAGTTTCATTTTGGGAGGCTACTGTTGGATTTCTACATAATACTGTGACTGACTTGCCTCCTTTCTGTCCCCCTTTTCTTTAGTCCAGCAGCTCACCCACTAGTCACCCTGACTTCATCCTGTCTCCCCCAGCTATTCACTTTGTCAACACTACTGGAGATTTCTTTTAGGAAGCTTAGACTCTACACATTTCAACTAGGGTCTAAAGAACCTTTAGAGGCTGCCTGTTGTCCATAGGATATACTGTTTCCCAAACTCCTTGGTCTGTCATATGAGCCTCTGTACACTGGCTCCAAAATACTATTCCAGCCTCATTTCTAGACCTACTCTTTCTTACAGTCCAGCCCATAGTGCTATCTACCATTCCCAGCACAACCAAAATGAACCAATAGCAAACCTACCTTAGTGGAGACAACTCTAGGTTTGTGACAAGTGTTGTATGATTATATTATTAAATTCGGAATCAAAGAATTTTGTCATTTGCTGAAGGTTATGTTCATTATAAGTGTTAAATTCACATTCTTCTGTTTATGTAGTCTGACTGCTAGTTGCTGCTTATATGTTTCTTGCTTTGCTTTGATGTTTCCCATGCCTAAATGTCCTGCTCCTCCCTCTTTCCCTCTCAGGCTTGGAGATTTAGAGGTATTGGAGGTTCCTTACAAGGTGCTTTCATAGGTCTTTGTGCCTATCTCCATTCAGCTGATAGTTAGTATGAAATACTACCTAGTACTGTTAGTAGATGTTTGTCCCAAATATTATTTTTTTTCCTTTATTTTCCCTAGAATAGGAGGCATCTAATAAGTATTATAAAATAATGCTGGAACGGATGAAAGGATGATTGGATAAATGGATTATCAGAACTGGTGTTTGGATCTTTTTGTGATTTGATTTCAGTGTCCCTTAACTTAGTTTAAGACTGCAGAATTACCTTGTGGAAAAAATGCATGCCATTTCACCTTTATCTGATTGTAGCCAGTAATGGTCCAAAGAAGCAGGGATTAAATGCTAATAAATTGATGGTTTTTTATTTGGATCCAAGAAGAAATTCAGCTGAATAGTTTGGAATGGGTCTGTTTATAAGAAATTTCTTATTTTTCAGGAATTGATTGTCTGATTTCTGAATTATTAGTTTGCTAAAGCTGTAATAGCCAACTCCCAGAGTACAGGTAACAGTTCTGGAGGCTGGGAGTCTGAGATCAGGATTGGTTTCTCAGGCTGGTCTTGGCTTGTAGGCGAGCCCTGTCTCACTGTATTCTCACCTAGTCTTTGCTCTGTGTGTATGTATGTCTTGTGTTGTGTCCACATTTCCTCTTTTTTATGACACCAGTTATATTGCATTAGGGCCTACTTTATTTAACTTCATTACCTTTTTGAAGACCTCTTCAAATACAGTCACATTCTGGAGTAGTGAGAGTTAGGTTTCCATCATAGGAATTTTGGGGGACCACAGTTTGGCACTTAACAGCATGTTAGGTTATATCCCTCCCCTTTCTGCCTTTTCCTTTTTGTTTTCCTTCTGTCTGACAACTTAGTTTCATCAGAGGACTGTTAGAAGTAAAGATAGAAGAAAAATAAATTTATTTGGGTAGGTGACTTTCAGGAAATAGCTGGGGATGGGAGGTAGTGACTGAAGCTGCTGGTGCAAATGAGATTTTGATGTTGACTGTAGAGTTGTATTGTCTTGGCACATTCTTTCTGGTTTCCTGGATAGATGAAAGCAGGCCGTGTGTGTGTTGGTGGCCTGGGGAAGTGTCTATTCTGTTATTACTGAAAAGGGAAATTGATAATCCTGCAGCTTTTCTACCTGCCTGGAAAAGTGAAAACTTGGTCCTTATCTTTCCTTCTTCCTGGAAAGGTTTCTGGGACATTGTGAGCACACTGAGGGCAGGGGCCAGGATAGGTTAGCTGTGGCCCCCTCTACCATGGCTGTGACATCATCTTGGTATTTGCAGGTGTTTATGAAATATATGTTAAATTGAATTACCAAATTTACTTGACTCAACTACTTTGTTGTTCTTCAAACCTTTTGTGAAGGGTTTTTCTCTATCCGTGTTAATTCCTACCGTTGTCTACAGCTCTCAATTGTGGCTTATGTCTTTTCTTCCCATTCTCTTTGTAATTATCAAGTAATTTATTAAATGGAGACAAGCTTAACTAGACATTAAATAATTGCAGGTGTGCAGCTGAATTGAGCTGCTGTCCTTTAACTAGGAATTCACAGCTGCTTGTGTTGTATTGTGTGATGAAATTACACTTCACCTCATTATGGTTACATGATATCTTGCATATTGTGAGGTAAAAGAATGCTGAAATTTCTGCTCCAAGTAGTACACAAAGGCTGATATGTTCCTAGGAAACCAACATAAAAGGTACTAGAGGTCAGATCTGGGGCCTGTGCAACCTCTGGTACTCTTTCCTGGAATATTTCGGTGCCTTTTTCTTTTCTTTTCTTTTTTAAAGATTTATTTATTTATTTATGCAAGCACTGGGTACAGTCAGAAGCACTGGAGGGTGAGAGAATTCACCAGAGACAGAGTGGAGAGCAGAACAGGCAGACTGACAAAATACACTGCTGAGGGGAGCAGCGGGAGAGACAGGAGAGGTCTGCACGCCTTGTGGGACCCTCACCTGGTGGCCGGGGATCGAACCGGCGCTGCAGAGGCTGCAGGCAGCTTTGCAACCCAGCGTTCAACCGCTGCACCACTGGAGAGGTCCACTGTGCCTTTTTCTTGATAGAGAACACCTGAATTGCTCTTCCACTCTGTGACCATTCTATCACTTTCTAAAGCTGTTTCTTCTGATCATCTTAATTGTTAAAGCAAGATTATTTTCTCTTAAGAGATCAGCAATGTGTTCCACAGGTTAGCTCCTTCTGAACTTTAATGATCAGGTGTCATCTGCATACTTCTCATACACATTTGCCCGATTGGTTTATATAAATGAAAATTTTAGCCCTGGGTTAGGTGCTAGCATTTGGCTTTCTTTGGCTGGATTAATAATTTATAAAAATTGCTAGAGGTAGACACTGATTTTTACTTCCTAGCCCAATGTAGAACTTAGAGTAAGCTATTAAAAATGGATTGCCTGATTATACTATGCAGTAAGTCTAATGCTTATAATTACCACTATACATGGCCATACTCCAAGGATATACACATTAGAAATGTCATGCTGTCACTTGCCTGCTGTGTGAACATGGGCATGCCACTTAAATACCTTAATATATAGTTCCTTCATCTAGTTAGTTGTGAGGATTAAAGATATTTGCCTATACACAGTAGTTGCATGCACTATCTACATGCACACAACTGCCAGGTACCACACTGGGTGTTGGATACATTTGTGAACAAAGCAGACCAGATTTTTGTCCTAGAGAGGACAAATGTCTGAATTTACATTTGGTTAGTGATTAGACAGAATCCACTCAGTGGGAGAACATGATAGCTGCCATTAATGAAAAAGTACTAAACTGAAACCCTGTCTCTCTTGTTTAGCACATGTCTGCCTTGTAAAATAGGTCTTAGAGTGAGCTCTTCCCATACTTGTTCATAGCATCATCTTCAGTCATCCATATTTATGGTTTTGACTGTTAAAATTGGTTAGTCTCTGCACTTTTGATACTATTAGTCTTGGGAATCTGGCTGTGGAGCCTCTTTCTCTGGGTCTTTATAGGTTGTCTCTAAGGTTCTAGAAAGGGACTCATAGAATGAGCTGTGAGTGACATGTTTGATCCTTTGAATCTCTTTGTGAAAGCCCAGTTTGTTCAAGTGAAGTCTGAATGGCTCAGAGAGGACACTGTAATGTTTGGCTTGCTAGCCCTGTCACTGACTTGTTAATATCTGCAGAAACACAAGCAGAAGAAATGTCCTAGGCCATCAGATCGATCAGCCCTCCTATACTCCTTTTCATGGGTGTCTGAAAGAGGAATCTTGTTGAGACTTTCTCTTTCTGTGGATGACTAATGGAAACAAAAATACTCTGGAAACCGCCCAGACACAGTGTGATAGCTTTCTGACTGTGGGCTGTTCAGACATGGGAGCGTGTTAATGACCAGACACCATTGCCTTGGGAGCAGAGGAGGGGATTGTTATTGAATCTAGAGCCGTATCTTGAGAGGAACGGATAGTGACCCTTGAAGTGGCACAAAGGTGTCAGGTGCCCTACTTACACTATTTAATGTAAGCTGCATACAAGATAAGATAAATGAAAGGATAATTTAGAAAATACAGAAATCAGGGGACTTAATTTGATGTTGATTTGGAATTTTATACAATTTAGATGGCTGTCCTTTGAGGAGAGGAAATCTATGATATTTGGAGCATTTAAATCAGGTGTGGGCCTCCCCTGGTGGCGCAGTGGTTGAGCTCTGGGCTGAGAAGCTGCCAGCAGCTTCTGCAGTGCCGGTTTGATCCCCGGCTACCGGCAAGGGTCCCACGTGGTGCGACAGGCCTCTCTTGTCTCACCCACTGCTCCCCTTAGCAGTGTATTTCATCGGTCTGCCTGTTCTGTTCCCCGCTCTGGCTTTGGTGAATTCTCTCACCCTCCCACGCTTCTGACTGTACCCAGTGCTTGTATAAATAAAAAATAAATAAATATTAAAAAAAAATAAACCAGGTGAACATATAGATTGTATTGTCGTGAGAGACCAGGTCGCAGTTATCCCATCTTGTGTTGGTTGGTGTGGTTTGCTTTATTTATTGCCTGTATTTTTAAGGGGCCGGGAGGGAATATGTAATATGTGATAATGAAGAAAACATGTTTTGTGACTTTTTAATTGAATTTTGACTTAGGACACTTTATGTTGTGAATGTGAAGGATGTGTCATTTGGTCACCTTTTGAGAATCTGAGAAAATTTGGGTCTCTGGCACATAATCAGTTCTACACTTGTCTCCCTCCCATTTATTGCTGCAGAGACACATTTTTACCAAAGCAGAGAGAGGGGTGTTACATGGTTGTTTCTCAGAACCACCAAGAGCAGAGTTCAGACGTTCTGGATAACTCAGCTGATGCCCTGCTGCCTGCTAGGGTGTTGTTATGTGAGAAAGACTTGTTTCCTTGCTGAGGGCTAAGAACATGTCACAAAGCCCAATTGCTGTGGGGATTGTTGCAGGGAGCTCTTCACAGGATTATACAAGGCTGGCTAGTGACTGAGTTTTAGATGCCTTGAAGAATTGGCTTGAGGGATGAGAATAAAAGTTTTGAAAACTCCTTTCTTCCTAATCGGTGGCATTAACCCTTTTGAAACCAGTCTGAAGCTCTTTCATGCCTTTTCCGGAAATAATAAAGTATAGCATCTTCAGATTTAAACTACTAATAGTTTTTTTTTTTAAGATTTATTTTTTTATTTATACAATAGCTGGGGTACAGGCTACAGGCGCGGGAGGGTGAGAGGATTCACCAGAGGCAGAGTGGGGAGCAGAACAGGCAGACGGACCAAAAGTACTGCTGAGGGGAGCAGTGGGCGTGACAGGAGAGGTCTGCTGTGCCATGTAGGAATCGGCTGTTTGGGAATCGAACCCACGCTGCAGAGGCTGCGTACAGCTTCACAGCATTGCGCTCAACCTGCTGTGCCACTGGGGAGGCCCTAAACTACCAATAGTTGGTGTGAATCACAGGAAGGCACTTTGTGGGTGCTAGGTATAAATCATTCGCTCTACATACTTAGTTAAATTTGACACCAGAGGAATGAATTAGCTCCAGCCAGAGATAATAGTGGGTTAAGGCATTCTGCAATACAATCAGGAATTTTCACTATAACTTCTTTGTCTCAGTATTGAGTAAAGTCCATCTGGCCATTTTGATAGTTTGGACAAGATTTCACCCATGAAAGTGTTCTCCTCAAAGCTAGTGAATCAGTGTCATCCAGGGCTCCTTAAAAAGAAGCACATTTCTGAACCCCTTCCTCTTAGTGCTTACCAGTGCAGATAACGGGTTTTTTGGTTCTCTGAGTTTTTTGCAAGTGTGAGCATGCTCTAATCTAATGCAAAGTGTAAAGGACAAAACCAGAGATTTTTTTTCCCCTCCTTCTAGTGAATCTGTTCACTCTAAGGATTTTGTCTTTTAAATAAAATAAACCAGAACTCCAACCTTCATTGGGTTGGGTGTCTGGGGAGTTTCAAATTAAGCAGAATGTTATCCCTGTTTCTCAGAAAACCCTCCATTTGCACTGTTTCCATTGACCATATTTTTCTCATAGCATCAGTAACTTCACAAAAAACACCTTGCTCCTTTTTTTTAGTCTCTACCCTTTAAATTTTTCTAAAAATTGCCAGCACCTTTCCAAGTCAGAAAAATAAACCAACCCATGTCTGAAGTGATCTGAAATGACTTAAACAATGCAAATGATTCCGAATTTCCTACTTGGGACTCTTTCTCTCCTCAAAGGACAACACTCTAAACTGTGGAAAATCCAAAGCAAAATCGAATTAAACAATCCCCTAATTCCCTTAAGTAATTTCTGAATTATCCTTTTATATACCTTGTATGCAGTTTGCAAGTGAATATCACTGTGAGAGCTACAGTTTGTCAGGGTTTAGATCTAAATTAGCTTGTGAGATTGCGTCCTTTTGAAGCTGTATACATACCACAGGTTGTTGGCTAGTTTTCCAAAAGCAATTAAAATACCCACTGTTATAATTAAGCTTGTTACTGGTTGTATGTTCAAGTTATAAAGTGTATTTGGCAATTAAGGAAACTGAGATTGAGGCTTTTGGCTGGGCTGTCTGGGATATAGCAGACTGGTTTTCACCTTGGTATTCTGTTAGGAGAATCACCGATAATGGGCTAAATGATAGATCAGAATTTAAGTCTTTGGGTGTTTATCATTGCTCCATAAATAAGAAAAACTGTAGTTTTTATATAAAAGCTTAACTTAGGAAATATGAACTTCTGATTTTATCTTGCTATATATTTGGAGACAAAAATCTAAGCTTGTTTTCTTTTAGCTGAGAAGTTTTTTGTAAGAAGCATTATTTTATCATTAAGAAGGTAGTTTCACTTTGACAGTAAACATTTAATTTGTAAAATAACACCTTCATTGCTCTGGTCAAATTTATTGTTTGTTTGTTGAAAGGGTGGTTTAGAGGAAATGTTACTGGTATTACATGTGAATAATGTCTGCTTCTGAACTGTACAGCATATAGAAAGTATAAGTTGTGTGTCTACCATGTTACACTGAGATTTGTCTGAGCTGGTGTGTGGGAGAGAGTTTAATTGTTAGGACTGACCTTGCTAGCAAAGTGGTTTCCTTTGCATGTTACATACATTTTATTCTTTCTTTCTTCCCATTGACCATTTTGGACTAGTTTGTTTCTTGATACCAGGATGATATGGTGACTGAGACCATGGGTTCAAATGAGTCATTTAGTGAACATGTTGAGGTTTTCTTGTGTATTCTATTTTCAAATCCATTTAGCACACGTGGAGGAAGACAGACCACTTAGTTTATGTGGTTCCATCCCATTGCCTTGACTATTTGTGCCCCCATGCAATTAAACATGAAAATTACGGTTAAGAATGAGCTCAACATTTATAGCTGGTAAGGAATAGGGCTTTACAGGATGTTCAAATTAGAGAAGACAAAAAGGCAAGTGTTTTGTAATTATTATTTGGTTTTGAGGAATAGTGGAAGGATTGAGTCTGATTTTAAATTTATTCCATTACAGAGTTCCCGTAAGGTTGTGATTAACGATATAAATTATTTTCTTTATTGCAGAGAGATTACACTACTAGAGATACCTTTTTCATGGGAAAAACAGTGTTTATTTGTGGTTTTCTGGACATAAGTCTATAATACATTAGTATAGAATAAATTTAAAGACTTGTGGTTCTGAGGACATTTGCTTTGAACCCATTTATAGAAGCACATGCCTGTTCCTTTGTAACAAATTTTCCATAATTTATTTCTAGTCTTGTAAAAACAGAGGGGGAATATCAACCATTTATTAGTTTAGTTCCTTAACTTGTGTTCTACAGTTTTCCCATGTACAAAACAAAATAAAACCAGTCTATGCTTTAACTCCAAAACAGATGATTGTTGCTTTTGAGGAAATGTTTCTTCCAAAAGTGTACATTTGATGCAATATGTGGTATGTATTTATGTGTGGTGTTTTATAGTTAAAATTTAACATAGACATCATGAAAATGATACACATGAAATGAAATGAAATGATAGTAAGATATTAACTTAAACAAAAAGGAGAGAATACAGTAGTTTCTAGTTAGTTTTACTAGTAGGTCCAATTACCTTAATTAACCTTACTCATAGTTCATGCTTTGATGTCCTTTCCTTTATAAATTTATATTTAATCTCAAAACTCAGGATTATGCCCTTCCTTTGTGCGCCCATAACACTGTCATTTTCTTATCATGCTGTATTATTTGTTTGATTTCTTCATTTGTCTATCAACTATTAGGACATGGATATATACCTTTTTATTTTACTTTATGCCTATGAATTATTTTTACAAAATGGAGGGTAATTGACATACAATAAAATCCACACATTTTTAATTTATAATGTGTTGTGTTTTGACATAATATATACCTTTAAAACTATCCCATAATTAGTGAATATATCCATCATTCTCAACACTTTGCTCATTTCCCTTTAGAAGACTTACCTCCTAGCTCTCTCTGTTCTCCATTCTCCACTGTTCTCAGATCTTCACTGATCTGCTGTCTATCACTATAGATTGATTAGCATTTCCAAGAATTTTGTATGTAATGATATCATAAATTATGTACTTCTTTCTTTTGTCTGGTTTACACACTGTGTAATTATTTTGAGATTGGTAAGTGTGGTAGCATGCACTGATATTTTACTTTTCTTTTTTGAATAGTAGTCTGTTGTTTTGATATACCAGAATTTGTTTACCATTTATCTCTTTTGAGGCATTTGCATTGTTTCTAGTTTTCTGTTATTATAAGTAGAACTATACAGTGTGTATGAAGCATATGTTCGTTTTTTTCTTTTTGAATTTTAAGAATCCTTTATGCAATATGAATTAAGGTATTTTACCAAAGATATGATTTGCAAATATATTCTTTCAATTTGTGGTTTTGTCTTTTAATTCCTATTAACAATGTCTTTTTGAGAGTAACAGTTTTAAAATTTGGTGAAGTACAGCTGTCAATTTTTTCTCCTATGGATTATATTTCTGCTGTCAAGATTAATAAATCTTTAATCAAAGTTCACAAAAGTTTTCTTCCAGAAGATTTGTAGTATTAGATTTTATGTTTAGGTCTGTGATTCATTTTGTTAAATTTTATATATGGTATGAAGTATGAATTGAAGTTCATTTTTTATAAAGGATATCGAGTTGTTTCAACATTATTTGTTTAAAGACTGTTCCTGCTCCAATGAATTGCCTTTGCACCATCATCAAGTTAGTTGTCTACATATGTGTGGATTTACTTAAAGGTTCTCCATTCTGTTTTAGATTGAGGTCTTTTCCTTCTCCATTGTCATACTGTTGTTTTTTTTTTTTTTTAAGATTTATTTATTTATACAAGCACTGGGGTACAAGCCAGAGGTGTGGGAGGGTGAGAGAATTCACCAGAGACAGAGCAGGGAGCAGAACAGGCAGAAGGACCAAAGTACACTGTGGATGAGGCAGGAGAGGTCTGCTGCTCCATGTGGGAATCTCTCTGGCTGGCTGGGAATTGAACTGGCACTGAGGAGGCTGTGGACAGCTTCACAGCGCTGTGCTCAACCCACTGCACCACCGGGGAGGCCCCTGCCATACTGTTTTGATAACTATAGCTTTATGTTGTTTTAAAATGAAGTGATATGACTTTTCCATCTTCACTACTTGTCAACATTGTTTTGATTATTTGCCTGTCCATATAAATTTTAGAATTATTTTATCTGCATCTACCAAAATATCCTTATGGAATTTTCATTGAAATTTTATTAAATTTGTAGATCAGTTTGAGGATAATTATTTACTATGTTGAGTCTTCAAATACCTAATCATAATATGTCTCATTAATATAAATATTTTTTGAATTTAATTCATGAACTTCGTGTAGTATTTAGCGTATTTGACACAGGTATGTTTAATACTTGTTATATAACTTTAATTCAAGATGTCCTATTTGGTGGGGCTTTTGAGACATGTTTATATTCCATCCTTGTATTAATAACTTCGGTTTTCTTAGCCTTCATCATGGTCTATGTTTTCCTGAGGAAGTCAGATTTCATTTGGAGTCAAATTGGGTATAGGTGGTCAGGTCATTGAGAACTTAGGTAACTGCTTCATTTTAACATCACTCAATTAATGACATTCAAACAATTGGTGTAGCTCCTTCAATTTTTCTTGCACCATAGCCCCTCAGCCCCCCAAAAAATGTGGTTTCAGAAGAATTGAGTAATTCTAATCCAACTTTGGTTGAAAGTAGAATTTTAAATAGCTGAAGAGCTGATCACTTTTCATTCTGGGTAGGTAACAGCTGAGAGGCATTGGTGGCTTTTGAAGCTCTAATAACTGATAGTTTTTCTTACCCAGAAAATAAGGACATATTTTAGGTCTGGAACAGATAATATATAGGCCTGTGGAGTGGTGCAGTAGAAGGATTCCTAGCAATCATCTGTTCACAGAAAGGGAAAGTAAACCAAAGAGACTTGGTTACTTGGTTTCCTTCCAGGAAAGCCTATCCGTTTCCATCAAAACCCACAGAGTCAGTTTAAGCGGTCAAAATGGAGAGATAAAGGAGTGGTCCTAGGTTTTTAGGGCCAGAGTAGTCATTGATCAGAGGTGGATGATGTGACCAGTAGGATCCTATGACAACTTCCTGTGTGGGACAGACATGGATGGTGATCATTTACATAAACTAGTGAGGATGCTTTGTGCCAGGCACTATGCCAAGTGAATTACATATATGAATTCATTTAATCCTAACAGTCTTGTGATGTATAGGTACTGTAATCATTCCATTTTGTGAGTGAGCAAAATGAGGCACAGAAGAAGCAGGAATTTTTCTAGTTAGTAATGGAGATAGGAGAGGAATCTAAGCAGTATGACTCTTGAGCACACACTCTTAACCACTCAATATACTGTCAGACAGATGGCCAAAGAATGTGTCTATTATGAGAGCCCATAAGGAAATGATCCCTAAATCCCTCTCTGCTTTTCTTGGGAACCTTGAGTTTCAGTTTCAAAATAAGAAAAATTCATGTCAGTGATGGATGGTGCTTTTCATTTCTGAAGTTCTAAATTTAAAGGTCAGGGCCTTTCTGGTGGCACAGCGGTTGAGCACTGGGCTGCGAAGCTGCCCGCAGCCTCTGCAGTGCTGGTTCGATCCCTGGCCGCTGGATGAGGGTCCCACATGGCACGCAGACCCCTCCTGCCGTGCCCGCTACTCCCCTCAGCAGTGTACTTCGTCAATCTGCCTGTTCTGTTCCCCAGCTCTGATGAATTCTCTCACCCTCCAGCACTTCTGACTGTACCCAGTGCTTGTATAAATAAATAAATAAATCTTAAAAAAAATAAATTTAAAGGTCTTTGGAATGTATAGGTTTTCATATATTAAGAGTGAATGTGTGTGTGTATGCATACAAACCATTCACTCATTTAAATGTCACATCTTTTCCACAACTTTCTATTATCATTTTATGTTTTCCAAGTTTTTATCTCTCCTTACTGAGGAAGACAGACTCAGGCTTATATAAAAATGGGCTTGAATGTGCTTTTGAGAGTTGGCAACAAGAGACTGCTACTATGCGTACTTCTGTGGGGCCAGATTTAAGTTCTTTAAAAGAATCCCAGTCACTAACATAAGCAGGTATTGAAAAAGAGAGGCTATGGATTGGCTACCTGGCACTGACTGACCAAGTGCTCCTGGGTTCATTTGCCACCACCTCCCTGGATTGTGGGCATTACAGATTAGGAGGTTGACTGGTGGACTCTGTTTGTGATTGTAGATAGATGTTTCATAGCATTTCAGCTCTGTGCTCCTGTGTAGTCACGGAGCCATGCTTGACCATATAGCTCTTAGGGAAAACAAGAACAGAAGCATTGGATACCCTTCTGAACTATGTAGGAGGAAGAATAGAAGGGAACAAAAGGAAAGGAAAAGTGATGGAGATATATGTTACTTTGCTGTTTCTGTTGCTGGGTGGGCCATACTTAAACTAGTTGTACTTGTGCCTTGGGAAAGATATGGAAATAGATCTTTTGAAGTATAGGCTGGAGTAATTACTTTATTGTTATTATTTTCAAATTGAAGTATAATTGACATTTAGCATTGTATTAGTTTTAGGTGTGCAGTATGTTTCAGAAAAATGATCACAGTAAGTCTAGCTATCCTCAATAGCTCTCACCACAAATAGCGCTCTCTCTCTCTCTCTCTCTCTCTGTGTGTGTGTGTGTGTGTGTAAGACCTTTTAAGATATACTCTCTTAACAACTTCCGTGGCATATTCTTAACTATAGTGATCATGTAGTATGTTCTGTCTCCAAGACCTACTTGTTTATAGCTCGGGGTTTTTACCTCTTGACTCCCCTTTATCCATCTCCTCTTAAAGGGAGAAAATAAAGATGAGTGGAAACGTTCTCTCCCACTCTGTCTCTCTTTTATACATACCCAGATATATACACTATCCATGTTTTTGCTAACTACAGAGGCTAAACAATGCAGCTGGAAAGAATTCATCCACTGTCTTAATCCTTTGGTGAGATTATTATGTGATTGACCCATGTACTGGTTAGCATGAGAGTCTTCTTGTTTCTGCCAGTGAAGGAGGCCAATGATGGCATTTGAGCTTGATGCTTCAGTTTATGTCACTAAAAATTTATTGAGGGCCTTTTTTGTGCCAGGTATGTCGTGTGTACCTGAGGTATGGCATGTAAAGGTTAATTGTTAAATCAGTCTATGGTGATCTGGAGAGATTTCCATTTCTCAGATAGATTCCCCTATGTCCCATATAAGACAAAGGTCATATGATGGAACTTACATTAAAGATTATTTTAAACTTTTCAGTAAATATTACCCATTCTCCCAGAAAATGTTTGGGCATATCAGGATCATTGATGGGTATGTAGTTTCCTGTTTGCTGCTGTAACAAAATACTAAAAAACTTAAGGCTTGAGACAATACAAACTTAATATTTTTAGGGTTTTGAAGGTTAGAAGTCCAACATGAGTCCCACTGGGTTGCAACCCAAGGTGTCTGTGGGGCTGTGTTCCTTCTGGAGGCTCTAGGGGAGACTGTTACCTTCAGTTTTCTAGCTGTTAGAGGCTTTTTGCATTCCAGACATGAAATTCTTTCTTCCCCTTTAAAGCAAGCAACACTAGCAAGTTGAATCCTTCTTATGATGCTATCTTTATATTTTCTGCTTCCATCGTCACATCTTCCTTTTCCATAGAAGGAAGAACCACCAAGACAATGCAGGATAATCCCCTTATTTGAAGATTAACTTATCAGATTCTTAATTCCATCTACCACTTTAATTCCCCTTTGTCATGTAACATATATATTCACAAATTCCAAAAATTAAGGCGTTTATACTTTTGGGGCACCGTTATTCTACTTTCCACAATAGGGAGAACTTTTCCAAACTTTGTTCGTTTTCCCACTCAAATAAGTTATATAATGGCCTCCTTCTAATCCTTTGCATAATGCATGGTTACTTATAAACGTGTGCTGTGTACGTGACTCATGGGAGGCTTATCATTCATTGCTTTAAAGTTTAACTCCTCTTCATTGTGATAAAACCCCAGCCTCTTAAACATGTAACGATTAGTTATGTAGAATCACAGTGTTGCAAGGAAGCTAGAGATCTTCATGACCCTGCAAGCAGGGGCTTGCAGACACTATTATATCTCTTGCAAATGTGACTGTCCCAGCTTTGCTGACATGGAGTGGCCTGCCTTGGCAGATAATCTTTTTTTGAATAACTCAGTTTTTCTATCAGAAGGTTCTTGCTTTATTTTGAAGAGAAATCTCTCTTTTGGCAGGTTTTGTAGAATCTATTGGTTCCTTCTTTTTTTACTCTCGGGGGTCATATTGAATAAATCTAATTTCCTCTTTCACACTTGAAGCCCTTGAGATTTTTTTAAAGACAGCTATCATATCCCTCAAGTATTCAGACTAAGAAATCTCAATTTCTTCAACTGGGTTTCACATGAAACTGTTTTGAGACTTCTTTCCATCCCTGTTCCTCTCCTGAGTATGATACAAAACGAAGAAGGGGTGACTGAAGGATGATTTAATAGGAGCCTTTAAATGCCAAGGGAATTGTCATACAGAGGAGGCTGGTAAGATCTTTGCCATCACCACGGAAACAAGAAATCACAGGCTTATATTGTGGCTAAAGAGATTTAGGTATCAGGAAACCCGTCTTAACCTTGTGGATTGAGATAGTACAATGGACTGCCACGGGAACTTGAGATATCTTTTGCCCTGGAAATGTATAAGATCAGCCTTTAACCTCATAATTCATTTATTTTGTGTAAGAGACTTTGCTTTTAGTTAAATGTTCTGCTTAAAGTATTCTTGTCACTGCTTGTCATATATGCCTGATGCCTGGATTTCCCTCTTGTGTTGGTTCATTGGATGTAAGGCATCATCATGACTGCTGTTAATCGCAGGGGGAAGGAATATGGTTCAGGGCTTTATGAAGGAAGGGAAACAGTGGCGTAGCTCAGGATAATTAATAGCAAGTGGAGTGACAGTTTGATTCCCTAGTAGGGACCCTGGCATTGTTGAAGGAAAAAAAATCACTTTATTCTTTCATAGAGAGAGGCAGCTGTAATTCTGGTTGGATGGAATCCAATTAAAAAGAACTGACATGCAAATTGATGATCAGACAGTGTGAGCATAGAAAAAGTCCAGGAAGAGTTCTGTAAGAAGTGGCAGAGAACAGTGTAAGTAATTTGGCATAGTTTTATGCGTAAGAAAAATGGAAACACATGGGTCGACTACCTGAACAATTGTAAATCTGGAATCTCAGCTAGGAGAGAACAGCAGATTGGCTGATTTGATGGGTTTATATCTACAGAAGTTCTGGACATTTTGGAGTTGAGGCATACATTTTGGGAATTAACAGCCTGTTACAAGAGAATGCTTATAAATCAACCCTTGAGGGTTATAGGTTTCTAAATTGGTGCTGGTTAAATATAATATCCCCAAGAATATATGAGGGGAGTCTAAGCTTGGCTCTTGAAAAGAAGATTTCATTGTACAGATATACTTCACCTGACCTAATGATGTGTCCTCAAAAGATTTGTGTGAGAATTAACTCCTAAATTTAGGATGAAATAGGAGTGCTTGCCATTTATAGTAATGCTATTATGAATCATTTTCTAAAGTGAAAATCCTTTTATAACCAAAGTCATGCCCAATTTATCCCTTGAGTAAATTCATAAGTCCATATATTAGGTTTGCTTAGACACAGGTATTTTTCTTTGAAATGAAATAATTGTAGGGACACGTAGCATTTAAGCTTTAGAATAATAGAGGAAAAAATAGATGGAATTTTGTAAGAAGTCATTATATTGCTTTTTAGGGAGAAAAACTCTGATTTAAAAGTTAGTTAGCTTCTGCTATTACGGGTCAAGGAGAAGGCTGCCTAATAGTTCTGTATTACAAGAATTATTATATTCTTTTTGGAATTGCGATAGAAATGGCTATGAAATGTTTTGAGGACTTGGGAAAATAGGATCACAACATTTACTAGGCCTTACTCAGAAGAGAGTCAAAGAAGGTGAAATGGAATTCACCCAGAGAAATCTGTGGAAGATTGAGAAGCTAAGCAAAGACTTAGTGGTGGCATGCAACAAGGAGAGACCAGAGTATTGTCAGTAGGACATCCTGTTGTCATATGGTCAGCATCAAGGGACATTAACAGAGGGGATTCAGAATGACCAACATCAGTTTGTTGGTCCAATCGTAAGTGGACCATGTGTTTAAGTCCCATGAGATTCCATCTCCTAGTTGCTCTTATCATGTGATTATAACATCCTGATAACAGAGTGCTGTGAGTACTGAGAAACAAGTTAGGGATAATCATGCCAGAAAAGGTCTGGAATGAAGAAGAGTTTCACTTGGTGGTCAAGACAAGAAAGAACATTGTAGACTGATAGAGGGTAAGTGAAGTTGGATAAATTTAAAAACGAGTTTTGTGTCTGGAAGTCCTTGAGAGCACAGGTGCATCGTGACATATGACTGACAGGACTGGGAAGTGTAGGTGAGAAGGACATTTGATGCAGATGTTGAGATCTGACTGGGGATGTTCTTGCTAAGTGGTGAGCTCCAAACTCTTTAAGCAAGGAAACACACACCTGAAAGATGATGAAGGATGGATTGGAAGAGGGAAAGGTGTAGAGGGAGGATGTAGAGCAGGGGTGGATATCAATTTTCTGATTTTTAAATGCGTGAGGAAGTTTGGAATGCTGCATTAAAGGACAATAAATAAAAAGCAGTTCCCTTGGTTTATGGATGTATAGAGCTAAAGAGCAAAGACCAATAATTCTTATAACTATTCATTTTTTTCCATAACAGGTAAAGCTGTGTTATTGGGCTTGACAGAGTGGAGAGAGCTGTTTTGGTTCATAGACTAGAAAACTTTAATTGGAAAATGCTTTGGCAAACAAATTCTTATTCTAGGTCATGTGTTTGTAGCTGTGTGACCTCAGACTTTTCATTTATCTGTATTTCGGTTTCCTTTTCAAGAATGAACTTTGTTGATATGCCTACATTGTTGGTGTGTACAATGAAGTATGGTATTGGAGAAATTCTTGCTTTTTTTTTTTTAGATTATTTATGCATACAAGAACTGAGATACAGGCCAGAGGTACGGGAGGGTGAAAGGATTCACCAGAGACAGAGTGGGGAGCAGAGCAGGCAGATTGACTGAAAACACTGCTGAGGGGAGCAGCGGGTGAGACAGGAGAGGTCTGCCGTGCCATGTGGGTTGCTTTCTGGCCGGCCGGGAATCAAACCTACACTGCAGAGGCTGCAGAAGGCTTCACAGCCCTGTGCTCAATCCCCTGCGCCACCAGGGAGGTCCCAATTGGAGAAATTATTTCTGTGGAAATTTCCTTTACACATTCTGGGTAACACAGAGAGTCCTTTGCTTTAATAGCAATACATTTAAAGATAGTAGAACGTAAGTGTTGAGAAAGAGGGAGAACGAGAGTGAGCACATGCATACTCTATCTGGAATTGCTGGGATATGGCATTACCGCTCATACCCTGAGAACACAAGAGGTGGCCTGTGCAGTTTTTAAAACAGACATTAGAGGAGTGACTTTTTGCTGCTTATAGTCTATACACGTCAAAACATATTCTGTTTTAACAGTTGGCGAGAGCTACTGTAGTGCGGCACACAAGCAAAAGGGAGGATTTGATCATGTTAGATGTGCTCCTGCATATTAACCTGCAGGTCATAGCAGTCTCTGTTCCAAAGTGCTGTGGACCAGACAGTTAGGCACTTCATCCCAGTTTTTACTGCCTTCATCAGTCACAGCAGCTCTTGTAAGGTCCCTCCTCTCTCTTGGTCATTTGGAGTAGCTACATTGTGGTCTGTGGATATATGGAATTTTATATATGCCTGAGACTTCTGGTTTTTTTTTTTTTTTTTTTTTTAAATTTGGGAAAACTTTGGAATGCTTTCCTCTTTTTAAAAAGGGGGAAGGAAAGGAATGATTTCTCAGGATTGCTTTGGGGTGGGTCCATTTTATAGGGATTTTGACAAAAAATAGAATAGCTTAATGGTTACTGTTAAGTAAATGTCCTGGAGTCTGGTTGCCTTGGTCTCATTTCCAGCTTTACCATTTATTAGTTTTGTGACCATGGAAAAGTTAAGTAGTTTTCCCACCTGAAAAATAGGGAATAATATATGTACCCGCCTGGAGGGTGGTTGTGAGGACAATGTGAATAAATACTCATAGGTACTTAGATCAAGGAGTGGTACTTAGACCAAGGAGTGGCACATAATTCATGCTGTCTTGATGGTATCTGCTGCTATTCCTGGCTCTCTCTAGCCACTGGCACTTCTGGACCTTGAAAGAAAGCCTGACAGAAGCCAAGCCTTTACTGCTTGCTATATCAGAAAATGACTTGGTGGCAGAGTGCTAGAAATGACTCAGTGGGTAAGTAATGGACTATTGAGCGTCACACCCCAGTCCACCGGCATTGTATCAGGAACAACTCATTACATTCTAATGTTCAATGAAATGGAAGAGTGGTCTCAGTCTACCTCCTCAGGCAGTGACAGAAGTCAAGCCAGAAATTCTAGAGTGTTTGGGAATCACTGGGAAGGGATCATGGCAGTCTGTGGCAGCACGGTGGTAGGGGATGGAAGGGACCCTCAAAATAAGCTATAACAGCAGTATGAATTATGACGGTTCTGACCAGCAGGAAGGGTCTCCAAGGTATTTCTTTTTTTTTTTTTAAGATTTATTTATGCATACAAGAACTGAAGTGTAGAACAGAGGTGCAGGGGGTGAGAGGATTCACCAGAGAGATTGAGGAGCAGAAGAGGCAGACTGACTGAAATACAATGCTGAAGGGAGCAGTAGGGGAGTCAGGAGAGGTCTTCTGCACCATGGGGGTGGCTCCCTGGCCAGCGGGGATCCATGCTGCAGTGGCTGGTGATAGCTTGATAATGCTGTCTTTAATCCCTGTGGCCCCAGGGAGGCCTTCCATGGTATTTTTGATGTAAACACGGGATGCTGTCAAGTTCGGGAAAATAAGTCACTCAGCTGGAGGAATCTGACCACTTGGGTGTGATCCCTGATCTGCCACCAGCATTGTACATGACATCCCCATGGATGAGTCACATTTTCTCTCCAATGGTCTCAGTTTCTTTGACGTGAAATGATCAGATGATTTCTTGACTTTGTCTACTCCATGTTCTATGATTTTATAATTTCATTGTCTTTCAAGAACTAAGTGAGATAGTGAGTGTTGCAGAATAACCTGCTGTAGACTTTGGGCCAAGCAAAGCTTCAAGGGTTTTTTTTTTTTTGTTGTTGTTGTTGTTGTTATTTCAAAGAAGTTGCTGTTTAAAAGACTGTGGGGCATTTCATCATGAATTTGTGAGGGAATCGTCTCTTTAATCTCTCACATTTCCTTTTTTCCCCTACAAACTATCTCCACAGTTCTAGTGTTGTCTTGTGCCCTCCTGATCAGCACTTTTGCAGAGAAATGAAAACATTGCACTTTTAAGGGCACAGAAAGCAAAAAAAAAACCCTATAGCCTCAGAATTCAAGGTTACAGAATTGGTTAACTTTATGGTCTGTTTTGCTGAGCTGAATGAAAAAGATTTGATTGAATGTTACTACTTAGGGATAAATATTAATAATCACAAAATCCTCCAGTGATAATTTTCCCCCTCTTTACAAAGAATTTCAAATTATGATGTAGGATTTGGATTATTGTCAACTGAATATGAGTGTGACATATGTGGAGTAACTTGATAAAGGACTCTTACTACTTGGTTAGGGAGGAGCAATTCTTTGGAGGGAATTGTGCCTAGAGAGGAAATGTGTTCAGGGTTTTTGGTGTGTAGTGTTATTTTGTTAGAGCTCAGATATAAGTATCTAGCAACTGCTCTAGACCCTCATAATATTAGCTAACAGGAATGACTTTGAAAAAAGTCATCAAAGATGGATTTTTTTTTTAAGATTTAAGAACTGAAATGTTTTTAATTTCAATTCCCCAGAGAAGAATTTGTAGGTTTGAGAGTTACTAATAATACCTAAGGAAATCTTCATTGCAGACTTAAAATACACTCACATATAATTGTATTTTTGGTCCTGCTTTTTGCTTCATTCTCTATTCCATCTGACTTTACTTTGGGGGGGGGTGGTGGGAATGAGGTATGATGTTGATATTAATTTATGTAAGTGTAATTAATAGAAATATATCAAACACTTGGTGTGTATCAGGAGTTACCATGAGAGGTAAGAGATGTCCCCTGCCCTCATGGATTCCACTCGATTAAGGCACAAGAGTTTGTATATGAGCATGGTTATTGGCATGGTGGTGTTTTCAGTGGCCTATCATCTAACCTACATATGGTTGGTAGACTACATGCTGGAGATCTGTAGTAAGTATTTTGGGAGCATGGAAGAGGGGGCATTTGCAAATTGAAGAGCAATCAGACAGACTTTCATGAAGGAGGTAACTTGATAATGATACTTGAAGTATAGTAATGAGTATGCCTTCCTACATGTATAGTCCAGGGAGAAGTTTATAGACGTGTATGGATCAAGGCATGAGAATGTGGAGGTGTTTGGCCTTTGAGCGAGGGTCCTCAAAATAGTAAATATAGTGATGGTGTAGGACTGTTTCTCTAAGGGGCAGTGGCAAATGGCAGGCTCTTTGAGGACCATGTGCTCAGACTTGAAAAGTGGTCCCTGGGGATTTCTGTACTGGGAATAGTGCTAGCTCTCCCAGATTCCACTGTCTCCTGAAAAAGTTGTGCACTGTCATGTGGAACTACCAACATCAGTTCCAGTTAATGTGTACGTATGGGATCTGGGCAGCAATTTGCAGTATGTTGGGTGTTATGTGAAAATACTGGATATACATGATTGCAGTTTTGGCATACACAAGAACTTGTGATGCTGACAGACAGAGAGTTCAAAGAAGGGTTAGGGAGAGAAATGTTAGATTAGCTTCCCCCTACTCCCTTCCATTGTTCTTACCTTAGCTAAAAATTAGATCATCTGGGAGTCTTAAATTCTTGTGTGCAATTTGCATCCACTTAAATACTCAAAATCTTAATTGTACAAAACAATAAATTTTGACAAATACGCACACCCATGTGACCCACATACATATCAAGTTATGGGACAGGATAGTTGAAGGAGTTTGATGGAAGGAAGGAGAGAAGCTGTGTAGGGAGGGTCTCTCTCTCCCCCAGGATATTGAGTCCCCTTGCTAAATGCTGCTTGGTGTGGCTATTCTTCCTGATTATTCAAGATAGTTCCAAGTTAAGCCTCCCACAATTGTAGCCTAAGAACCAGTAACTTGAAAACTCAGGAATGCTTTCTCTGGTAAAGCATATAAAAGCATTAGATTTGAGACTAACTTCCCCTGGATTATGGAAATACATGTGAAATCTGCATAATAACTAATTGGGTATGCACATTCTAAAATGATTGTGTGGGATTTTTTCTTTTTGAAGCCTTTTTTTGGGTCTTTTTTTTCTTTTAAATGTCTTTTGGCAAACATTAATTCACCCATTCTTCTCATGGGTAGGTAGTTCTGTCAGAAATGCTGTCTTTCTGAAACACTTCAAAGCAAAAAGGGACCAAAAGTTACAATGAAATAATGGTGTTCTTTAGGAACCTGCAAGCTATGTGGGCTGATAGGTATCTGCTTGTGACTTTTTTTTAAACATACATTTTCCTTCTTGGAGAGGTGGGAATCAGTCAGCTGAGTCCCTTTTTTTCAAGATACAAGTTCCTAAACAACTGTAGAGAATTAATTTCAGTCAGAGCAGGCAGAGCTTTAATCTCAACTTTCTGCTCAGTGTTACGGAAAATCCTCTCTAGAAAAGAGCCAGTATCTCCCTGCTATGGGATGTTAAAAAATTCAGATGAACATTCGATTTTTGAGTGTTTTCCTAGTAGAAATAGCATGGAAAATCCTTTAGTGAGCTAGGTTTTACAGTGCACAGAGAAAGCAAGTGTTTGTGATATATTTATGTTTGTGTGTGTGACATATTGGTTGTACTATTTTCTTGTTCTTGATAGAATTCAAATATACCATGTCCAACTCCAAACATCATTTTTCTGTGAGGGGTGAGACATTTTAGGCAAGAAAAAGCTTTATTATTAGCAACCTTTAATTACTTCTTGAATATGTATATTCTCTTCAAGACAAGGAAGATGGTGAGAGGGGAATTACTTTCCTTTCTCTAGTTACTATTGTATTGAACAACACGTGAAATCATAGGTATTACTTTTAATAACATTTTTATAAATAGGGGAAAGAACCGGTGACAGGCTCCTTAGAGCACTGCCCCCATTTTTTCACTTTTATACCTTTATTTGTAGGGTTTATTTATAATGCATGCATCCGTTTTGTGGAGGCATAATCCCAACAAATACTTTGTATTTTGTTTAACATTAGAAATCCATTTCCTAAAAAAAAAAAAAAAAAAAAAAAGAAATCCATTTCCTATGTTTCTATATTATCTTCATAATTAATACTTTAACGATTGCATAATATTACATCAGATTATACCCTAATTTATATTGTTCTTATGTTGGAAGTTTTCATTTTTGTGCTGTTAGTGCATAAAGAACTATTTGTGTATAGCATTCCCCCCACCCCTTAATTTCATTGGCACATTCTCTGTTGTAGAATGGTAACAATTTGCGTTTGATTTTTTTTTTTGATGTTGTATGGGTTTTTCAGTATATAATTTATACTGTCTGCTGTCATCAGCCCCCCTCCCCCAAAATGGGTATACTTGCCTTAAAATTATCATTTATTTACACTTTCAAGGATAAAAATTTACTGCATTTCTTTCATATCTGTCACTACAGATTGATTTTTTTATGTACTAGTTTGAGGCCCATTTATGTTTGCCTTCTACTGGTTTATGATTTAGAACTTTCTCTTAACTGATCACAAGTTTTTATTTATTTATTTATTTATTTATTTATTTTTTGTGGGACCCTTGCCGGCGGCTGGTGAACAAACCAGCACCGCAGAGGCTGTGGGCAGCCCAGCGCTCAACTGCTGCACCACCAGGGGAGGCCCAAGTTTTTATGTTTATATATATATATATATATATATATATAGTAACCTCTGCAATGTTTGTCATGAATACTTTTTCCTGTGTGTCACTTGTAGTTTTTCATTCTAAAGGAGTTTGAGGTTTTGTTTCGTTTTTTCTTTTTTGATTGCTATCTCCTTGAGATCAGCAAACTGGTACATTGTTTCAGAAAACTAACACTAGTTCTGTTTCTTACCCTCTAATATTCCCATGGCTTAATTTAAGAGGTTTCTTTAATCTAGCTGAGTTTCTGTTACTATATGTGTCCTCTTCTTACCTTTTCTTACCTATGAGGAAAAGGTGGGTTTAAATCAGGAGCTTTGCATGATTCACAAATCTTAGGAGGGGAATGGAAACAGCCAAAATTCACATTTCAGCTTCCTGTGAAGTCTGCAAGTCTGTGTTTACTCATCTGTAGATTTAGGAGGAGAATAAATAGATGTACAGAGAATTTTTTAATGCATATAAGCCTTCTCTTAAGCACTGTCAAGAAGCTCCGAAGTGTTTTAAATACTAAACTTTGATTAGCATGTGTGCACCATCATTTCTTGGATTTTTCTCAAAACTTAAATAACACATAGGATTTTTGGTGTTTTCTGAAACCATTGAAAACAAACCACAACCCTGTTATCTGTGAACTTTGGAGATCTGGGTATAGAAAATAAAAGCAAGTTGAGGTTATCTATTAGAAATATATAGTATGCACACCACGTCTGGAATACTTGGTGAGAACTTTGGGACTGTGTAACAAAAACACATTCAGGAAATAGAAATGCTGGAGGCAGTACAAATAGGTTAACAAATAAGGACTTGATAGAAAGATTTGCTTAACACACCTTTGTCACTTATGTGACCATGGGTAAGTAACCTCTCTAACCGCAGTTTCCTCGGTTATGAAATGGGGATATTATTAAACACTGAGGAGTGTTTAATTGGTAACAAAATGTATATGAAGCACTCAACATGGTGCCTGACTCATAGCAAATGCAAGGTAAATTATAGCTGTTATCATTGCCTTTATTGTCTAACATCTGTGACCTGCAGGGTCCTTGAACATATTCTTTCTCATTTGTGAACCTGAGCACTTTATACAGGTGGATTTTTAGATATTCCATCAGCTTTTGCTGGAGGAATTATTCCCATTTGGGTACGTGTACAGCTTATGTATACTTAGTAGGCATTTGTCATATACTTTTTTTTTAAAGATTTATTTATTTATGCATACAAGAACTGGGGTACAGGCCAGAGGTGTGGGAGTGATAGGATTTACCAGAGACAGAGAGGGGAACAGAACAGGCAGATTGACTGAAATACACTGCTGAGGGGAGCAGCGGGCAAGTCAGGCGAGGTATGCTACACCATGTGGGTGACCTCTCTGGCTGGGGATTGAACTCATGCTGTAGTGGCTGCAGATAGCTTCATAGTTTGTGTCTTAACCCTTTGTGCCACCAGGGAGGCCCTGTTATGTACTTTCATGCTGACATCTTCTCACCTAAATAAGTTCTGAAATCCTATGTCAGGTGGCTTGCCCCCCCTTTACTCAGAAATGGTACACAGGGTCTGGACCCATCACCATTGAATTTCTAGCTCTAACATTTATTAACGTGATCTTAGGCAAGTTAGTTACTAGGTTGTGAATGCCACTCATTCCTTATCTGTAAAATGGGTAACACATAACTTGTGAGGATTACTTTAAGCATCACACTAGAAAGTGCTTTGTATAACAAGTCACAAATATACCTTTCTATGCCTGGCACAATAGTAGGTGCTTAGATATACAAGTTCATTTGGATTGGTGGCTGATGGGAAGGATGTGGCACCAAGTCTTAATTTTAGTATGGAAATTTATTCATTTAAAAAGTTAAAATTGTCCATTGGGGGCTAGTTGTCAAGCAGGGTGCTGTGCCAGGCTAATTAATACCACGCTGTGTTTGAGATGCTTGCTTCTTGCGGTTGTTAAGGGTGGGACATAGTAACATACATGTGCTCAAAGCAGTTCCAGTGATTTTTCTCTTCCATCAGGAAGTCAGCATGTAAATTTCACTGAAGGATGTCTCTGAGAAGACAGTTCCAGCTCTGCTGAGCAGATTTTGGGATGTGTAGTCTCTGTTGTTAGTATGGAAGGTTGCACATGAGAAGATTTGGCATAATAAAAAACACCATCACCACAAAAAAACCCTTTGTTCATATTGAAAAATGTTACCTCTGTTAATCCCCAAAGGAATAATTTATTATACTCTGACAATATTTTTGAGTAGTCAAAGAAAGCATGATATCTCAATTGAAATTTCTTTTTCTCTTTTTTTAAAAGATTTATTTATTTATACAAGAACTGGGGTACAGGTCAGAGGCATGGGAAGGTGAGAGAATTCACCAGAGACGAAGCGGGGAGCAGAACAGGCAGACGGACCAAAGACACTGCTGAGGGGAGCAGCAGGCGACAGTAGAGGTCTGCCTCACCTGTGGTAATATCCCTGGCCGGCTGGGAATCAAACCCGTGCTGCAGAGGCTGCGGACAGCTTCACAGCGTGGTGCTCAAACCCGCTGTGCCACTGAGGGCACATTCAGTGAGAGTTTTGCATTCTTTTTCACATTCTTTTTCACATTCTTTTTTGCACATTCTTTTTCATTCAGTAAGAGTTTTGCCTTTAGGAAGAGGATGTTGTTTCTCTTGGGGAGAGAGAGTGCCCAGTGGGCAGAGAAAGGTGAAGTGTTACTTCTTTCAATATAGATTGGTATTTAATTTTTATTTAAATACTCTGAGAAAAACAGAGGCAGTTCTACTGGGCAGCTTGCATTTTGCTAGTAATGGTGTACTTGGTGTATTTTCATTTTCTAGTTCTTTCACTCAAAGCCTGTATGTGCTTTTGGGATATGGAAGATTGACTTTGTCTTTGTGTCATTTCTCCTCTAACAGGATAGAGATGACAGGCTACTCTTAGATAATCCCTGTTGGCCACGGGGGCTCAGGAACCTGTGACAATCTCCTCAGTGTGGCTGGTCAGTTGGTGGCAAATTTAATGAAAGAGCAGAGAAGAACAGTTTTTTATTGAACTATGATACAGTACCAATGTGATTAATTCCTTGTGGCCTTGAAATGCTGAAGAAGTTAGCATTAGGAGTCTTTGGCATTATGGAGTCTGAAGAAGTGACCAGTTGTCAGTATTTTGATCATATTCCATAACTGTTCCTGTAGTCTAGTTGATAGGGAAAAGGTTGAAGGTGGGGATTCCCAGTGTGGGTGTTTTATCCTTCTCCTGTCCGAATCAGCAAGGTGTTCCTAAACTTTGGCACCAGTGAGTCTCTTAACAGTCAGCGTTTAAAATATACACGTTCTGTGGTTTGTTTATCTTCTTTGGGGTTCCTTAGTAGCAAATCCCAAACCACTCACCTTTTTTCAATAGTATTAATGTTCTAAGAGGGGCTATATGTTATATTAAAATCACAGTAGTTCTCTACGGGAAGGCTGGTTTTTAAATGAGACTTATTCAACCTCTCTTTTTTAGCTGGTGTTTCATTACCACCGAGGATTTATAATGCAATAGCTCTGAGGCGAAGCTGGTAAGAATGCCAGCTTCGCTAATATTTAGAGTCATAAAATTCTGGATATTGGACAAGCTCTTAATTACTCTGAATCCGTCTTTGTCTTAATAAAAGTTGGATTGTACCCACTAAAACAAGATGGCTGTGTTTGCATTAATCTCCAAATGTAGGTTAATACCTTTTTAAAAGCTGTCTCTTAGACAAGAGACTTGAAAATTAATTTCCCATTCTCAGCTTAAAATGAAGAGCTCTTCCAGTGTAGAATTTGAAGGGCTGCCATTTTCCTGATGTTGTAGATTCAAGTGCCAATAATAATTCTCTATACCTCTTTAGTGCTCTTTTTTATAAATGTCTGTAGGTAAAGAAAAAGTTTTTCTCTTTTGGCGCTTGTGGACTTGTGTGTGTGTGTGTTTGTGTGTGTGTATAAACAAACAAACAAACAAATAAATAAATAAATAAATAAATAAATAAAGCTGCTTCATAGTAAATAGATAATGTTCTGTTTTCTCAGTGGAGATGAGGGACATCATGATGGTCCAGGTAGTGGGAATACTATTATAAATCATTACTGGAGAAATCTGGAATTACATATTAAACTATTACCAAGGTAGATATTTTGATGTTTTTTTTGTCCTGTAATGCCTTAAGTACTTACATATTGGAGTCCCCATAATGGTAGGTTCTTAACTGCTTTCTCAAGTGCAAGTTAGAAACTATTCTCCCTGCCCCCTTTTTTTAGTCTCCATAGAATCTACCTCTATATGCTCACTTAGTACCATTAACTCAGGATTCGTGGATTTATACTATGCTACAGATAGTCTTTGTGATTGAGGTCTTCTCAATCGTTGACACATGAATTTTTGTTGCCTAGTTTCAATGAGGAATATCCAGTATACTATGCCATAGTGCTGCTTTATCTACAGTTTCAATTACTCTGGGTCAATCTTGGTCTAAAAATGTTTCATAAAATATTTTGAGAGACCACATTCACATGAATTTCATTATAGTATATTGCTATTGATCTATTTTATTACAGTTACTGTAGTTTTTTTAAAAAAAGATTTATTTATTTATGCATACAAGAGCTGGGGTACAGGCCATAGACACGGTGGGTGAGAGGATTCACCAGAGACAGAGTGGGGAACAGAACAGGCAGACTGACTGAAACACACTGCTGTGGGGGGTGGCTGGCGAGACAGGAGAGGTCTGCTTCGCCACGTGGGCTGCTCCCTGTCTGTCTGGGGATGGAACTCATGCTGCAGAGGCTGCAGTTGGCTTCATAGTGCGGTGCTTAACCCCTTGTGCCACCAGGGAGGCCCTACAGTTATTGTTGTTAATCTCTTATTGTACCTAATTTATGAATTAATCTATCACAGGTGTATTTGTATAGAAAAAAAAACATAGCGTGTATATATATATATATATATATATATATATATATGGTACTAGCTGTGGTTTCAGGCATACTGGGGACCTTGGAATGTACTCGGTGGATAAAGTGAAACTGATGTATTAACCAGATTCTACTTTGATTAAGTGGGACTTGGGGCAGTGAGAATTGAACCTTGGGTTCAAGGTGAAGTGGAAACCAGCTGATCAAATGAGAAGGAGCAAGTGATAAAAATCTTCCTCTTATTAAAGCTACAGGTGTTACTTTCCTGTATTCCAGTCTATTGATTTTATAGACATTTTTATGATGAAGTAATTATGTAATAAATACGAACCATGGGGATATTTATTAAAAAGAGAGATTTCTAGGTATTTTCCCCAAGACATTCTGATTAGTGGGGCTGGCATGGGTTTTAGGGGTACATGTTCATACTTCTACAAATGTGTGTTAGCCCCAGCAATCTTCCACTATAGTCCATTGGGCCTATAGGGTAAGTTAAAAGGTATCAGGCTTTTCTGCCCTCCCGCCATTAGGATGGATGACGGAACCCTGTGGTCCTGAATGCATGCCTGATGGCGGGCACCTGGAGTAGGGTGTGGGCATATGTAGATGGGATTCGCCTGGGCTAAGACTGGGCTTTTAAGGGCGATGTCACAGGGATGCCAACAGAAGCCACGAACGAGCAGAAGAAGAGAAGCAGAGAGAACGCCACAGAGCCCAGAGACGGTGAGAATTTGCTGGGGGCTGGGAGGCCTGCCAGCCTCCTGGCCCCCCAGCACCCCTGCTTGCCATATGCCTGGTAAATCTAAATAAAAAACCTGCAAAAGCTGCGGAGGGCTCCACGACCCCTCCTTTACCCGGTCTGCTGGATCAGAAAACCTGCCCTGTGTCCTTCCTGGCCCTACAGGGCCCCTTCTGCCTTTCCTCCTACCCTCCCATCCTCCCCTCTGGCACCCTCAGTCCTTTAGTTAAATTTCAAAGGTTTGTTTTGCTTTGTTTTTTATATTTCACATATGAATGAAATGGTGTGGTATTTGTCTTTCTCCTCCTGACTGACTTTGATTAGCAAAATCCCTTCCAGTTACATTCTATGTTGTTTCAAATGCCAAAATTTTGCCTTTTTTAAAAAATTCATTGTGTATATATACCACATGCTCTTCATCCATTTATCTGTCATTGGGCACTTAAGTTGTTTCCATCGCTTGGCTATTTTAAGTAGTGCTGCAATGAACATAGGAGCACATGTATTCCTTCTATTTAGTGTTTTTTTTATTTTCAGATAAATACTTAGGAAGAGGGATTGCTGCGTCATATGGTACCTCTGTAAGCTCTGTGAGTGCATTGACTTTGTTTTCTTTAGTGGTGCATTTTCAGCATGAGAACAGCACCTGGCATTGGTAGTAAATATTTGCTGAGTACATGTATTCATTGAAAAAGGTAGGATTGTCTAAATGGAATTTTTGTGGACTCCCCCGTTTTTTTTTCCTGTTGTCCTGGAAATTTCTCATGTAACTATGTTCATCTGGTCCTTATGCCTTCCTCTCACCGGTCTTCAATCTTTATTTACTCCTTGGCACTTACCTCTTCTTTCTCACTCCATATATGGCAGAGGGGAATAAAGAGACCAAAAATAATGTGGTAAACTGAAGTCATATCAGGAACAGTGAAATTCCCTAGGTACAGGAATTGGGAAACCAGTTGGCTGATGATTTGACTTAGATATTTCCTGTGACTTTCAGTTGTTGTGGTATGTTACTGCTCTCTCAGGGAAGTGAGAATTTGTTGTAGGTTTATGACCTAGATTAATTGAGATATTTTGTGAAGCCTCTGAAATGTTATCACTTCATCTTTATCCTTGCCTGCTATTATGCATGAAAAGCATTTGAATTATTTTAGAGAAGATGTAAATTTGCTTGTGTTATCCAGTGTCAGCTTAAAGCTGATTAGCATTTTGCATCACCTTTGCAGCTCATAAATCATCCACTTCCCTTCTCAGTGAGCAGGCCATAAGTCAGCAAGGAAGCACCTGCCGCAGGCCCAGCTACTTGTCCTGTGATTTGGAGAACACTCCAGACTGTGGACCCTTCTGTTGCTTGTTATCTAATAAAGCTTTACCTATATGGGAATGGTTAATTTTGTGTTTAAAAATTTTTGGAAGCATTTGCCAACATTTAAAACCAGGAAGTTTCACACAAAAATGGAAATTTGGGGTTATTATTAGAAAATCAGAATATCTGGCAGCACCAGGCCTTGCTCCACCAAGAGAGGTGTGCTCTAGAGAAGGGCCAGGTGTTTTCTTTACTATTTAAGGTCATAAACTATAGGTATTAGAATTTGTAACACCCTGCTAGGATGTGTAAAGTTTGTCTTTTAACTTTTATTTGAATAATACCAGCCATTTGACTGGGTTCAGTAACAACAGGCTAACATCTATTATTATTAAGGTACCAAACACTGTACTGACTGCTTGTAAATGTTTGCTTATGTAATTCTCATAATTATTCTAATTTTATAAATGAGGAATTAAGGCAAAGAGATGTTGAAACAATTTGCTCAAGCTCATCTAACTTGTTCAAGACCACCTACTCCCTAAACCTGGCCTGCTTCTCATACCCACATCCCATTAGGAACAGTGGGTCTCAGTTGACAAATTGGGTGAGAGTTACACATTCTTTGAATCCCCAGAAAGCTCCTGGGAGAAGCAGCGTGCTGCTCATGGCACAGTCCTTGTGGGGTGTTTGAAAGGCAGCCCTTTATATATGCCTGTTGATTTTCTTCGCCTCTTGTTTTCATCATCCATCCTCTTGTTCCTTCCCTCCAAAAAGGTTGCTTCTTTGTCATATATAAAAGCCTATTGCAGTGAACCCAAACAAGTCATTGACATTTAAAATTAAATTTCAACAGGTATTATCGATAGCTAAATTGCTCATTGACAAAGATCACTAATTACATTGTGAGAACATCCTAACTGAGTTTATTCTGCCAAATCAAATTGGAAATATTAGTGCTCTGCCAGAAAATTTATTTTGACTTGCAGTAAGTTTGGGATTGGACAGATCCCTCACCAATCCCCAAATATGGGGTTTATAGAAGCTTGTAACAAAGGGGAAGCCTGTTTCTGGTTTCCCCACTATCAACTAAACCTATGAGGGGACATTGTGCCTTTGAAAGGGAGAGACGTACAAATTTGGGAGGGGTAAAGTTCCTTGCAGGGGCTGTGGGGGTGGTGGTGTTTGGCTATTAGGTTCTTTATCTGTATAACTAAGACACATTCATAGATCCAGTTTATTTTTCTTCTTTTCTCTCTCCTTTCTCACCCCCTCCCTTTTCATTTCCTTCTTCCTCCTGCTGTTTGCTCTGTATCAGAAAGAGGGATGGAGGGAGGGTTAAAAGGAGGGACAGGAAGAGAGTGAGAGAGCAAGCACATTTACTCTGTTAGGTACCTTTGCTAGTGCTTCAAGTGAATTAATTCACTAGGTTCCCAGAATAACGCTTGGGGACAAGTGTTCTACAGATAAAGAAACTGAGGCACAGGGAGACAAAAACCTGTGTTCAAAGTCATGTGGTTAGTCTACTCTTAGGCTCTTCCCAGGCCTGTGGTTCCATCTCCTGGCTGATGTTTGTGCTCTTCGGTAAACACTTAAGTCTGTGTGTCTCTAGATGCTCCGAGTTCCTCTGGAGGCCTTGCAAGCAGCAATTTGGTTGGCAGGGCAATTAAGTGTGCTGAGTACACTATGCTGAAGCCAGGGAGCAGTGGGGAGGGAGAGGAAGGAACGGAATCCAGTCTTTGCTTGCCTTATGCATGTGTATTGGTTTGGGGCGGCAGGATTGACGCCAGAATAAAATGACTTAAAGCAGCTTCCCTGGAGAAGCACTACTCTAACGGTTTTTTCCTCTTTGTTGCCCCAGGTCCCTTGTGAATAGGATTTAGCTGTGATTCAGCTGCTGCTGTTCTTTTGGTAATCAGTGTGAAGGAGAGAGATGAGGGCTGCTATTAATGGCTTCTTATTTCGCATTCTCCTAATCAGATATCCTACAGTTATTAATGTGCGTGCAAGATGCTTTCTGGTGTCCCTGGCTGAGTTTTGTTAGGTGTGCTGGACTGTTAAGTTTTCTAAGTTGCGAAGTTTTATTAGGTTCTGACCTGTGGGGTTAGGTGGGTCTTACTGTTTGTTAAAAAAAAAAATACTAAGTGAAAAAAGTGAAAAGGATATAATGTAAAATGAAGCTTTTTGATTTGGGGGGCAAGGGAGATGTGGGTGGGACAGCGATCCACTAATTCACCCCCCAACCTTGATAACCTTGTAAATATCCTTCAGATATTAAAAGTGAAATAACAGAGAACTGTTTACTAGGCAGTTAAATACAAATTCTCTTCTCCATTAGTTTTAATTAGGATAAAATCATACATTTAAAAAACTATTTCTTTACCAGTAACTGAACTTTTGATATACTCTGAACCCAGACAAATACCTTTTTGGTATGAATAGCCCACCTCTGAGTCATTTCACATCTGCATGTTGACACAGCCAGGTTCCTCGTGTGGATTTCAGATCGACTGGCATTGAAACCAAGCAGACTGAGGAGGGAGAAGAGGGTGACCTGGTTGATAGTCCTCAAGACTGCAGGACATGACTCAAAAACAGATCGATCAGGAGAAATAGTAGTAACAGGGTTCACTTATAGGGAATGGGAAAAGGGAGAAGAGAGGAGATCTTGAGGCTGGACGTGTCCCACGCAATATGTCCTACCACAGATAGTGTTTGTGTTGCAGAGCCCAAGCCAAAAGTTGGGCATGGGAGATGGTAGTTGTCTACTGAGCAGAGGTGTAGAGGGCACGTGGGAGCACAGCTGCATGTAGAGGATGGCAGCTGGTTCTCTAGTGAGAGTTTGGAGCTGGCTGCACACTTGGAGGAAGAAGGGGTAATCTACTAATCATAAGGACTAGGAGATGTGTGTGGGACAGTGATGTGGAAGCAGCTGGTTAGCAGATCAGATAGGGCTCCAGCACCAGACATGTGGCAAAGAGGGAAGAGAGGCAGAACAGAACTCAGGGACCAAAGGTCAAACCAACACTGTTTGTGGCTCTGACTTTTAAAGCTTTCATGGCCACTCCGCTCCTCTCCATACTCCCAATAGCCCCTGTTCAGGCAGGGGATTAAATTTCTACCTTTCACCTTTGAGTGCCATCCACTGCCTCGGAGGTTTTGGGCTTGGCTGTCATTGGGGTCACAGGGTAGAGTCAAGATGTCCAGGTAGGCAGCAAGCTGCACACTGTACTGATGGGGTGCAGACAGACCTGGTGTGATGTGAGTGCCACTGCTCTCAGCCCACTTGGCTGTGATCACAGCCTGGCCTCATGGCATGTTGCTTCTGGACTAACAGCTGCTGCAGTGCACTGTGCACTGTGGTCCAAAGTGCTGACAGCTGTACTTGGGTGGCAATGTCCGAGTCCAGTAGAGGAAGGTCAGGAGCGGCAGGGACTGTGGCAGGGACTGTTGGGCTTTGCAGTGTCCATACCTGAGACAGTGCTTCTGGTGGTTACTGCAGCTGTGCCCCCTTGCCTACTGATGGCACTGGAGAGGCTGCAGGTGATGCTGGTGCCTTCCAGAAATGATCTCATTTGCTGGGCAAACCTGTCAAGCAGGCCTGGTCCTCTGCAACAGTTCCATGGACTGGATGTAGCCATGTGCCCTCAGTCTTCAGTCCCCATAGGACCAGCTCTGAGATCTTTATTTCCCCCACCCCTCCAGCTTTCTGCACTTTACCTTGGGACAGACAGGATCGTCCAACTGGAGAATAAAGAGTTTGTTCAAAACAAAGAAAGCAACCCAGACTATCTAAGTGAGAGTCTGTCCTGCTTCTATATTACTATTTCTTTAAGTATTTAAAAGACTGTATTTTTTAATTTTCCCCCAGCTCTTCCATTTAAGCAAATGTCATTAACAACAATACTTTTGTCAACATAGTTGAAAATGTTTTGATTTTTAATGAAACTGGACCCCCTCCCCTTTGAGGTGCTTGGCCCTAGAAGCTGTTTGTGGGTGGTGCAAGTGGCAGTGGGTGGTGGGTATGTTACTTCCCGCCACCAGTGTCCCCACTGTGGCTAGGGCTGCAGGCAGAGGCCAGCAGTGATGGTGGACTGCAATGATTCCCATACCATGCCCTCCCAGGGCATGCAGCCCTTGGATCAGGGCTGCAGGGATGAGCAGTGGGGTCCCATGGGCTAGCTCCGGCACTGTGACTCCCTCCAGCTGCAGGCAGTAGAGTGACGTATGGATTTGGTGACTGGATTATAGAATGGACTGATTAGGTGTGAGCTATGAACAGATTGATAAGTGGTTCGATGAGCCATTGGATTGAAAACAGTTGTCAGACTTGGGGGTGGAGGGCGATGACCTGAAAGACGCTAAAAGGCAGAGCGGGAGCCAACTTGGGTCTCCACACTCTCTGAGACTCTTCTTGGCATGCTCAGATGCACACTCTGACTCTCGGTTCCTGGCCTCAGAAGAAAGATGCTCAGACTCTCAGTCTCTTACTGTCTTTGCTCCTGACCTCCAGAGGAGAAGGAAGCAACATCCAGCAGCTGACCTCTGAAGGAAGAAGCAAGCTGAAAAACTTTGTGGAGAAGTGTAAGAGCTTTGCAGAGGCCAGGCAGGCTGCATCTGCCTCTGGCCTGCCTCTGACACTACCTGGAAGGAGCACCAAAGACCTGGTGTCTCAAAGAGCTGTTTGTTGTTGGTGTGGGCCAACAACTCACAAAGAGCTGCAGTACAGTTGATGGGTGGCTGGCACGCTGTGTCCAGGTCACCTCTGAGAGCTGTTAATCGTCTGGCACTGCCTCCTGGTGCTGCTGCCTCCGTTGTTGTCTGGTCTGGCATCTGGTGCTGTCCATTGGGACTTTCAGGCTTTCAGCTTTGGGCTGCTGCTGTGTTATCTCAGTGGCCCCGCCTGTGAGTACCTCCAGCTCTGGTAAGTTGGATGATGACCTGCTGCCTTTGCTGGTGTGCCATGAGCTCCAGGCCCTCATTGACAGGGCAGTGCCATCTTAGATGAGCGGCCTTTAGTTTAGGACTTTAGGACACTAGCTCGGGTGTCTGGCCACTTGTGGCCTTGAGAACTACTTATTTCCCCCATTTGTTAAATAAACCTCATTGTTGTTCCCTGAGCCTGAGTGGTCTTGCAATTGTGGGTACAGGTGAAGAACCCACAGACCATGGTGTGTCTTTTACTGGCCACTATCCTTTTGACAAGTTATAACACCACTTTAGCCCTCTTTCAGAAAGAATTGAATATCGGTGGTTTTTTCTATCAAATTTCTAATTCAGCATGTCCTTGATGTGTTCTGTTTTGAGAAAATGTGCATGTTGTGGTGTGTCAAGTGGTATCTGTAGCGGTGTGTGTGATGCTGGGGTTCGGGAGAGGGTTGAACCTGCTGTTTGGAGAATCAGAAACAAATAAACAGCTTGGCTTCAATCCCTCAGTGGCATAACCAGCTAATGAACAAGAGGACTGCTGAACTCCCAGTTGTCTTCATGGCTAGGAAGACTTAATAAAGTCTGAAACTACCTTCAGTGAACCAATGAGGTGGGAGCAAAATCAGCAGAAGACACAGTTTACAGCAACCTGAAATGTGCCAGAGACATGACTAGCTGCCTTTTTATTGGCCCTGGGGAGGTGTGGCTGGCCCTGCTTGCATTCTCCAGGAATGGGAAGTGTGCCAGACACCAGCTAGACAAGACCAGCTGCTTCTTCCATGTTCTGTAGACATGATTGGCTGTAAGCTTTTGATCAGGACAGTGTTCCTAATGAAGTCTGACCAGAATCATTTAGACAGGAATGAATGACAGCTGATGTGCAGGATTTTTCTTGATTGGCAGCATTTGGAACTAGTAACCAGAGGAGGCGGGGGAGAGAAGCCAGCTCTGATTGACAAGAGCTTATCTTTATTTAATCTACTTCTGAGGCACTGCAGTTGAAATTTTAGGCAATTGAAAGAAAGGAAGAGACAATTGGGAAACACAATTAAAGATTCTTGACAAAAACATACTTAAATAAAAAATGTCTTCAATGGAAGAGGATCCTTGTAGCCTGGGTCTGAAGTTACTGCTCCTGTGGTGTGAGGAGAGAGCAGTTTTCCATGGTATCATTAATTATCTGCTAAAATAAAGAAAGGTGATGAATAGTTCTAGCTATGAAACATTCTGATTCTAGTTACTATTTTAAAACTTAACCTGCCTGGAAAGGTTTCCTTTGTAGAGGCCAAAATGAGTACATTATATGGACTGTGGCTGGTGCTGGTGATTTCTCATTAAGTTGATCCAATGAGGATTTTAATCTTAATTCTACACTTGCTGGAGAAAAGATGACAAGCAGGAGTGATCGGCTTGGTTCCTAAAGACTCACACGTGACACCCTGATTGCCAGTCTTGTACGGCGCAGTGATAGTGTTTATGAATGAGCTGGAGAACTTGGCATCCTGGATTTATGTTCTGGCAGCACTTTGTTCCTTTTTATTCCACTCCAGATCCTTATCCCCAACAGTGATTTGGTTTCAAAAATAGATTGTCTTTGCATTTTTTAGTAGTTGCCCTTGATGTGCAACTGCTTAACTTTAAGTCTAAAGTTAATCCATATCTTCAGTCCCTTGTACAATGCAAGTGATCACTCTGTAACTCTGACTGCTCACCTCCCCCAGCTGAGTTTAATACTTTAGCTTTGCCCTTTCTAAACACACAAATTAGGCAGTATTTTAGATTTGCTTATGTTTGGCCATTCCTGTGTTCACAATTCCTTCTTGATCTCAGACCTCCCTGCAGATTTCACTTTTCTGTTTTCTGAATTGTACCCTTTAAAATTTCCTTTAGTGAGTGTCTGTATGTAGGGTATCTTTATTTTATAGTCCACTTGAAGCATAGTTTAGCTGAGTACACAAGACTAAGTAGAAAGTTACTTTCTTCTTTCCATTTGTAGGACAGTTGTGAAGATCAACTAAATTCCTAGTGCCTCAGTTTCCTCATCTATAATATAGAAATAATAGTATCTTTCTCATAGGGTTGCTAGGAGAATTAGATGAGTTGACACGTGTGAAGATCGTCAGTCCCTGACACAAAGGAAGTGCCCGCTACTTTGGCTTTCGTCATCGTTATTATTAATAGCCAGGTCTGCCTATGTGTCATACTGTTGACTTTTGGAATAAAAATGTGGGTTGTTTGCTCTGGCTTTGCCCTTTACCTATTTAATCCCCAGTGCATATGTATTAAACGTTCATGTACACTGACCTAATTTGTTCCTTAATGACATTGTTATGCACTAGGTAGGACATGTGTTTTTTCAGTTTTATTTTCTTAGGTATGGTAAAATGTATCAATTTGAAGAATACAGTTCTGTGAGCTATGAACTGTAATCACTACCACAATCAAGATATACAACATTTCTATTGCAAAAATTCCTGTTTCTTTTCCAGTAAATCCGTTCTCGTATACTTAGCCCCAGGCCACCACTGGTCTGTTTCCTGCTACTCTAGGTTAGTGCCCTCTTTTTTAAAAAGTATTCTATCTGGTTTCTTGCACTCAGCACAGTCTTTTTAAGGTTCATACACATTGTTGTGTATTGGGAGTCTTTTTATTGTTGTGTGGTATTCTGCTGTATGGATGTTCAAGAATGGAGTTTAGATACTCTCTTCTTTTTTAAAGATTTAGTTATTTATGTATACAAGAACTGGGGTACAGGCCAGAGGTGTGGGGGTGAGAGGATTCAACAGAGACAGAGTGGGGAGCAGAACAGGCAGAGGTAATGAAATAACACTACTGAGGGGAGCAGCAGGTGAGTCAGGAGAGATCTGCTGCGCCATATGGGTAGCTCCTTGGCCGGGGATTGAACTCGTGCTGCAGCTGCAGTTGCTGTGGATAGCTTCATAGTGATTTAACCCCTTGCGCCACTGGGGAGGCCCTGGCCATTCTCTTCTTGATAGACCTTTGGATTGTTTCAATTCGGGGCTATTATGAATAAAGATGTTATGAACATAATGTATAAGTCTTTGCATATATGTTTTCATCTGTAGTAGATATCTAGGAGTGGAGTTACTGGGTCTTAAAGAGACATATATCTTTACACTTTTTTACTGATGATAAGGTGCTTAGAGAGGTTGAGGCTGTGTGATAAGGTTACACAGCCAGAAAGGTGCTCTACCTGCATTATTCCTCATGTTTTTCTCTTCAGGATCCATTCCAGTAGAATGGAGATTTTCACACTGAGTGATTTTTTTTTTTTTTTATACTTTTACTAGGACTCTTCTTCAATTAAAATATTGCTCAGAATCTACATTAAAAAACTAGATTAAAGCAGTAATTTTTCTTTCATGTAAAAGAACTGGGGTATAGGCCAGAGGTGAGGGAGGTGAGAGGGTTCATCAGAGACAGAGTGGGAAGCAGAACAGATGGATTTACTGAAATACACTGCTAAAGGGAGCAGTAGGCCAGACAGGAGAGGTCTTCTGTGCCATATGTGGGTTAGCTCCCTGGCCAGGGATTGAATTCAGACTTTAGTGGTGACAATGGTGAGACTTAACCCCTAGGCCACCAGGGAGGTCTTAAAGCAGTGTTAACTAACAAATTCCCTAGACTGGTTCAAATAGTCACTTTTTGGTTTTTGTCTTGTTGAACACCCATACTCTGCAAAATATAGTCTTGCCTTTGTCTACTTTTTGAGAGCAAAGTCTTAGACCTCCTGAGGCCTAGTCCTTCACCATCTCTTCTTATTTGTTCAATCACTTAAGTTATTTCAGAACACGTCCTTTGAACGTGTTCTGAAATGCAAATCACTGTTGCATTTCAGTTTTCCCAGAGAGCTAGAAATTCTTAACTCTGTTCCACACACACACACACACACACACACACACACACACACACAAACACATGCACACAGAGTAAACACACATACAATGCATAAACTAGGCTGTATAGCTGGTGAATGTACTAACATCAACATGATGCTGTTGCTGTCAATCACTGTTGGTAACATATCTCCTTGATCCAAACTCTCTTCAAGGAACTTAGGGCCAAATAGGCACATTCAAACTCTTAGGCTATTTATCTTTTATTACCTGGTACTATTTACAGATGGAAAGGATGTCACTATGTTCCATTGCCTTATTCTGGAGCAGTGAATCTCATCTTATGTTATCAGAGCCCAGGTTATGAAATTTGAAATGCACTTTGCCTCCCTTGCACTATTACAACTGCATCAGAGCATTTTAATCAACTTGCTTTCATTGAAGTGTACAATTTTTCTTCTCATTACATCTGCAAGCTCTCAAGTTTACAGACATGATCTCCTTGACTAGACTAATATTACTTGGTCATTCTTGCATGCAAATTTAAAATTTAATATCTTGCTGCAGGTCTGTTGAGTTTTATGCAAATTCCAATATAGATTATATTTTTGGAGCTGTAAATTAGAAATTACATTCGGGGGCAAGTAATATTTGTGTGGGCTTAGTAGAAGTAATCTTGCAGTTTGCATGGTACATAGATTTTCAGCATTTCTTCCAAAGAAATGGGATCTTGAATATTCGGTATGAGTTTAGAAGTCGTGTTTCCCAATTGTGTTATTGGTAATGAAAAGACAAAAACAATGATAGTCTATGCATCAGCATTTTAGTACATTTGGCTCTATGGAGTAGCCATTTAGGATTAACCAGATTTTCCTATTTATTCATTTATTGAGCATACAGTTATGGATGCTTAATAGATACCAGACTCTGCTCTTGGTTGTGATGACACAGCAAAAAGCAGAATAGTCTCTGCCCTCACAAAACTTACCACCTGTCAGGATGACAGTCAAATAAGCAAGTAAATATCTGGTTTGAGTGTATATCTCTCTCTCTATATCTATGATGATACATTCCATGGAGAAAAGTAATGTGTAGTCTGGGAATAAATGTGTGCTGGGATGAGGGTGTGGGAGGTCAAACAAGGACTCTCTATAGTGATATTTATGCAAAGACTTGAAGAAGAAAGAAGATGAGCTAGGTAAATTTTCAGAGAATGTCAGTCTAGGAAGAGACCGCTAAGTGCAAATGTCCTAAACGGGTGCCTCTTACCATTTTTGAGAAGCAGCATAGATGTCAGTGTGGCTGGAGCAGAGTAGGATGTAGAAGTGGAGCAGAGAGATAAGAATCCAGGAAGAGGTTGATAGCAGACTGTGGGGGATGGGATGGTCATGGATCATATAGAACCTTTTAGATACTGGGGGAACTTTGGCTTTTGCATCAAGTGAGGTGAGGAACCATGCAGGGGAAGGGTTACAGACTGTGACCACGGTGGAGTTAATGGGTATAAACACAAATCTTCCAATGATGGTGATGGGGCATCAACTCGAACCATTGCAAGTGTGGGCCTTAGGAGCTGACTGCAGAGGGCTGGTGGCTACAACAAAGCAAGAGTTGCATAGAAGAATCTGCAGTTATTGGCATTTTTTTTTATTTGAGCATCTTCTGGATTATTTGCCCATGGCAGAAGCACAAGCATACGTTTTGCTGGAGTCCAGCATCTGTTTTAACAAGTCCTTCAGGTGTGTTAAAACACAGATTGCTGGGCTCTATCCCCAGACTCTCTGATTCAGGAGGTTACAGGAAGCACCCAAGAATCTGCATTCTTTATACTTTCCTTTTCCTAGGTGGTACCAATGCTACTACTCTGAGGATCACACTTTGAGAATCATTGCTTTAGTGAACATACCTGATACTTAGTCCTTTGGATCTGTGGTTTCTGCATCCACAGATTCAACCTGCTGCAAATTGAAAATCTGTATTATGTTGATGGTTGCATAGACTTTATTGTTACTATGTCCTAAATAATAAGTATAAGAACTAATTACATAGCATTTACATTATATTCAGTATTATAAGTAGTACAGAGATGATTTAAACTATACGGGAGGATAAGTATAAGTTATATGCATCCATACTTGGCATCTGTGGGGATCCTGGAACCAGCTTCCCTGAAAATACTGAGTGGCAATATTGTTATCTGCAAAGTTCACTCTCAGCACCCCTGCCTTATAAGATAGTGACTCTGAACCATGCTGCTTGGGTTTGAACCCTAACTGCTCCATGATGTTGTGACCTTTGACAGTTTCTAAGCACCCGGAATGGTGTGTAGCACAGGGTAAATTCTCAGTGAAGCTAGCTATTAAAATATGGTGCATAAATATAAAGTGAGTGATAAAAACAAAACTCAAGTAATTTGCTGAATGTAAGCTCTGAACAATGGGCATTATAAACACCATCATGTTTTTCTTACGATGACCGGCAAAGTATTATTCTGTTTTACACATGGGTATTTACTGTGTGGCTTACTCATGATTATGCAGCTAGTGGGCAGAAAAGTTGAATTTCAAATTCAGATCACTCTGGCATTAAAGACTGAGATTTACCACCTTGTGCACTGCCTTAGAGTACTGCAGTGATGATCACACTAATTCAGGCTCAAATCGGAGCCCTCTCATTTAATGTGTGTGTGTGCACGCACAAAGAGAGAAAATGACGTTCATGTAAGTGTTTAGATCTCTGGCAGGCCACTTTTCCATCTTTAAAATGGGTATGAAACAATTCATAGGGTTTCTGTACTAAATATAGAAGACTTAATATTGTTAGTTATTTTGCTTCCTAATTGAAAAGATTTAGGGTGTATTTGTGGAATTTCTCTTTATATTTCTCTGTAAGAATGGATTTTCCCCTCTGTCAAACTTGTTACTGAATTTTGGTGGACAGGATTCTTATCAAAATCTCAGCTTGGGAGGAAAAGATCATGTTTCCTTTTGAAACAGCCTTGTCTGCTTAGGGTTTTAGATTCCTTATCTCTGGAAGTTCACTCACTGTTAGGATAAAGCTTTTTCTAGATAGGCATCTATAAGAGGAAAGAAGTAGGTAGGAAGGTAGGTGTGTGGGAAGACTACATTTCTAATTTAAAAAAAAATTAGTGTAGTCTGGTGGTTTGCAACAGTTTAAAGCATTACATGAAAGTCAGCAATAATTCTAATCCTCATTATTTTTTGTAAAATTTCAGTCATTCATGGCAACCCTGTCTTTTGAAAACCTGGTTATAAAATTTAAAAAGCCATTGATTGACAATGGCTTCCAGAGTAGCTGAGGTTCCCGTTGGTTCCTGCCTTATCCAGCCACCCATGTAGTTTATAATTTTTATTTTCCTAAGCTATATAGGAAATTACAAGGAACTCTCATTGACTGCAGAGGGAAGAGACATAATAGATAATAAAGTAAAATTGTGGCACTTGGGCCAAAGACGCAGCCCAGGCAATCCTGGGAGTCCCTGAGGGCAACACTGTGTAGAGTGAGTCAAGTTCTTAGAGAAAATTGTGTGATCAAAAGAACAGACTTGTTTGTGATATCTTTTTAAATATAGAGGAAAATAATGAATGTATCAGAAAGCTCTTGTGTCAAGTTGAGTTTCAATGAAACAATTTGCTTAGGGGTAAGTTTTAGTTATTTGGAAAAAAAATCACTGAGAAAGCATAAATACCCTGTTTGTCAATGATATGATTGCATGACTAGGGAGATCATGGATGGGGTGAGGTAGAAAGAGAATGGGCCTTGGTGACAGATACTGGACTAGAAGTAGGGGTCACCTTAAACACCTCTGAGCCCCAGGTTCCCTGCCTGTAAATTGATGGGGTTGGTTGTTGGGATTAAATGTGATGGCATATTCATGTACCTAGGCCAGTGCTTAATAGTAATGTATTTAGGTTGGTAGATTGCAGGCCTCTAAAGATCAGTGAGGATGACACAGGGTGCATTTCTCATTTACCAGTTCATAACTCTGAAGCCACTAAGTGCTCCTCTTACCTTAAACATCTTTATGAGCTATTTACATGCAATACAATTCAGCCACTTAAAATGTACAGTTCAGTGGCTTTTAGTATATATACAGATATGTGCAGCCATCACCACATTTTAGAAAGTTCTGTCATCTTAAAAATAAAATCTCCATCCTTTGACTGTCATTGTCCTTTTCCTCCATCCTTTCCCCTCACCTAATTCTTACAACAGCCCCTGCCTGCCTCCCCCTTCCTTATCTTCATTGCAGCTGTGGGCTATGCCACTTTTTTGTTAGACCAGGCGATCATAATTCTTTGACTTTCTCTGTACATAGCCAATTTAGCACCCCCACCCCCAAAGTATTTGTTTCCTTGGGTGTTGAAGCAGCTGCTGCAACCAACGCAAGGGCTCACCATTTTGCACTTTGCGGCCGTTCATATGGCAGCTTTATTCAAAACCACTCCTGCACTGCTTAAGTTATTTGTTTTATACAAAAACAGTTCTCCCTGGCTTGCGGCTTCTCTGCTGCCATGTTGACAAATGTTGCTTCTAGAGAAATACACAAAAATAAATAACAGCAAGAGAGAAGGGAGCACAGAGCTAAGTGAATTCATTTTGCTTCTTGAGTGCCATTCTCATTTGTTTTAAAAACCACCCTGGCATTACAGGCAAGAAAAGAGGAAGCAGGAGACCTGCAGGAAGGGAATGGGCTACATCCCATTCTTCAAATTGGGCTGAAGGAGCTGGTTGAATAGACAACTGGAGAAGTATGTGGTATGAAGGGCCTGGGGGTGAGGAGGCATTTACAAGGAATCTGAACACCTTGCAGATATTCAAAATGAGTACATTTGATACATTCACTCTGTTTTCTCATTTTGTTTATGATGAGGCTCAGATTTAAGACTTGCTGACACAGTAGTAAATGACTGCAGGTGGTATCTGTATGACAGGTGCGGTAGAATGTGTTGGGAAGAGGGAAAAAGCAGAAGTGTGAGGATGTTGGAGTTCTCAGCGTTCAGAATGAAGATCTGACCTAAGTGAGCAGGCAGAGGGGATGCTAACAAGTATGATTATTTGTAGAACAGGTGTTTCCACAAGCATCATTTCATTGAATAGCCCATAGAGGTTGGTGTCTTACCTTCCTTCTGTAGATTAGGGAGAACAATTTTGAGGAATCATGGTAGTTATTTGTTGAAGGTCACACAGAATGTAGAGAATGGAATAAAATGGAAACCCATTGCTTCTGGTCTTTAGAACTTGTTTTTGTTCCACTGAAGTAAAAAGCAGCAGAAGGTGTGGAGAGAAGGAAAAAAAATGGGAGGGGCATTGCAAAATAGTAAGCAAAGATAATAGCAAGCCATATAGGCCAAATGTTTTGTATAGAGAAGTGAGCTGTGCATCTTTTTTGAGGGTTTTTTTTTTTTTTAAGATTTATTTATTTATTTATTTATACAAGCACTGGGTACAGTCAGAAGCATGGGAGGGTGAGAGAATTCACCAGAGCCAGAGCAGGGAGCAGAACATACAGACTGACGAAACACACTGCTGAGGGGAACAGCGGGCGGCAGGAGAGGTCTGTGTGCCATGTGGAACCCTCACCCAGTGACCGGGGATTGAACCGGCACTGCAGAGACTGCGGGCAGCTTTGCAACCCAGCGCGCAACAGCTGCACCACCGGGGAGGCCCATTTTTTGAGGGTTTTTATGAACTAAAAATTACTAGAACAGTGAAAGTAATTCTCCAGTGCATGTGAAGCATTTTTTTTTTTGGGTGGGTGGGCAAGTTAAAATGATCACTTGACCAATTGTTATTGACTAGAAAAGTCACTTCCCTGACTGTTCATAAATTGTCTAAAGTGCACGTTGGTGAGGGGCAGTGGCTGATAATGGCCTCCTTGGCCACCCAAAATATGGGAGGTCTGGTCAGCCTGAGCTCAGCTTCCATTCTGGGTCTTGCAGGTTGTGTCCTGTCTATTTGTTAAATGACTTCCAGTGTTATCTCCTAGATACTTTGCTCATTTATTTATTTGTTTATTGGTGGTCTGTTGCTAATAATGGTTGCCTCTGAGGAGGAGAGGTGGAAAAAGAGACTTCTCTTTCTTTATATTCTCTGTGCCTTTTGGATTTTGTTCAATGCATTATACCGTATGATGGAAGGGAGGAGCTTTCTTCTAGGAAAGAAGAGTCGGTGAAAAGATGAATTGTTAATTTGAATGTCAGGCCTTCATTTCCTAGTGGTTAAACTGGCAGGAAATTTTTTAAGCATATAAACTTGTTCAACTACTTTGAAATAAATATAACACAGTGCTTTTTCAGTTTATTCCATCTGCCACTTATGGCCAGATACCATTATGAAGGTGTACAGGATTATGTTCAGGAGCCAGAAACCCAGACTTCCTAGGTTTGAACCTCCTCTAACCCAATCTCCACCACTTAGTCACTGAATATGACCTTGGCCCTTACTTTGTCTGTCTCAGAGATCTTATTTTATGATGGTGGTTATAATAATACTTTAGGGGAGTTGCAAGAATTAAATGTTAATCTATCAAAAGTTCTTGTAACAGTGCCCAGCACACAGTACTCACTAGAAGTTAAATATTTTTGTAAGTATGAGCATCTCAGGTGCTGATTTGCTTCATCACCTCTGCACCTTCCTTTATTGTATGCCCAAATCCCTCCTACTGAGATTCTCAGTGCCCATATGTTGAGGAAGGCACATTTCTGTTGAGGTGAACTGATCTGGAATTGGCTCCTTGGAGTGCTATTTTCTAGCCAGGCTGGGTGTTCGGACTGCTGAGAAGAATGAGCCAGCTGTGGTGGGCCCTGGCTCTCAGCAGAGGTGTTCAGGCTCCCAGTGGGAGGAAATACGACTTGTCAGAACACAGCTTTGCCTTGCCCAGGTTTCCTCTTGTACAGATGGGGCTTGGAGTCTCCCCGGGGCCCCTTGTCATGGATCCAAGCCAAGGCTTTTGCTTGCTGAGCCAGGAATAATACAGGAATTAGTCTTTTTCTTCTCTGTACTAAGCACTAATCAATCTACAGCTAACTCTGTATCTAATTTCTGAACCAGATGCCATGAATAACTGCCCCTGAATGTGTTTGCCAATAAAAGGATAAGTTTAAGGCTTTTAATCAATGCCTCTTACACTCAGTATTTAAGGTCAGAATCTTGTGTGAGACTTATTTTGATCAGGATAATTGTTGGGTTAAAAAATGGTTTTTTGAAAATGTGACACTTGTGGGTGACTATAGTAAATTAATCATTGAGAGGATGGGAAATTGTCATTTTCATAAGCGTTCTCATGCTCTCCAGTGCTTTAGGTCACTTATGGAAAAATATGACTTTTAGAGGAAAGCATTCTTCAACAATGGGAAAGAGATAAGGAATGGTATGAATTTCTCTCTTTTTTAAAGATTTTATTCATTTACACATACAAGAACTGGGATGTAAGCCAGAGGTGCGGGGGGTGAAAGAATTCACTCAAGACAGAGTGGGGAGCAGAGCAGGTGGATCTACTGAAATACACTGCTGAGGGGAGCAGCAGGCAAGACAGGAGAGTTCTGTTGCTACATGTGGGTCAGCTCTCTGGCTGGGGATTTAACGGAATTATTGAGGCAGTGGCTGGTGATAGCTTGATAGTGCTGAGACTTAACCCTTGGGCTACCAGGGAGGCCCCAATATGAATTTCTTTGTTTTAAAAAAATATTTATGCATACAAGAACTGGGGTATAAGCCAGAGGCGTGGGGTAAGAGGATTCACTCGAGACAGAGTGGAGAGCAGAACAGGTGGATCTACTGAAATACACTGCTGAGGGGAGCAGTGGGTGAGACAGGAGAAGTCTGCTGAGCCATGTGGGTTAGCTTCCTGGCCAGGGATCAAACTGGGTGCTGCAGTGGCTGGCAGTAGCTTGATGGCTCAGTGTCTTTAACCCCTGCGTCACCAGGGAGACCCTAATATGAATTTCTAAGGAGTCATTGATGGAGAAGCAGAGAGGAGATTGGAAGTAAAGCTGAGTATTTTGGATTTGCAGGGAGCTGTGGGGATAAAATTATGACTGCCATTTGTGTTTTAGGTAATAGTGACTTGTAATTTGTATGCCCAGCATACCTTTCTCAAAGGAAGTCATGTTTCCTGATCAAAGATTGTGTGTTGCATAGAAAGAGGCATGGAGGTTAGAAGTATCTGGAGTTTAGATACTGCCTCCACAGGTGATAGTGGAAAAGTAACTGAGTCTCTCGGACTCTCCATTTTTAATATTATAAAAGGGGATGGCAATAGCTGCCTCACATTTGGAAAAATTCAGTGTGATGTGATCACATAAAATGACAAGTGATGCTCCATGCCTGGCACACAAGAAGGGCTTAAAGGAAAGTTTCCTTCTACTTTTTTACAAGGATAATCTGTGTTTTTTTGTTTTTTTTTTTTTTTTTTTTTTTAGTCTGGGGTGCCTTTGGACATGCTGAACATAAAAAGTTGCCTACCTTGTGGCAGTGAGTTTGAAATTGTTCCTATTTACCTGGTCTTTATGTGCTCCTTAGCATCCCACTGACTGGAGCATTCTGAACTTCCAAGGGTTTGTGGATCTAGGGAATCAGACTCTTCCTTAAAGTTGTTTCCTTATCTATAAAATGGAGATGCCAACATCTTGGAATGCTGTGTGAGTGTTGTTTATGAAGATCCTTCTCAATGGCAGAGTGCTCCAAAATTGTGTGGCAGTAGTGTTTTCATCTTTGTGAGTTGGCAATAGTGCCTATCCAGAACGCTAAAACATCCAGTGTTGGTGTTCTGTCAAATGTTAAAGGTTCAGGAATACTCTCTAATTCAAGGAAGAGCTATCCACTTAGCAGTTGGAGGGTCTTATATCCAGAAGGCAAAACAGCTACATTCCCAGGATTTCTGGGAGAGCTGGCAGTCTCCCTGAACTCAGACTCTCAGACCCATAGCTCAGGCACGGGGAATTGTAATTAAGCTGGTGTGAACATTGCTGGAATACAGACCTTTATATGCAACAGGTTGGTTTCTGCTGTTGATCTGCAGCTCACAACAGCATGTTCTTTTCCCAACCACGACATCCTTTCTCAGTGACCTTGAGGAAGTCAGAGCTGGTACTATCCTGCTTATTGCTGCCTACTAAGTGGTAGTGCACAGAATGAACTTTTTCTCCTTTTCCTACCCTGGCAACTTGACAGGTGACTAAACTGGAAGAGGAAGCCACAAAAAATCAGATCGCCAAGTACTTCCCTCCATTTCTCTCCTGCAAACCTCAACACTGTGCAGAAGATATCTTTCTCTCGTATAGAAAAGTGGGGACAATGTCACAAGTATATAGAGGTCTCAGGAGATTTTGATGAGTATAGAGTTTACCAAAAGACAGTGTGAAGGTGGGGTTAATGTCAACTAGTGCCAGTTAATGAAAAGTCGTTTTTATTTCTATGAAGCTTTTGATTTTAACTCAGTAGGATGCAGGGATTTATTGGAGGATGGTAAGCATTTTCAGAGGTCACACTTGCTCTTGGCGAGATGAATGGTGAATGATGTAGATGGTGATGAGACTGGATGTAGGAACCTAGTTGACTGCTGAACTGTTTCAGGTGGGAGGTCATGTGGGGCTTATCTAGGACATTGCCAGTGAGGGTGTCAAGGAGAAGTTGCAAGAACTTTTGTACATGTAAAGGGAACTGGCATTTGAGTGCCTGTTTTGTGCCAGGAACTTTAAGTACTCTACATATATTAGCTCACCTGATTCTCACAACAGCAGTGAGGGGAAGGTGAAATTTTTTGCTATTTACAAATAAAGAACCTAAGGTTTAGAGGATAATTATCTTGTGTGAGGTTCCTGGGCAGCTGGTAAGTTGTAGGGTTAGGATTTAAACCCTATTCCATCAAACTCCAAGCACACTCTCTTCCCACTGCACCACCCTTGGCCCTGAGAACACAGTCCTCCTGTAGAGGTTTTGCATTAGCAAATAACTGCACAGACTATTAATAGTGACCTCTTTCAGCATTCCCCTGAGATGAGGGAACACAATTAATTGTTTAGCTGAGGGATTAGAGACATAGCGAGGTTAAATGACTTGACAAGGTCTCTCATCAAGTGGTTTGGGGGAGGCCTGGCTGAGTTGAATTTTGGAGCAGACCACTTTGATTCTGTAGGTTTATAGAAAACAAGACTATAGGCTTGTTTATAGAAAACAATGCCAGCCCCATTTTATAGAAGCAATCTTTCTTTTAGTTCTTAGATTAGAAATAATATAGTAGAGGTGGTATGCAAAACAAGTGCCTGAGGCTGAGATGGCACAAAGGATGGTGGTATCATGGGGTTATTTTATTTTCAAACTCTCTCCTGTGCATAGTCTTTAATTAAAACAACAATTCCCCCCACCAAAAACTCATCATCTTTATTAAGCATGGAGATTGGAGAAGAGATAGAGAAACACATCTCTTAAAAAAATCTCACCAATAAATTATTTCCTTTGCCATAAGAATTGTGTTATTGAGCTTAATAAACAGAAGAACTGCCAATTTAATCCATCTTTTTTTTTTTTTTCTGCTTGAGTTTGAGTTTGATGTTACTGTTGGTTCCCATGGATACTTGGAGTGACACAAAGGGCTACATTATGATGAAAACCATGGGAAACACTTGATAATTGTGCCCCCATGTATTCTCTATCAATCTTTCTTGATTATTATTACTAATAATCTTTTTATTTATGAAAAATGAATGCCTGAGAATGAATCTGGAACATTGCCTTTTACGTGGCTGAACACTCTGGGAATGTGGAATCAAGAAATAGTTAACTGGGTATCTTGCAGTGGGAGTTGCATGATCTATTTTGGGGAAGGAAAAGGTAAAGGTGAAGAGATGGAAAGATGCTACAAAAGGTGGAAAGATGCAACAAAGCTTAATGATTGTCCCTGCTAATGATTGTCCCTGAGTGCCACACACCTTTATGATTTAACCCAGACTTGCAAACTGAGCTCACATTTGGGATAGTGTGTAGCCACCCACTGCTTTCTCCCCAGAGGTCACAGAGCAAAGCTAAGGAACATTGGCATTGTGTGTATGTGTCTGGAAGCTATAGGTAGTGAGGTGACCACTGACCCCTTAGAAATTATGTGTAAAATGCGTGAAGTGGTCTGGTTTCTGAAGTCAGGAATCCAAGTATGGGGGAGAAGGAAGTGACAGTTTTTTTATAGTGTCATATTTAGTCTTTTGCAGATGTGCTTACAGTTTTAACAAAGGCAGAGAAGAAATTATAGGGTGGGAAAGAAATGCCTATAGACAGCCCACTAAAGCCTAGGAAGGAGGAAACCAGTATTTGTGTGTTTTAGGAATGCTAAGCCCTTGCTTACATATCAGCAAGAAAAATATTGGCATTCACTTCTGACTTGAGCAAGGCATCTCTGAAATCAATAGAAGGAAATGCCTAAACACAGGACTCACTCAGAAAGAAAGGAGAGGCATGGATATGCTCAGGATTATCTCACAAAAGCCCTTTGTGTATTTGAAGCATCTAATGAAATCAGCCTTGTTCTCTAGTTGTTCGTCTTACCTTTCTTCATTGTACCTTTTGTCATCTCTTTATGCTTTTGTCACCTTTTCCTATTTCATCTTGAAGAATGGCGCCTTAACGCTGGGCTGACTTGCTAGTTACTACTAGTTTTGATCAGGAAACAGAGTAGTCTCCTTGTGATACTGATGGTGAGGGTCACAAAATCCTTTTATGACTTGTCACATTGGTGAGTGCCTAGAGCATGGTGGGCATGTAAAATACCTGCTGAATGAGTGAGTGGAGATATATCTAAGTCTTTGCTTCAAAAGTCAGTATTTGCTCTAGGTAAATTAAAAAATATTCTGTTCATTATAAACATCAAAATCACAGGAAAATTGAATTGTCACAGTACCTTGAAGTGTGTACAAAGGCAGTAAAACTTTCCCCCAAAAGAATGACTTGACCTCTCCAGATTTTCACTCCCTCCTTTGCTACTTCCTCTCTTCTCTTCCTATCATTCATTTATTCAACTAACGCTTATTCAGCCTCTGCGATGGAGCCTGACATTAAGTGCTAAGAGTGTTTTTATGGAGAAAATAAAGAACCTGCTCTCAGGAAGCTTACATTTCAGTGGGTTAGGGGCATAATTGGCCAGAAGTAACCCTGTCGGCGAGAAGGCTTTCAGAGAAGTGAGGCCGGGGGTTAGTACGGGTGATGGAGGTAATGATTGCTCTTTTGTGAGAGGTTTGCTGGCAAGACAGGTTATGATTTCACTTTCTTTTCTCTTTATGTAACCATCTGAGTCCCTATATAGCATTTTACCTGACATGTAAGATTCCGTTTGGGCAGGATTTTGTCAGTTATCATTTATATATCCTTTCTTGAAATTGGATTAGATCCCTTTGATTTATTTGTAGAGAGAAATGGGTAATGTGGTTCTGCTGAATATCTGTTTTTGTGTGTTGACACAGTAGTGTATACCTTATTTTTTATTCCAGTGTGTTTTATTTAACATTCCATTATTCAGAGACTGGTGGTTTTTTTTTTTTTTTTTTGTCTTTTCTTTCAGACTGTTTGCCTCCAGTTTATTAAAGAATGGTCTGATTAATATTCTTAGTGGTCCCTCCTTCCTTTCATTTAGGTTTCAACAATTTTAACACAGTGTACACATTAACCCTATGAGTTGACTAAAACCCACGCCTGTGACATTCATTCAGCAAATGCACAAAACAAAAGAAGATGGATATATGCTTCTTCTAGGCAAGTTTCAGTTTAATAGGGCAGTGAAATACAGAAACAGAATTTATAATCCTCTGGAGTAAACTTGCCAACAGAATTCTGAATAAACAGAGGCGAGCATTTTAGACACAAGTAGATCCAGCTGGTTTATCAGAGAAGGCTTCAGAGAGGAGGTGATAGTAGATGTGTTTGCCTCTCAGCAAGCTGAAAGATAGCTGTATTTAATTGGTCCCTGTTGTGATCACTGAGGTGTTGATCCTGAAGGTTGCTTTCAAGCACTCAGAACTGGTACTTTCTTTCTGAGTAAAGAATGACCACCTTGCTTTCCAGTAAAAATGTATTGGGAGACCAGAAAACAAAGAGTTTCTTTTAAGAGTTTAAAAAAGCTTATTGACATATTATTTGTTGAAAATCCCAGTGAATTTTCTAATCTTCTGTTGTCCTTAAAAATTGCCTCTCAGTTCTTTTTTTTTTTTTTAACTTTTTATTTTTTGAAGATTTATTTATTTATGCCTGGAAGAACTGGGGTGTAGGCCAGAGGTGCAGTGGGGTGGGGGAGGGGGGAGGGTAAGAGGAGTCACCAGACAGAGTGTGGAGCAGAACAGGGAGATGTACTGAAATACACTGCTGAGGGGAGCAGTGGGGTGCGACAGAAGAGGCCTGCTGTACCTTGCCAGCAGGCTCCCTGGCCATGTTGCAGTGGCTGGCAGTAGCTTGATAGTGCCATGTCTTTAACCCCTAAGCCACCAGGGAGGCCCCACCTCTCAGTTCTCAAGATTTCAGTTTTTTTTTAACCACCTCTTGAGTTCTCAATGGAGAGAGAACTGTAAGGTGTAAGCCTTTCTGCTTTTTTGTGCCCTCAGGTATGATCAGCATTATATCACAATGTAGGAAATGGGCTTGCTAGATCATTTCAACCCAACTCACCCTCCTTATTACTATTGCTTGGTGTTAGGGCCTGGTTTCTCTTCCTGTTAGGGAAAAAAAATGGGAAAATAAAAATGTGGGTGAGGATGACAGTAATTAATGATGGTAGGAAAACATACCTTGCTTGTGGTTTACTTATTTAATCCACATGGCAACCCTAGGTGGGTCCTTTGTGCCAGTGGGAAAACTGAGTCACAGAGAAGTTAGATAATTTGCCTAAAGTCAATAGCTGTCTGCCTTGCGAACACATATACTTAATTGCTAAGCTGTACTCCTTATTGGGCTGACTGAACAGTTAATTTGATAATTTGTAACTAGGTTTCAAACATCTGATGTTACTGGTCACTGCTGCATGTTGTATATTGGGGAGTCAAATTTTGTCAGTACTTATCAACAGGTATTCTTTTAAGTGAGAGGTGACCCTTCTCTTTGTGACTCTCATATTGTGGCTTTTAAAGACCATGTTTTATTTTGTGGTTCTAGCCTTCTTCCTGTACCCTCGAATATAAAGAACCCATTTCAAATTTTGGAAAATCTTTTGGAAACTGAATTTGACCCAGTCTTCACATCTTCAATTTTAGTAGTTCTCAAGGCTCTATGGTAAAGATCACATTCAGCTGCTTTAATTTCTACTTGCAGTTTTGCATTTTGATTTGTTAAATGAAAGAAAAGATCTTTAATATTGAATTGATAGTTATTTTCTTCCTCCATGAACATGCTCTTTCTCTTCCATCGTATCATATGATACAAGGAATAAATATCTGGCCAAAATACAAGTGTCTTGTCCTATAAAAGACACGATAGTATTATACTAACATCAAAACTTACCAAAATAATTTCATCCAGGATGAGTTTTTTAAAATGAAGATTTGTGTTATAGTAAGTATAGAGAACCACAATTCCAGGCTACCTTAATATATTTAAACTGTTTACTTGTAAATCATTACTTTCTAGAGAGACTAGAGAGCAGAGAAACCTAGCCCCTTTATGTAAAGAACTGTTTTCCATATTAAAATAATTATGAATTAATAAGTTAATAAAATAATTA
>NW_023601212.1:75534009-75616509 GCF_014898055.3 Talpa occidentalis | reverse complement strand
TAAATCTGTTGCTAGCGTTCTCCTCATAGTGTTACAGAGCAGCAGAGCCCATCCATACTGATGTCTTAATATCAGTCTCTCCTCCTTGGATTTATAGGGTAAAATAAACCCTCTGCCATAGAAGTGCTTATTGATTACTGAAGTACATAATAAAGCCTAAGAATAAAGTAAGACCAAGTAATCGGTCCTATTCCTGGGGGATGACAGTAAACCCTGACTGAGACAGCCTCTGAGGGTTGCCTTCCACTTCAGAACTAGGAGGCTCCCTTTTAATTAGTCATCCAAATAGCGAGAAACAAGGAATAGAAACCAGACAAAAAAGAGCACATACTGTATGATTCCATTAATATAAAACTCTAGAAAATATACAAACTAATTTATAGTGACAGAAAGCAGATCAGGGTTGGACAGAGGGGAGTAGGCTGTGTGAGCAGGAAAGGATTCTCAGAAGAAGCACAGGAAACCTGAGGGAGGTGGATGTGTTCACTCTCTTTTGATTGTGCTGATGGTTTCATGGGTGTTTACATATGTGAAAACCTATCACATACTGCATTTTAAATGTGAACAGTGTTTTCATGTCAGCTATATCTCAAAAGAATCATTAAATACATTGAAGAAATAGTAAGCAATATGAATTCAGAGAGCTCACTTTGTGCTAGAAAAACGTTCTCTTTCTTGACCAAGAGCTATTTCCATAAAGTGGGTGTTTCAGAAGACTGAATGATATCATCAAAAGTAAAATTAAAAGCCATATAAAAAGGCAAATTAGCCCTCTTCTTTCACAACCTTTTGCTTTCAAACACCTGACCCTTAAATGTGGCTCTTTGTAGAATTGCTTGGTAAAACTAAAGGGACTGAGCCCACTAAGATAGTAAGAACATCTTCCTACTCCAGCCACCTGGCTCCCATGACATTTCCCCCACCTGGAGAAGCCCTATAATGGAAAAACACAAACTACTCTAAAATGCTGGCAATCTAAAAGGGGGCACAGGCATTTTCAACACAAAGAGATGTTTGTTTTCCTTGCATTTTTAACTCTTAATTTTTGACACAGTGGGGAACTCCGGCATGGCTGCCATTTAAAATGTAACAATGCCATGGTGTTCTGATTGCCTCTGTCATGCAAGTGTTGTGACTGAAGGCCGGGAGACAAAGCAAATGAGGCCAAAGACATGTTTGCTGCTGAGATGCTGGCCCATTTCTCCAAGTTTGAATATTTCTTTTCTTAGGCCTGATGAGGAGTCACTGGGGGAGACTGAAGCTGGAATTTGTACAACCTCTTTTCAGTCCCCTTGATTTTAATCAGAAATACACAATTATTCTTTTCCTCCAAATAGAGAAACTCAATCCCCATTTTAAATTCAATTATTGTAATTGCAGCATTCAGAGAAATAGCACATTCATTTTCTAATAAGAGATTGTGGATACCAAATTACTGCATATAGTATGTCAAAACAGGAAACTTGAGACTGGCAGACCAGTGGGTGTTTTTATCTTGGCAATTTGTATTTTCTTGCAGACAATTTATAGTAATCCTACCCTTCCTTGTTTATAATATGGAAGACTAGGCTTTAAGACTATCCTAAAATAAAGACTGTTGTTAGGTATAATTTAAAATCCCAGTTATGAATATGATGAAGTCTAAGAGGGCATAATTAAAGGGAGAGATCTCATAAGGAAAAGAAGCATAAAGAATCAGTTTTTGGATCCTATAAAATGGCAGTCACATTCGACATTGGATTTTATTGACCACCTTCCAACATGTAGAAATCAGGTGGTCTCCAGCCATATTTCTATTTTTTTAGCCACTCTTTTTTATCATCTTCTATTTTAAAGAAAAAACAAAAAAAAAATTGATTGGTGGGAAGTTGACAGTGTGGCCAGCATGTCTTAGCAACACAAGAGCATCATTTTCTTTTCTCTTTCCCTAATCAGGTCCAGTTGCTTTAATTGACTTTCAGTGAGTCAAATGTAAAAAAGAAATATTTCAGGATTTTGAGTTTCTTGATTTTCTTAAAAGAGTAAGTAACCTTAAAATTAGATTTCTTCAAGTGCATGGCCTTATTTTCTTAGGGTATACTTTCATCTTGATATTATCTTCATGTCTTTCTCCTAGGCACATACAGATACCCACAACTTTCAAACACATTAGCATCCACCCTATCAACCACTGTTAGATTTCTTGATCTCCTAATTAAACCCTTTCACAGCAACTTTCGTCTAATATTCCACTAATGTAATTTACGAGTTCATTCTTTCACATACATTTATTGAGCACCTTCTAGGGTCTAGGTATAGGAAGAGCAGGATCGCAGCATACAGAGATATATTGGGGAAAACTGACTGAAGTGTTGGAGGTGCTGGAAATTGGCAACTGAAATACAGCCAGAAAAGTCGAAAAAGCTTTCACATATATGGAAGAGGGAACAGACATTTCTCTGTGTTCCAGCAGCATAGAAATAGTCTGTTGGGCAGTTGAGTGCATACTAAGTGCCAAGGACTTCACTCATATTCTTTCAACTAATCCTCATCTTTGTAGTTTCCAAAATTATTGCTCTAAGAAGTTTAATCTTTTTCCAGGTTACTATTGCTTGATTTCATTAGATCAGTCCTTAAATAGTCCTTGCATGCAAATAAAATATGCAAAGGATAATCCAAGTAGCTTCCAGTTCTAATTCCAATTCTAATTGGTCAGAATCTCTGGACAAATTCCAAAATGACTAGTTTCCTATATGTACAGTGATCCATTAATGTTTTTGATATACATCCTGCCTATCTATTTATTTTGCAAATTTCAATTGGAGTGAACATCTTAATAATATTAAATAAATATTAAATAAATATTATTAAATAAATAAATATTCCATAAATTCTTCATTGTACTATGGATAACCTATTAGCCTAGTCTCCAAATCTTTTACCTATACATCTTAACTTTAGTCCCTATATATAAATTCCTGAAAACTTTTTGACCAACGAGTAAGTCCCCAGTTTATATCCACCAAGAAGAAATTGCATCAAGAACCTTTTAAAAAAAATAAAAAAGATTTATTTTTTTAATTTACACAAGTGCTGGGGTACAGACCAGATGCACGGGAGGGTGAGAGGATTCACCAGAGACAGAGAGGGAAACAGAACAGGCAGACTGACGAAACACACTGCTGAGGGGAGCAGCGGGCGAGACAGGAGAGGTCTACCACGCCATGTGGGTATCTCGCTGGCATACCAGGATCGAACTGGTGCTACGAGGCTGTGGACAGCTTCATAGCACTGCACTCAACCATCTGCGCCACCAGGGAGGCCCTGCATCAAGAACCTTTAATGGCATATTTACAACACTGAATTCTATAACATCATACTTTGTTGGTATTTTATTAGTGAAATAAAACTGCAGGTTACCAGGATATTCCTGTTGCTCTCTTCTTTGGGGAAGAATAAGTTCTGCTTTTTTTTGTTTGTGTTTTGTTTCTGCTTTTTATACAGCATAGTAGCAAATCTTCAATCATCTACCAAAAAGAAATCATTGTGGAATATGATTTACCCTCTGGCAATAAAATAATACAGAAATTCAACCAAACATTTAAATAACTATTAATTTATCTCATTTCTATGTGTGATGTAACATATCTTTCATGAAAGAACTAGGAAAAAATAAAGCTATTCATATTTCTTTCTAGATGCTTTGATATGCTTGAGCTCATTTAATTTTCACAAATATCTGTGGTATATGTATCATTCTTGTTACAAGTAAAGTAAAAAATATATATATATATACTAGTCTCCACAATCTTAAATACCTTTCCCACGACTGCGTGGCTGCTAAGTGGATATGTCAGAATTTGAACTAGGTCAGCCTCAGATATAATGAGCAATTCCTATGAGCCAAATAATATGATAGTCCCTCTTCTTCTTATGGGAGAGCAGTCTGGTTTAGAGAAGAAATGTGACTGGTTGCATTCACTGTCTCTTATATTCACTGCAACTTTCATTTCCTCTGTTTTCCCCACTGCCAATCAATCAATCAGGAAAATAAATTTCAAATAATTTCTTTGTATAGCTCATGAGAGAGGGTCTGTGTGAGTGAGATAGATGGTTGGGATCATGAAGTTTGGAAGATGGAACTGGGTTCCAGCATTACCTCTGTCACTGGAGGCCTTGACTTCTCATCTCAAATGGAAGGTGTCACACTCCCCTTTTGTGGCTATTGTCAGAACGTTCTTTCTTAATGACATAGCAGTGGTCTGGCATTTACTCCCAGATAATTCCAATTAAAAAAAAAAAAAACCTGAAAGAGGTATGCTGCAAAAATGTGACATGCACTTTAGGAACCCAGATTTGTCCTAATCAACCATCCAGAGCTGCTTTGTTGTTGTGGATCTCTCAGAAAAGATCCCTTCTTCCCTGAGGTGAACATTGTCCCTTTGGCAAAGAATTGAATCATGTAGGTGCCACTTAGCATGGAAAGCAGGAGCTTCATTCAGTGTCTCACAACCTTCGGCCCTAAGAGGGAGAATAGTTTGCAGCAGCTTCATTACCTGGGGAAAAAGAACTCAGAGTTACAGGCATTTTAAGAAAGATGCTTTTACTTTGAGTGTTGGAGAAAATAGAACAATTACCTATTGAAGGCAAAGTAGATGAAAAAACACCTCTGTTCATTCTCCCCTGATCATTTAATCTATTTAGATTCATTCTGCCATTCTGAAGGTGATTCAAATCAAACTGTCCTTTCCTGCTGGATGCACCATTCCTTGCCCAGGCTGGGGACACGTGACCACTTGAGGTTCCCGACCACAGACAGACATTTCCTACTTCAAGTGAAAGGAGATTCCTCTAAGAGCAGGAGTTCATGTGCAGTATCAGCTATGTGACTCATGGAGAAAGAGGAAGGAGGATCCCATAAATCATCAAATTGTCACTGAGCGTCTTTTAGGGTCCTTAGACAGCACTAAACCCTGTGTTGATTCCAGGGACAACCAGACTGCTCTCTCTGAGGAGCTCACCCTCTGCCAGGTGTAAGGTCTTTCAGGAATTGTGTTCTATCTAAACTAGAACCAGTTAGATTTCCAACTCCTGGTACACATACTCTTAAAAAATAGAAAAGATAACTGTTTCCTGTCAAAAATGTAGTGGTTATTGGGGGAGGGGAGAAGAAGACAGGGAGGGGGCAGAACACAATAATATAGTGGCACTGGAGTTCTGGTGGAGATAGAATGAAATTTGTGCATGTGTTGAATATGAAGTTGTACTCCCCAAATTACATAATTATTTAAATGACCGGAAAACCAGTAACACTTGATTTTAAAAAAAGAAATCTATAAGATAGCCAAAAAAGAAGATAATCTTACTGAAGAATGAATGAATGCATGATGCCTAACATGTATTGACTGCCTCCTCTGTGACTGTCACGCAGTTATACATTTCTTAATGCTAATTATATATGCACCTATCATATATTTTTATTATTATATATTTTAGTAGTATTATTGTATATTAAATCAGTGAATGCCGTAGGCAATTCTAGGAGGTAGATATTGTCAGTAGTCCCATTTGATAGATAATGAAACAGAGGCACAGAAAGGTTAAGATGCCTGCTAGAAAGCCTACAGATTAAATGAGGTACCGTCAGGACTTGAAACCAGGCAAACTGAATCCACCATTACATAGAATAATACGGACTTTTTTCAAGGCCTTCTTGGCATTTTGGTTCAGAGCTACCAGGCTTTGTTACATACTCATCTGGCTTTGGCTTCCTTAAGTATTTCAGCACCCCCGCCCTTTCTAGAACTGGGACCAGCTTGGACCAACCCAGTGCAATTCCTCCCCACCTCTCCCCTGCCCCTGCTAGGCCTCTCATTTGTAGTTTCTCTTACTGAGCACATTTCTAAACGAGGACGGTTGCTCCGCTTTAAGGACATACAAATGGCTTGCCCTCACCTGTCAAGCATGATCCTTGTATTTTACCAGGCCCATTATGAACGCAATCTTTCTGTCGAAAATTTGCATACCTCCTTTCTTGAAAAGTAATGACAGCAATTTCTTTCCCTCCGCTCACTTTCTGAGTGTCTCATTTAACGGCACCTGTGAAACCGACAGGCGCAGAGATGAGAAGTGAAAGAGAGCAGTTGATTAAATCATCATCAAGTCGGGCCTCAGAAAGTCAATTCTGCTTGCCGTCTGCAATGATATCCTTTTATCTTAAAGTAATGAGCTATGGCACTTTTGCATCGGGTAATGCGATAAGTTCTATTAGCATGTTCCATTTGCCTCACAAGCAAGGGCAAGTCATTTTAGCTAGCTCATATCACTGCAATCAAAGCAATTGGCTTCCCAGGCAGAGAAGAAAGGGAAAGGCTCAGGGTGATTTCTATGGATCACAACACAGTGGAAAAAATAGACTCTTATATTATTTTAACCCATAACATACTTTTCATTTTTACTCATCAGCAAATTTGGCTTTTATTAGCTCACACAGAACTCTGTAAAGAACCAGGCTTTTGTAGAAGCAAACCGAGGGGGCTCAAGCCCCACCCAAAGGAACAATCTACTCCGATCTGGAAAGGGAAAATTGTAGCATTATAGGGGGTCACAAATAGAATACTGCCAAGGAACATAGCCACCAAGGTCTCCCTGGAAATAACACTGTGGTCTCATAATAAACTCTTGCTTTACACTATCTTCAAAGTCATTTGTAATAGGTCCCCAGACAGGTGCGGATTAATGCTATTGATGACTTTGAATCAGTAAATCAATGACAAAGAGGCAAAGGATCTGTTGCTTAAGCTTAAAAGAGATCGTTTACAAATCACCCAGCCCTAGACTGTCAGTTTTACCTTTGGACAAGGAACTCATTTTTCTCATTTTGGCAACTACTGAGGCTTGTGGGCTCTGGGTTTTAAGTAAATTTTTATGTGTGTTTACACTTGGCAAAATGCAACTTCCTTTCTTCTAAGGGAAAAAAAAATACTGCTGAGCTCTCCAAAAATTTGTGAAATATCCACTTCTTCCCCTAATTCCAAATACCCAACAATATTTTAATTAGCTAAGTGGAAATTTACAGCATACTGATTATTTTATGAAATACACCTAGATCTCAGAGTGACAAAAAAGGAAAAAATTAATGGAAATTAATTTCAGACTTGGACAACTTGATTTCCGTTAATTTATTTGCACTTCTAATGAGTGGTCAGGATAAGCCTAGCACATAGTAGGCACTTTGAAATTACATATTGAGTGAAAATATGTCACCCTAACATTGGATAATCTGAGTTCTGGCCAGTTTATGCTGAGAATTTACAAAAATGCCAGGTTCTCAGGACTCCTCATACAGAATTCTAGGAGTTTCTGAAAGCTAGCTCCCCATTATATCTCCTGAAGAGCTAAAGAAGCTAAAGATTGATGAATCTTATATTATTTTCAAATATGTTCACTTTGTGGCTGTGAGAAGTTTTATCATTACCTTTTAAGCTATTTTTTGGCACACAGATCGTTGGATTAGTTTTCATCTTTTTCTGGGTGATTTTATTTGATCAGGCATAGTTATTGTTGAGGTAGAGTGGTTTTTTCTGGGTGATTTTATTTGATCAGGCATAGTTATTGTCGAGGTAGAGTGGAGGGGGCACTAATGACATCATTTTATAGTAGTGAGAATACCTCAAACCATTTTCGGTATTAAGATATTATTTTTACTTTAGGACCCTTTAGCTTTAAATGTTAAAGCCCAAAGCCAGTATGAGAGCAACGCAAACAATGTGAAATAAGGGTCTTATGAATTGACAAGACAGACAGCCAGAGGCGCCAGCTATAGCATAGAATGGCTGCCCCTTTCTGCATGTACAAGGAATTAGGCAGGTGGGAAAAGGATAGTGGACATGTTTTTAGTCACCGTGCAGCTATCTCCCTTCTTTAAATAAGAAAATAAATGTCATCTAGAAACTTAAATAAGGGACCAGGAAAATGAATATAAGAAAGTGAAAATCAAAGTCAACAAAAAACTATGAACCAGAGACACTTTTTGGGGGGCTTGGGGTCAGAATTGGGCGTTTGCAATTGTATGGGGGAATATAAAAATAAAATTTAATATTTAAAAAAAAAAAAAAAGAAAATAAATGTCATGTTTTCTGCAGGTGGCTTCTTCTGAAATTGCTTTTAGGTGAGGAATGTCTTTACATCCTTAGATAAACCTCCTGCCCCAAAGGGGAATCGATTTGTTTTGTCACTGGCAAATTTAAATTGTACTTGATGTTAGATGCTGTAGTTTACAAGTTGGGGTTCTCCCTCGTTTTCCTCTCATTTCCTTTAGGCAGAAAGAAGAATAAAATAACTTTGTTCACTGATGGTGTTCAGCCCTGACATCTTTGGTGGCAATGATAAATGGATTTGAGATACGAAATAACTGTTCCAGCAAGGTCCATTGAGCAGAATAGAGAGCTATGCCCTCCTCAATGTCATTGTATGTGATATATTCAATGATTGCCACTTTCTGCTTAAGAATGCGTTTTATCACGAGGTACCTAGAATTCCATCTTGTTCCTTCATTCTGAATGAGGCAGAGAGATGTCACAGACCTTGACTTATTTCTATTTGGATCTGAGTCTTTAAACACATATATTGAGATTCCCAAATGAAAATAAGTACTTCATTTTGATGAAGTACAATAAAATAACAGTAATATCTGTCCTGGTCCTTTTACTTAAAGATATTTTCTTCTGGGTCCCAGCTCTAGGTTTTGCTAACAATTACAACCTGACCTAGTGTGTTCAAACAGAATGCCATTGTATTAAACAGTTTCTCAAGTAGGCCATTTCCTGTGCCTCCTTTGGAATTATTTCTTTTTTAAACTATACTTTTGCTGCTTGGAATTAACAAGTTTGAATTCTAAAGAAGAATGAGAGGGATCTATCAATATGATTAAGGATCAAGATCAAGAGATACAAAGATGAACAAGGGTGAGCTCACTGTCTAGGAAAGGTTGATGTGACAGACTATAAAAACACAGTTTTGTGGGTCCTCCCCTGAGAGGGCCTCCCCTGGTGGTGCAGGTAGTTGAACGCAGCGCTGTGAAGCTGTCCATAGCCTCTGTAGTGCCAGTTTGATCCCGGCCTGCCTGTGAGATACCCACATGGCACGGCAGACTCTCCTGTCTCACCCACTGCTTCCCTCAGCAGTGTATTTCAGTCAGTCTGCCTGTTCTGTTTCCTGCTCTGTCTCTGGTGAATCCTCTTACCCTCCTGCACATCTGGCCTGTACCCGGTTCTTGTGTGCATGAATAAATAAATCTTAAAAAAAAAAAAAAAACACAGTTTTGTACAGGGATGGAGAGAGCATTTAATGATTTCTGGAAGAGAATTAGAAGATTCACAGAGGAAACTATGTTTTTTAAGGGTGAATTAAAGATTTTTAGATAGAAACTTAGAGTATTAGAAATCCAGTAAGAGGTAGTTGTTAAGTGCAAAGATAGTAAGGCCAGAGAGTGTGACCCAAGTGTGTCTGGTGTGGCTAGAGCAAGGGGTGCTACTCAAAGTGTGGGTGCTGACCAAGTCTTGTCCGTGAGTAGCTGTAACTAATCTGCTATGAGATTCATATGACAACTGAGAAGCAGCATTTGGAAACTTCATAGCAATCCAATACATTAATTTTATATCTCCTAAATATAATTTTATATGTATGTGTGTGTGTGTGTGTGTATATATATATATATATATATCATTGCTTTTCTTTTTCATTTTCTAGCAACTTAGTTTTTATTATATCTTACAGAACTATAGGTCCACAACAGATTGGACATTACAGTAAAACATAAAACAAAAATAAAATCATTCTTCTCCACAGAAAGTTTGAGAAGCACCAAGTGAAGAAGCGGCTAGAAGATGGGAATAGAGGAGTTGGAAACAGTGTGAAGAGTGTTTGTTGTCATATGGACCATGGAAAGTGTTAGGATCAAGCTGAAATTTAGGATATCTTCTTTGATCAGTGGGGATTTAGTATAGAAAAGGAAGAGACTATAGACCCTGGAAAGCAGTCTTTAACCTTTTGTAATGATAAAATAAGAGTTCCAACTAAAGCTAAAACAGCAACTATGGCCATTGAGAAGGAAAAAATTTAGGAGGTAGCATCAATAATGTGAAATGGGAGGGAGAAAGATCAGTCTGTTCAAGGATGGTGTCAAGGATCACCAGATTGCATGATGATGCCTTTACCAAGAACAGCATGGGAGAGGGTCAGATTTGGGGAAAACAAAGGTGATCTTTCCAACTATAGAAGGATACTTGAGTCTGAGATATTTGTGGGACTTCAGAAAATACAAGCCCAAACATGCAATTAACATTTATTGTCTGTGCATACTCTACCATGGGGCATTAAGTTGTCTACGTGTGCTAGCTCACTAACTGAGATGTAGAAAGTTTAAATTCTCCAAGTCACATCACTAGCAATTTTTTCATCTCAACATAAAATGGTAGCTGAAACCAAGGGAATCTTTAAGGACTCCCGTGGAAAACACATAGAAACAATAGAACTGCAAATGCAACTCTGGGGAGGCAGTGACATTAAAGAATTTGTAGAAAAGGAAGGACCATGAAAAGATGCTCGGGAAGGGTATTAATGGTAAATGTGTACAGGGAAAGATTCCAGGGTGTTCAAGTGAAACAGTCTAAATCCCCACCTCTGGAGAAATTTTTTTACCAGATTATTTATAAACCATGTATGGAATTATACTGCAGCCTCTTTTTTTTTTTCCTTAAAAGTATTACAGGACAAACTGTACTCATTGAATTAAATATTTGCCATATTGTGTACAAACAAAAGCAGGTTACCAAATAGTAGAAATTAATTTATGTTTTTGAAAATATGTGTGTGCAGACTGGAGAGGATTATATATGTTTCCTTGAAAGAAAAGACTGTGAAGATTTATACAAATGTGTTAACAGTGTTTATTCATGGATGGGTAATTTAAAAAAAAATGTATTCAATAAATATGTATCACTTTTTAAGAGGAGAAAATACTAGGTAGTTGAATTGCTTGTTTGGAGAGCTTAAAAAGTAGAGCATTTCTGGGTGAGGAAGAAGATGCTTCCAAAGACTCACTTCTAATCTATGAAACTAGGGAAGAGAAGGTGAAAGTGAAGTTGAACAGTGATATGTGAGGATGACTAGAGGGACTCACCTTGGGAACTATAGCCTTTCTAATTCTAAATTCTAGGCATGTGACTTGGATTGCATGTCTCCTGTGTCCCTCCTTTGTCTGTGGTGGGTTTAGGTCTTGTCTATCTGAAGGCTGAGTGACCAAGAATTCTTCCTGGAAGTAGTATCAGATATCAGTAGTATCAGAGTGTTTGTTGTCATATGGACCATGGAAAGTGTTAGGATCAAGCTGAAATTTAGGATATCTTCTTTGATCAGTGGGGATTTAGTATAGAAAAGGAAGAGACTATAGACCCTGGAAAGCAGTCTTTAACCTTTTGTAATGATAAAATAAGAGTTCCAACTAAAGCTAAAACAGCAACTATGGCCATTGAGAAGGAAAAAATTTAGGAGGTAGCATCAATAATGTGAAATGGGAGGAGAAAGATAGTTCTTCCTTTTCTTGCTTCCTTTTAAAATGGAGGAACATATTCCCAGCTTTTCACAAAGGGCTTTGAAATCTAGTCATGGAAAGTACTCTGTCACCTCAAGCTGGTTGTTAGTGTGCAACCTGTTTGCTAATAAACCAATGCAGGACCCCAATGTCAAAATGCTTAAAATGGTCAAATCAGCTGGGACCCTGTTTCTGCATTTGACATGCCTTTTCCATTTCCCAGCCTCATGTAGAACAGAAACCTGAATCAGGAGGTAGCTCGATGTGAACTCTTATAAATTGGAGTGGGTATCTGGGGATTGGGAGGCAGACACTTCTTCTTTTAACCTTTCAAGACCAAGAATCATTTGGCCAAGAATGTACAACGTATTGAACTTAGGGTGTGAAAGCCATTCAGTGTATTAAATGTGAATTTGAGATCATGAATTCTACCCACACTGACTCTATAAAACAACCTCCCTTTTTCATAAAGCAGGCCCATAAACTGCTGCCAGCGAAGCAGAAAGACTCCTTAGGACTGTGGCTCGCCTTCCGTCTGGGGTTGTCAACAAACCCCCTTTATGAGTGGAATAGACCTCTTGTATGTGTCGAGCTTCTGGCTTTTTACAGAGTGTGTTAGGAGCCAGGCTAGGCAAACGTTAGGCGCTGTTTGCTGAGTGCATTTATTGCCTTTGCATAATTTATGAGCTGGAGGGGTTGACCATCATTCGTCTCTGCCAGGGGCTGGCACTCGAGGCTCCAGAGAGCAGAGCTGTAAATTGGATGGTGCGCTCCTGCTGAGCTCACGGCAAAGTCCTCGGGTCAGTATGGGAATTTAATACCAGAAATGGAACTGTTTTCTCAGCGCACCATGTGGGCCCCAGTGCAGCAGAGACTGTTTTGGCAGACTCTGCGACTGGCCTTGTCGAGGAGCTGTCACTCACCGGGTGTGTTGTGTGGGGAGCCTGAGCATTTTTAATCGGCTTGGCATCCGTGCTGCTTCCATAATGGATACCAGTAGGTCTCAGTTCTTCACCATATGCTTAACTCTGGAGACAAGGTGCTTCTGGGTATATCAGTAATTACTTGATGCAGAATTAAGTGGACCTTGAAATTAGAACTGGACTGTTGGAAAGCAGGAAGCTTAACACTTTGATAGAAATAACCATTCCCAGGGACATACTGCTGTTAGGAATGGGGGTGGGGATAGAGGCTTGGACAGTTGTGGTTCTTTCCCAACTTCCCTATTCCTTTGATCCCCTGAATCCCAGCCCTTGGGAATGTGCGCAAATGCTATGGCATAGCCTTCAGCTGCCACTGATCGCTTCACAAGGCAAGCTGTGAACATCTGGGAAAATATACCTGCCTGGCAAAATACTCTCTGTCTTCCACACCTTTCCTGTATCATGCTTTGTGACTCTTGAAAATGTGCCTGGAACTTAGGAACCTAAGAAAACTTAATTAAAGGCAATGAAGAAACTGCGCAGTTCAGAGAGCTCTCGTTCCTCCTCAGCCTGTTCCAGGCCTTCAAAGTCTTTATCTCACCCATTTTCTTTCTCAGCTTGTTTGACTGATTATAACAAAGAAATTGCTCATCAGGCAAAAGAATGTAGGTTTAGTTAATCTGAGGTTGAAAGCTTGATCAAAGCACTGTCACTAAAAATCTGGTAACCCTGTGGCCTTGAGGAGCTAATGGAAAAAGTCGAAAATGGTACAGCCCTCCAGTTCATCAAGTTGCAGTGTGAATTCCTACATGTATATAGTACAGAGGAAACCTAGTCCAGAAAGAGCTATAGTTCCCAAATTGTGTCCATTTGGTTAGGGTTTTGTCACTTGCAGTGGAAAGCACTCTAACAGTGGTTTTAGCAATGAAGAAACTTACTGTTGTCTGACCAAAAAAAGCACAGAGGCAGGCTGCTCTGAGGTAGGATCAAGTGGCTGTCTTGGCCAACCATTTTCTTGCCTTGGCCCCACTATCTTGTTTTTATACCAAAACTTTTTGCCTTGTTTTTGCAAAATGGCTGCCGCCAGATCTGGACACCACATCCTCGTATAGTCACATTCAAAGGCTAGAGCCAAGCACTTCTTTCCTCCTTTTATGAAGAGAAATATTTTTCCAGGAACTTCAGGAGACAGTTCATAGCCAAACATGAGATATATGGCCACCCTTAGCTATGGTTAAGTTGACAGGGAATATCTGGTTTTCAACCTCAGGAAAAAGTGCCGACTAGGGATCAGGGGGTGGTGAATGGCTGTGGTACCAAACCAGCAGTGACTGCTGTATAAGCAAACTTGTATTATGTTTCTGTTCTTAGCTACACAGATTCCTGTGTCCAGGTGGCCACACTAAAAAATGCTGGTATCATCCTAGATTCATCCCTCTCACTTGCTCCCCCATATCCCTGTGTTATCATGTCCTAATAGGTTTGGCCTTTGGAATTGCTTTACCCTCCCTTTGTCAACCAGATACCATGGTGACTTAGACAGTGTCACAGTTGCCAATGTGGTCTTCCATGACATGTCTCTTTCCCCAAAATGCACTGTCTTTCCTCCACCCCACAGGGAGACTTCTCTTGATGGATTATAGCTCTGATCCTGCACACCCCTGCTCAGTGTTTGTGTCCTTGTTATCTCCACTGCTAAACTGAAAGCTACTTTAGGGTTTTGCTTGATTGAACATCTGTCTAGCTCAGCAGCGCTTATCAGGGACTGTTGAGTAAATAAATGGATATATTTATCTATAAACATTTACTCTTAACAAGACACATCCACTTTTCCAAGCTTTACATACTGGATAACAAAACATTCTTGTTTAAAAAAAAAAAAAAATCATCCCCCCCCCCTTTATTTTTGATAAAGAATCCATCAGAACCAACCATCATTCTCAGGTTAACCTAAACCCAGCTCAGTAGTTGGAATGTGGGATCTGTTTGATATACTGTGAGTCTACTGACTTTGTTTGGGCCCATTTTAATGATTTATTTCACTGCCATCTTGCCCTTGCTATGTTTTCTCTGAAGAACATACCCTCTTTTCCTTGGAGATCTAAATCCCAGAAAAGACACCCCTTATAAGGGGTGAAGCCTTGCCCATTATGTTCTGTTTCCCTCAGAATCCAAATGACAGCATGCATTTGGATTGGTAAACCCAGAGGTTTACCACTTTTCCTCTAGAAAAGCATCATACCACCACTCACATTAGCTGAGGTAGAATCTTTCTATTAAAATGATTTTTGCTCTGAATACCATGGAATGATTTTGATTCACCTTAATCCTGTGGCCAGTTGGCTCCTCAGAGGTCATCCCTCTTCCACGCAGTGGACATACTCACTAGTGTGTTCAGGTGCCTTTCTGAACTGACCATCGGAAGAGCCACAGAGATGAAATCTACAGAGCAACTTGTCAGTATATTTCGCTTCTAGTTGTGTTTGCCAGTGCTGGAGCTGAAGAAGCTCATTTCCGCTCAGACAGCATTTCCCATTCCCTTTACTTGTCCTTCTGTATTAAGAGCAAAAACCTATTCAGGTTTTGTACTAACCCTCATTCTCTTGTCTTCTCTTTCAGTGTGACAGCGACAGTGACCAAGAAGAGAAGGTAAGACCCCTCCCCACATTGTGGGCACGTGCATATCACACTGTGAACATCTTGGTTGTCCATACACAGCTGCAGGTTGGTGGGGTGCCCGCTTCATGGGAACAGCACTTTTTTTTTTCCTTCTGGAAAGATAGCCTTAATTCACAGTGTGACATTTTTCTGATAAGAAATAACAGGTTTCATTTGTGATGTCCACTTTTTTAAGCAAGCCCTTTGGTATTGCATACATATGACACTAAGTTTTTACATTAGAAAAGGTTTTAAAGGAGAAAATGATTTCTATTTTAACTGCTATCTGATTTTTCTTCATCGGCCTATAACTTGAACAGTAACCTTGCTAGTATGTATTTATAATGTCACTTTTTCATTTCTTTTACTGATCCATGTGCTTCTTCCTGCTTTTCTATGCACATGGTCCTTCTTGATAGAAATGTTAGTAATATGTGTACACAAGACTCATCAAGGGTAGAGGGGTGTCGAGGGGAATTCAAATGGGAATCATTCTCCCCTCAACCAGGTGGGTGGCCTGGTGGGAGGGAAGTTCTTCTAGCAGGTACATACTCTGGTTCAAGGCTGATGGCCACCAGCCTCTGTGTATCCAGTTCAACGTGGATCAAGAAAGAGTTCAAATTTTTTGAGTTTTCAGAAGATTGGATCACAACCTGGTAAAGTCAGTCTCTGCTGCCAAGGAATCGTTGGTCTGTTTGGTCTCTCCTTCGAGATTTTGCAATCCCCAAACTAAATTTCTTTCTGGTTTTGTCTTTATGTATTTCTAAAGTTACCTGAATACCATGATTTCTGTATTACTTGGCATCAGAAGAAAGGGACGAGTCCCTTCTTCCCTGGTTCCTGGATATCCCTGCACAGCTGGCTCTCCTGATCCCTCCTCTCTTTCACCTCTTTCATTCTTGCAGATCTTACTCAGAATCCTGTGGTTACTACTTAGTGGGATCTTTCCATCCAGCCCAGAATTTTCCCTCCTCCACTGCCAGCCTCCAAGAGAGATCTAAAGGCTCTTGTTCTGTACTGTCGTTAATTTGAATTCAGCATATGTAGCCTGTTATAAAATGCGAGACATCATCATTTGAGCAGGTCAAGCATATTCAGATGAAGACAAATGGTGCTTATTTGATTTCCTTAAAATCAGGAAATGAAAAAAGTGCTCTCTGGAGAAATCATGTTCTGCCTGACTTGGATGATAGACCAATGCATGTCCCCCAGATAAGAACAGGCTCTCGCCTTGAGGTTTTTATCTCTGAAGGACGGCCAGGACTGTCAGCTTGCTGACATGTGCATTATCCATGTCATTTTAAACAAAGTGACCTATGGAAGGGCACGCTGTGCTGTGACATGGTAATGGGCTGTTGGATGACAGCGAAAGTACACACTGGAAAGGGGGCTGTGGATAATTCTTTTGTTTAACTGACAAGTAGGAACTTCCTTCCTCCAGCCCCAGGAAGCCTTAGCTCCTTGGAAATGGGTCCCCTGGTGTCGCAGCCAGCGAGGGCGTAATGGGTGCCAGAGGTATGTGGCCAGCAGGAGTCGATGAGTGTTCAAGGTGTACACTCCTTGAACACTCCTTGGCTTCTAGAACCACACAGGCCACATTTCCACGTAGCAGATGTCACCTTACTCCAGAGGAACTGGACATTTCAGGAAAGCTCTGACAAGTGACAGCTGATCTCACTTTCAAGTCAGTGGTCTTCTCCAAGGGGATGATGAGTCTTCTGAGTTTCACAGCCTGCCAGACATTGCATTGTTTGTATAAAACAAAAGGCAGTGTGAACTCCGGAGGTACCACCCTGTCCCCAGCACTGGTAGGAGATGATAAGGATGCCCAATTTGGCATTTTGTGTAGGAGGCTTTAGTTCAGTTGTTTTAACTTTGGCTGCGTATCTGAGACTCCCACGAGCTAGAAAACTCCTGATGCCAGACCTCATCTCAGGCCAGTTACCTCAGAATCTCTGTAGGTATCTAGTACTACTTGTCTCGATTGACCGCCTAACTCTAGTAATTTCTACAGGAGAGCTTCCCCCTTTTGTCAGAAGGGTCTGAAAGCCAAGCTTTTTTCTGCATAATAAGAGCACCCCCTTAGTTTTCCTGGGCCCTGATTTGAGAGTCATTGTTGCTGAGTTTTCCATCTCTGAGTGCAGGAAGCAGCAAAATGTCTGACTGAAGTAATGGTCCATGGGAAGGTAGCCAGCATCCACCACTCAGAGTGTGTGGTGATTTCAGGCAATAAAGGAGAATAAAGAGATATTTATAGGGGTGCAGAGCAGGGAAAGGAGAGGCATTAAGAGTGTTCCTCAGATGTGTACACACTTACGATTTTTCCTGTGGACTATAGGGGCCCTGCAGGTCCTCTTCTTTGGGGCCGCTTCACAATCATACTCATATCAGCTGTCCCTGCCCCGACACCCGGCATTTCTCCAGAGGGCTTCCAGCAGGAGCAATCAAGACTCTGTAATTGCTGCCGTGTCTCCTTGGCCCTGTTATAGTTAAGACTGCCAGGCTTCCCCTTTTGGACTGAGAACGCCTGGTGTTTATCACCGATTTTAACACCATCCTCCCAGACTTCTGCTCCATGTCGTTGACTGGGCCCTTGTCATCCTCCTCTGTGCCAGGGCCTCTTTCCTGGACCCCCCCCCCTTGGAGCCCCAGAGCTAACCAGGGCTGCTTTCATCTGCTGCTTGGAGGATTCGCATTCAAATCTGAATTGCTAATGGCGGAAAAGATGCCACTCAGTGTCCTGGGATCCCTTCAGCAAGACCCACTAGGGATGCTGTGGGAGGCAAAAGTGAGACTTGTAGGGGACCCGTTGGGATTTCTCTCCGGAAGACCTGTCATTCTCTTACTCCTTAGGGATCTGTGGTACCGGCGGTCTAAAATTAGGGTACTGTATTTCACACAGCTGACTGAATTAAGATAAACTCTGCTTTCCTCTGATACGAAGCTGTAATTTATAAAATGATACCCTTACTAATTAATGTGGAAGTGACTGGAAAAGGGGGCAAAAAAAGCAGAGTTTTCTGTAAATGCAGAAGACGTACTTGCACGTGGAGAAGGCTTTGATGAGAACTGAGCAGAGCATCTCTTTTAGCCTCCCCTCCCAGCCCTGTGAATACATTTCCCATTAGTGTCAGAGAACGCGGAGGACTTTTGTGAGGAGTAAAATTTGAGTGGAGGATTAGAGAATGCTGTGAACACTGCGTCTTAGATGTCACATTGTTCTTCATTGTAGTTGGTGCAAAAAAAGGAGGCAACCCTTGGCACCTTAATCACCCAAATTAAGCAATTATTTCAATCCTCCACTAGAAGTCAATTGGTATCATGAGAACAAAGAGGCAACATACATATTTCCACATGTTTGGCCTGTGTTTTCTCCTGTTTCCTCTCTTTCCCAACCACTGGCAGCAGCCCATTATGGCAAGAAACGCCCCCTATTTGGTTGTAAAATTAATGTGCAAATTAAATAGAATTCTCTCTCCTTCTACTGACTTTCCTTGTATTGTGCAGGCCACATGACAGTATTGGTTAGAAAATGCACTTGGAAGCACCTAGGCTTCTGAGTATGCCAACCTTGGTTTGTTTCCAGCTCTGTCCCTTGTTACTTTGTAATAGTAGACACACCTCAGTTCTCTCATCTGCCAAATGGGGCAACAACAGCTCCACCTATAAGCTTGTAGCAATTAAATGAAAGCACCCAGCTGTGTGGTGCCTGGTCCATACAAAGACTGCCATAAAAGTTAGCTTTTATTAGTTTTACTTGGGGTGAAGTGAGGGAATGGCTTGGGGAAAGAGGGCTCTCCTTCTCTTTGGAAGTTCCAGCTCTGTCAAAAAACATCTCAGAGGATGTGCGGTGTGTCTCTCCCCACCCCACCCCTGCCCCTGCACCAGAACCCTAAGCTCATCTTCTTGATACGTGCTGAATGGAAGTATTGTTGCATTTGGAAGGGTCCCCAAAAAATATATTTAAAGAATTTATCCCCAATATCAGGCTTTCTTCTGGGCACAACTTGGAGACAGGAGCAAGCATGCCATCCTGGAAGCACCAAAAGGTGATTAAGTGAATGGTATGATTCTTGCCCCAAATGCCAAACTCTGTGAATTCCCGAATACCCATCATAGGAGACAGGTTCATCTGGAGAAGGGTGACATCTGTATTTTTCAAAAAGCTTCCTCAATAATTTTGATACACGGTTGGTTTTGAGAACCACTGCCATATAGCCAATGTCAAAGAGAAACACCTACTTTTCCTTTGTTTAATGCTCTTAAAATTGTGACAGCTCAGGAGAAAAACATGAAAGCTGTAGCAGTGTTATGGGTGTGTGACTAACGTGCTTACAGATGTTTATGGATGAATTCTGGGTACATACATGCAATGCAAACATGCACAGTCCCTTCTCCTTTTCCTAATGAAACTTCCGCCATGACTCTTGATTACAATTTCCTTTCTCTGGGCTTTTAATGACAGAAATGACCACATGGAAAAGATTGCAGGGTGCCTGTGATTTGCTCACCAGAACCCAGGACAGTTGCTGGGACACTGACTGCAAATGTAGTGCCACTGATTTTCCATGCCAGGTCCCTTTCCTCCGACATGCATACTCTTTTGATTGTATTCTAATTTTTTAATTCTTGCTAAAATTGGTAACATTTGTTAATTTTATATTCACTTGTGTGCGTGGGGGGGTGGTGAGGGTGGTGTGTAGTGTCTAAGAAAAACAGCAAAACCCAGAAAGGCTTATGTTCCTAACTCAACACAAACCACATTCCTAACTTGGCTCCTGAAAGCCTCAGAAACTGCTGAGATAACAAACTGAAGCTTGGGCATGTGGCTTGTGCTTATAGTGGAAGAGTCCCATCCCTTGATTGGCCTCGTTTCACACTTGGTAAAGATTGCCTCCTCAGCAACATTCCGAAAGTTCAGACAGCCCCCATTGTTACTTGTAGAACCCCCATCCTTAGTTTTGAAGTAGGACATACTCTAATGAGGAGGAAACTTAGAGATGCTGTACTATTTTACAACTAGAAAGAGAAATTTTCTCCTCCCTTCCAGTTTCATAGCAGTAGCCAAACAACCATTGCCCAAGAAAAGAACAGGATCTGTGTTCTTATCTTTCTACCCCAAGTACTTTGCATAGAGCATGGCACAACTTAAGTGGTTGTTAATGTTCACTGTCGCTAAATTTTAATTTCATATTCTGAAAATTCATTGCTGAATGTTGGGGAGAAGTAAAAAAAGAATATACCTCATTTCAATCCCATTGTTTATTTTCAGAACCCCAAGAAATGTGTGGTTTGTTCTTCAGCCTGCTACAGTTCTTCTACAATTTTATTTTCTAATAAGACATTTCTAAACCATTTATAAATTTCCTAGCTTATTTTGACAATCTGCAACTTTGGGCGGAGTTTCAAAAAGAGCTTTCCATTTTGGATGTTCGATTTCCGTAATGCCCATCCACTCAACCTCTTTTTTCCCCTTCATGATTATGTCTGGATCAAAATAACATTTTATTGTTCTTTCGACATCATCATATTTCCAACTGACTTAATTGCATCATATCCATCCAAAATTCCTATTGATACCACCCTTGGATTAAATTTCGACTGCAAGTTATTTTAAATCCCTATTCTCATTAAGTTCTTCTCTTTTTCATATCATAGTATTTTCATGCCAAACCAAAAATTGTTTCACTCACATTGAATGTGTATGTTGATTATTCACAAATTACTACCATGTCATACACCTGGAAAAGACAGATTATACAAATTTTATTAAATATAAATCAGTAGAATGAATAAGAGTTATTAGAAATTGCCAGTCATCTTCAGCTAAAGTCTTGTTTCTTAGAATGAATAGTGAGGAGAAAAACTAGGTTGTAGGTGTTCTGCTGTTCATCAGGGATAAGTAATGGAGAAGGATATTCAGAAGACCTGGTTTCTAATTTCTCACTAACCAGCTGTATGGCCTTGGGCAAATTACCTAATGTAGCAGAACCTTAGTTTTGTCATCTGTAAAATGAGACAGGCTCAATGATTTAGCACTGACTGGCCTTGTTTTCTATGTAGCTATTTACTTAAACCCCAACAACATGGCAGACCCAGAGGGAAAATAATGTTACTGTACTTCCTCATTGTCAAGGTAGAAGGAAGATTATATTAAAATTGTCTCCATTCTCTCCTCTCTCCAGTTCCTTAGAGGGAATAAATATAATGGACAGATCCAGGCACATCTATGTTGACTCTTTCAAGTAATTGAAGCTAATTTACATATGGACCTAATATCTAAACATCATTATTACCTGTTTGTTAATTATTTCATTTAGTCATCCATAGCCATTCTTTTTCCCCCAAATATCTATCAATGAGCTAACATGTGCTTTGTACTTGCTTGATTCTGTGAATCTGTCACCATGCGCCTGTCAACAGGCAGCAGATTAGTTCAATCTCTGTTTCTCAGTTATCCTAATTATTTAGGAGAACATGGGAACTAGTAAAGAGCTAGCCTGTTTACCATGTTTCAAGGACTCACATGATCATTAATGAGTATTATTTGACCTATAAAAGAAATTCTTCTGTAAATGTCCAGGGTTGAGTATATGAGTCTACATTTCAAGTAAAAAAAAAGTCAGCTGCTTTCTCTTAGAATGAGTCATTGGCTTGGTTCTTATTATAACTTACCTGATGGGAAGGTTGCAAAACCAAAGAGGAGGAAGGTGAAGGTGATGATTTTTAGCCTCATGAAATTGACCATGATTACTGAGCCAGCTAAATAGTAGGGTCATAAGCAGAGGCATTTGTATCAGTGGTGCCTTTAACAACGTGTTTTATGCTAGTGGCCTGTCATTGGGTATAACTTGGGCTGCTGTTTGGTTGTTGGAACAGTCTGTCTTATCCTGTTGAATTGGAGTGTCTATTCTCAATAAAGATATACAGGTTTCTTTTTGTACAAATGCACATGTGTGTGTGAAGGTGATTATCTCAGTTAAACACCTTAGCAACTCTTGAATGGTGATTTAGTTATAGAAAATGGCTCCTCATAACTTTTTCCATTCTAGGTATAAAGATAATGAAATCTCTGTATTAGGTTATGTTAGTAATTAACTAAACTTTATAATTTGCAGGCGTCACAAAATTCAGTGGATGGATGGATATTATTTTGTCTTTTTTTAAAAAAGATTTATTTATTTATACAAGAACCAGGGTACAAACAGGCCAGATGCATGGGAGGGTGAGAGGATTCACCAGAGACAGAGTGGGGAACAGAATAGGCAGACTGAAAAAAATACACTGCTGAGGTGAGCAGCGGGCGAGACAGGAGAGGTCTGCTTCGCCATGTGGGATTCTCGCCGGCCGCTGGCCAGGATCGAAACCTTGCTGCAGAGGCTGTGGATAGATTCACAGTGCTTCTCTCAACTGCCTGCGCCAACTGGGAGGCCCTGTATTTTTTTTTTTTAAGTCAAAATGATACCTGAGATCAAATTAGCCCCTGTCTATGTATCATAGAGATTTTCCCTATTTGTTCTTCTGAGAATCATGTAGAGCTATGTGACATCTCTTTTTTTAAAACATTGATTTATTTATGCATACAAGAACTGGGGTACAGGTCAGAGTTGTTGCATGAGAGGATTCACCAGAGACAAAGTGGGGAACAGAACAGGCAGACTGACTGAAATACATTGCTGAGGGGAGCAGCGGGTGAGATAGCAGAGGCCTGCTCTGCCTTGTGGTTAGCTCCCTGGCTGGCCTGGGATCAAACTTATGCTGCAGACACTGTGGATAGCTTCATAGTGCTGTGCTTAACCCCTTGCACCATCAGGGAGGCCCCTATGTGACCTCTCTTAAAGAAAAAAGAGAAGCAACTTTTTTCCATTGCTGTTCCAAATCCATACTCCATTTATGGTCTAACAAGTGTATTCATGCCTTTGGAGACAGTAGAATGGAGCATTTGAAATAAGGATTAACCAGGAACCCAATGATATAGGTGCTTGTGGTACCCACAGGCTGTTTGGACTTTATATTTTCTTGTTAGAATGCTTAATGATTTTTCACATCCATACTTTCATGATCAAAAAGTAAAGAGATGTTGTTCATTTATTTCTTAGGGACACTGAACAAATGAGATTAGGGTCAATAATAATAACTAAGTAACAAAATGAAACACCCTTTTATATTGAAGAGAACAGTCATTTTATATAAGCAAGTGTCATTTTATATAAACAAGTATCATTTTATATAAACTTTAAATATTTATTGTAGGGATGTTTAAATCCCTACAACCGTTTAAATATTTATTGCATTATATGTATCCTCATATATAACTTTGTTGATCATCTGTGATGTCCCATACTCACTGATAAGTCCTTTCAGGGATTTCTCAAGTAGATCTCAAGGAATGAAAATTAAACTTAAGAAGTGGTATGTCTTCAAATTTCAGCATCAGGGCCTCTCCTGGTGGCGCAGTGGTTAAGCGCTGGACTGCGACACTACCTGCAGCCTCTGCAGCGCCAGTTTGATCCCGGCCACCGGCAAGGGTCCCACATGGTGTGTAGACCTCTCCTGCCACGCCCGCTGCTCCCCTCAGCAGTGTACTTTGTCAATCTGCCTCTTCTGTTCCCTGCTCTGGCTCTGGTGGATTCTCTCACCCTCCCGTGCTTCTGACTGTACCCAGTACTTGTATAAATAAATAAATCTTTAAAAAAATGAAATAAAATAAAATTCCAGCATCAGGACTCTCTCTTTTCATGCTGTTTCTCTATATACAGAGTGAGCTGGGATATACCCAGGAGCACCATTTGAAAATCCTTCCATTCTTCCTCTCTACCTCATCTCCTTGTGCTATCGGAGACCTGAATTGTGTCTTACTGTCTACCCATAACTCCAGTAGCTTCTCAGAATTCAAACATGACAGTTACTCAGTGAATGTTGAATAAATAAAATGTGAATATTGACAACTTAGATGTTCAGGCTCTTCTGAAATGTGACCTTTGTTTCATTCACCTGGGAAGCGTTTGGCCAAGGTGAGAAGGCAAGAGCTACAAAGTATATATTTTAACTCCTGTAAATGAGTGGTAGTGTCAGCCTGTGAGCCATCATGAGTAATCAGGAGTGCAGGAAATAACAGCCCGCGAACGAGGCATATGTCTTATTTGTCATGAACTCAGTCTTCTTTTAGTGTATATCTGTGTGTATACATTTAATGTCTTATTAAATCATAGACTTCCAGCAAGTATCCCACATGTAGCACATTACTGACACTTAGTAGGTGCCTTAGAAATATTAGTGTAATACATGGAAGTTGCTTTGTTGATTGTTTAAACCCCAGAAAAGAAAAGGGGTATTAGGGAAAAACTAGGCTGAGCACAGTCTCATTTCTGAGCTTTGATTCTGAGTCTCTTGCAGCTCCTATGTCCTCTCCACACTGTTTTCCTGTGTCATGGACCGTGGAATCATCAGGGATCCTGAACTTCACCCCCCAAGTGGGTTCACCCTGGGATAACATCCGCCGCCTCAAGAACCCTTTTGTCCATCCCCAGACACTGACTCTGTCCACCCTTGCAGGAGGACTCTGGCTCTGCCAAGGCCTCGGAGCCTTCCCTTTTCTGACAGTAAATGCTGCATGGGGTGTTCCTACAGCCCACATGGTAGTAAATATCTGAAGCAGCCATGTCCGTGTTAAAGATTATGTATTTGCCACTAAGGGGAGAATATAGTGTTTATCGGCTGGAGTGCGTGCCGGCTGAGCTGATTACGGCACAGCACTCTGTCAGCCAATGATTTGTCCTGTCCTTTATCATCTGTGTCACTCAGCAGTGTGCTAGCAAAGGGACGGATCGCCCCCTTCCCTTTTTTTGTACCCATTTCGTGTAGAAAATTTGTATTTACTTTGGGAGTGTAATTTGTTCCTCATGGATAATGTGACCCTGAGCGGAGCTGGATCATGGGTTAGTTGAAGTGATATTTTCCGCTAATGGTAGTCGTACATCATTGCTGTCAGCTCGGGTTAGGAGGCAAGCACATTACAGCTCCATTTTACCTCTGCAGGCATCTGGGATTATTTGCCATAACCGAGTATGACATGACCGCACTACAGAGTGCATTAAAATTTTACTGGCTTCTCAGGCAAGTTCCCCAGCTCCAGTGTGTGCTCAGGCAAGCAGTCTGATAGGGAGCCCAAGGGCCCTGACTTCCTGTACAGAGGTGCTGTGGGAGGCTGGCCTAAGCAGAGGCTATTCTCCTCTTGCCCTGAGAAAAATGCCAGAGAAAGAAATTATGGGGAGCCTGCCTGCAGGTGTATCTGTTTCTGGACATGCCAGACAGACAGGTGACTGGCCACATTGTGCATATGACCAGGGGCTGACCCAAGTGCCAACCACCGTCTACTCTCTCTCCTTGATGTTTGCATTACCCTTTGAGAGAGTGGGCAATAGCTCCTTCTCCAGAGTCCAGGGTGAATGTTAGCCCTTGCCAAGTCTTAGGCTATTTTTCATTGTTCTCATCTGCTGGTGATCAGATAGAAGGAAGGCAGCGTAGATCTTTAGTATGGTGGAATGCATGCCCATCCTGTGTTTCCAATAAACCCAGGTAGAAATATTAGCCGGGGCGGGGGGGTGTTGCACATTATCTCATGTAGTTTTCAAATCAACCCAATGAAGCATAGGCAGGATTAACCCACTTTCTTGGATGGAAACTGAAGTGCAAAGAGGGTGACTTCCTTAATGTTGAATTGGTGAGAGAGATTGGGATTCTTACCATTTATCAAAATCTTGATGACTTGAAATCTTGTAAGATTTCTAGTGTTCCATGTTACTGAGAATTAATAACTATTATTTAAATAGTGCTTTTATTTGCATCATACAGACACAAACACATGCAAAATCCATACTGCAATCCATTTATAAAGGAGGAAACTGAGTCATAGTAAGCTTATGTAACCTGGTTATATAAGGTTAGTGGCTGAACCCAGATTGTCTGATTTCTAAGGCAGCATCTTAGCCATTAAACCACGCTCACTTTCACTGCCACATTCCAGCATAGGAATGGGCCAGGGAGTAATATGTTGGAATAAAGGAAATATTCAAAGACAGTTTTATCTTTTCAGTTGTAATTCCAACAATCAACAAAATATTGCTCAAAGAAGATGCTGTGTGATGAACTTGAATTAAGTAATATGCCTATTTGCAGATAGCACATTGTTTGCATATCCAAATGGTGCTTCTAAGATACTTGAGAAATGTTTATTTTGTTTGATTAAGGGTAACCAGTCACTCTGGCAGAATATCTCATTCATTTATGTTGCTTAGCATCCTTTTTCTTATTCTTGTTAGAGAAGCTATAATGAACTTCTATTGAGTCATGTTCATTCCAACAACAGTTTTAAAGTTCTCTCCCCATAACAGGTGAGACACAGATCAGGGCCCACTCTTGTCAACTATAGTCACAAATTCTATATTGGTGGATCCTGAGTGCTGGACACTCACATGTCTATATGTGGACATTGCCCTTTGTTCTGCCATTAAGAGACCTCTCTCCACCTCTCTAACCTCATCGTGTCTCTCTCTTCCAAGTTGAGATGTTACCCCTCTGGACAGAATGGATAAGCTGCTCTTCCCCCTGGCTGTATGTGCGGTGGGGTCATAAATTCATGAACTTATTCAATAAACCACACATAAAATGAGTTATACCTTGTACCCGAAGGGCAATTTTTAAAATGCTGCAACAGAAGATCCATCGATAAGCATGGCTTTTCTCATTGAGAGATTTGAAATTAAGTTAGCACACTAAAAATTGTGTTCCCTGGCCCCACTCCCCTGTTAGGGTTCCTGACACACATTGATCTTCGCTGCTAGATTGCAGTAGGTCCAGGGAACTGACCTGATTTTTTCTCTGGCCTTGGATCCAATCTCTCATGCAGTAAAGGAGAACAAAAATATTGATCCAGTCATTGAAAAGTAATTATCCCTTTCAAATGGTCTCTTTAGAATGCAGCAATAATTTAAAATAACACATTCCCCAGAGACAACATGCCAAAATATGTGGATCATTTTCTTTGTTTAAGTAGAATCACACTTGAACCTTCACCCTTTCCTGAACATCTAATGATGTACAGGTAGGCCCACTTTAAGAAGAGTTGACATTGAAAAAAATTCAGTTTACCTAGTAAATCAATTACAGAACAGTTACTTATTGCATAAAGGGATTCTTCAACCTTTAGCTAGGTAAAATAATCCATTGCCATATTCTTAGATTGTAGAAACAAAGCTACAAGAATCTTCGTGAAGTCGCTGAGTCATTTTAAAGCTCCTAAGTTTTAACAGCTTTGACAGTGTTTATGTTAGCTGGGGTTTTATTTTGTTTTCAGATTCTTTTTTGTTCAAATAACAGAATTAAAATTCAAGCTAACAAATAAGGAAATGTGTAGGCTTTCAGGATTCAGTTACACATGAAATAAACCAAACCATTAGAAGGCAGAGCTATGTGATGAATGTCAAAAGCAGTGAGTAGGAAAGTCAGGGCCTTCCTTGTCTTGTCTCTCCTTCTTGCCTGTCCACTCCATTCTTGATTGTTTCTGAGACTTTCTCTGATAGGTGGAAATCATGACCCATCCTCCTAAGCTTTACACTGGTTAACTTAAGACAGTGGGATAGAGACTACCCTTTTCCACTGCTCTTATTAAAATCCAAGGAAAGGATTCTTCTTTGCTGAGGCTAGGATAGGTTCTAGGGAGTAGGTTCTCTGGAAAGGTCCATAGTTTGGCCAAGTAGATGTCAAATGCTCATACCTGGATCAGTCAACTGTTGGTAGAAAGACCAGGCCATGCTATCCAAAAACACTGTCCTTGAGTTAGCTCTGTAAGGTACTGGAGTGAATGGGGAGCCCAGAAAAGCAGAATTCAGACAAACAACAGTGCTATAAAGGAATGCTCTAAAACATTCCTTAAGGGCCTCCCTGGTGGCGCAGGGTTAAAGACAGCACTGTCAAGCTATTGGAGCCATTGAAGCACGAGTTCTATCCCCGGCCAGCCGGGGAGCAACACACATGGTGCAGCAGACTTCTGTCTTGCCCACTGCTCCCCTCAGCAGTGTATTTCAGTATATCTGCCTGTTCTACTCTCCACTCTCTCTGGTGAATCCTCTCACCACCCCATCCCACCCCCACACCTCTGGCTTACACCACAGTTCTTGTATGCATAAATAAATAAATCTTAAAAAAAATATTCCTTAACCTTCCTGTCATGAGGGTTGGGCACTTTACAGCACTTTTTGCTAGTCATTCAACTGCCTGTTCACCAAAGTTAGCACTTAATAGTGACCACAGGATCTCAAATATGATTACATGTTTAAAATTATATAAAACCTTCTAAATATTCATGAATTATCTTTCTTGTTTCAGTTAATGCTTAAGGAAGCATTAATACAAAAATATTTATGTACTCCTGTGTTCATAGCTGCATTATTCGCAGCCAGCAAGTCATGATACCAAACCTAACTTCCCACCAACAGATAACTAGATAAAGAAATAGCAGAGCATATTCAATGGAATATTTACTCAACTATTAAAAAGATGAAATAGTGCCTTGTGGGGCAAAAAGAATGGAGTTTGGAGTGATTCTGCTAAGTGAACTTATGCAGAAAGTGGAAGACAGTTACTGGATGATTTTACTCATTTGTGAAATATAAATAACCAAAGAAAACAAACTGACAAAGCACAACGAAAGTAATTCTTAGACTCTGTGAAAAATATGCTGGGTACCAGAGGGAATTTGGGTGGGGGCAGGAGAAGGAAGGTGGTAGTGCTGTGTCTCTAAAGCTGTGGTGGTGGGTGAATAAAGCATGTGCACATATGGAAGTGTGAAGTTGTACTCCTGAAAAAACATAGAGTTATGTAAATGATTGGCAAATTAATAAAATCTGAGAAAAAAAAGTTAAGAGAACAGCATTTTATAGAGTAAGGTTTTATACATACATACATACATACATACAGAATATTCCAGAATTCTTTAATACTTTCAATATAGTGGCTCTTGAGATACTTTCCAAGTATAGGACAGCCTCCTTGAGAGATATAAAGATCTTTTTAAGTCACTGGATACAGGTTGGTAAATTACTTATTTAGGTTATAAAATGTAACTTTTCCAAAAGTGTCATAGTTACCCTAGAGGACCCAATTTTGTTTGGTGCAATACCTTTTAAACCATGACAGGTAGCCTTGTTGAAATGATATTCCTAAAATGGAATGTTATAGGCTCAGTCATATCTTCTTTTACTCATAGATCATTGGGCAAACTTAACCTCATTTATGCTAAGCCAACCTTTGTCCTGAAATCTAGAGATAGACAATGTCAAAGACATAGGAAATCTGCAGAGAGATAAGGACTAACTGAAGTGAAAACTTGGGTCTCATAATGAATTTTAATCTTCCCTCCCAAAGTGAATGCTGAGGAATGTTATGTCTGAATGCAAAAAACAAAAAAGAAACAAACAAAAAAACTGGCAGTAATGTCTAAGCAAATAGACAACTTAAGTTGGATCTTGCTGAAACATAGGGATGTAGATTGCTAGATAGTAAGGATGGTACAAATAATAGATAAAGGGGATATTACTTGCCAAAAGCAAAAGAGTTGTGAGAGGCTTAGCCTATGAAGAGGAGTACTGATGTTTATATAGAGCAAGTTTCATGGTAGTGGATAGCAGGGGAGATGTGTCCATAAATGCAATTTATATAAACAGTTCCATATAAACAGAACTTGTATGACAAGGTGAGAGTTTGAGTTTCATCGAGATGAGAGCCCACTGAGTACTTTATGTAGATTAATGACTCATTTGATTTGAATTTTTGGAAGAGAGTTCTAGCAATGTTGGGAAGATGAGATCAAAGAGAAGGATACTTTGGCTAGAGGACCAAGGAGAAAGTTGTCCTAATAGAATAGGTAAGAGACGATAGGGATCTCAACTAAAGGAACGGGAAAGGAAATAGTCAGATTTAACGATATCTCTGAAGTAGAATTATCATGATTTTGTGGCCACTGGACGGTGGGGTGGAGGGAGAGGAGTCATGGATAGCTTGGGTATAAATGATGCCATTCCTCAGACACTGGTGGGGGGGAATACAAGGAACTTGTATTCAGAGAGGGTTTTGTAGGACCCTCAACTGTATGAAGAAGAGTGTCCTCACTTATGGCACAGGAGTCCGCAAGAACCACCAGAGTAGCACAGACAGTTGGAGCTGTGGGAGTGAGTGGGAGCCCAACCAGAATTCTGGGATTTTGTCTACATCTAACTTAGGAATAAATATGTTATGATGATAACCATTAAGATCAAAATAACTGTATTAACCAGAACACTGATGTTTGTGTAGTTTTATTAATTATTGAATGACTTAATTTTTTAATTGTGGCAACATACATAAGAAAATTTACCATCTTCACCATTTTTAAGTGTACATCTCAGTAGTCTGTTAAGTACATTTGTATCATTGTGCAATCTATAACGGTTTTTATACCAAATGTGTTAAAGCATCAGACATTAGCTCATTTAAACCTCATAACAAATGCCCTAGATGAAAAAAAAAAAAATCTTCATTTTACAAATAAGGAACTTGAAACAGGTGATGAACTGAGATAGACTCTTTATACACTAGTCATAGTATGCCCATACCATCTCTGGTCATTATTGGAGTTATACCATATACTCCTTAGGGACAGTATTTTAATGTCTGATTTCCAGTGAATCCAGCATTAACTTGCATGTATTCTCAGATCCCACATTTTCTTGTTTTGTTTTATTTTTAAGAAAGTCAGAGTACAGTCAGCCCTGGAGTTCATTTTCCATGCCGCTGGTCTGTAGCCAAGAGGGAGCCAGTTCACCTTCCTTAAATGTGCAGGGTTTGCCAGTTGTGAAGACTGGTGGGGTTTGCAGCAATCTCTTCAGAGCCTGGCTGGCCATGGCCTGTCAGACCTGAAAGGGCCCTTAGAGGTAGCAGGTCCACTGTCCTGGCTGCCACATCCAAGGACAGAGGAACAAAGCAGGTGTGCTGGTAGAACACACAGCTCTCTGCTTTGGACTGTTTAAAGCTCCATTGGCTGGAGTAAGGTAAGGGGCTGCTTCTGCTGACTTAAAATAAGGAAGGGAAAACTAATGCAAGTAGAACCATTTCTTCCTTCATTTGTATCTCCCTCAGAAACCTGAAAGGACATGTGTATAAAGTGGAAAGCTGGATTTCCCACCATTCTCCTCATATCTCTTTACTTGAAAGTGAGATAGTCTTCTGAAAAGTTAGCTACACATAACTGCTGGCAGCCAACTCTTCGACTCATTCTTTAAGTGTGTTAATAGTTGTTTGGCAAAGATGAAGCAACCCTGAGTGTAGGGCTGGGCAAAGGCTCCCAGAGATCAGGAGCCCTAGGTGCTAAGACTGAGCCACTTTGACCTTCAAGACCAAGTTTCAGTCAGGCCAAGTAAGCAACTGCTTAGGTGCTGAATATTCAGGCTCCCAGAGATCCGACTTGAGGTAGCAGTTACCACATACCTAAATTCTGATGTTAAGGGTAATCCTTTAGGAGAACACATGGTATTGGAGTGGTGGTGGAGGGTGTTTGTTTTGCTTTGTTATTTTAGACTTACTGAAAATAGTATAAAAAGTTTCTTTCTATCCTTTACCCAACTTTCCCTAATGTTATATCATAAAATCTAAAAACCAGGAAATTAGCCTTTTTTATATGATACTTTCATCTGATTCTACAGGCCTTATTCAAAGTTTGCCTGATTCCCCAATTTTGTCCTTTTTCTGGTCTGGGGTTTCATCCAGGACACCTCGTTGCATTTATTCATCATCCATCTCCTGAGATTTTTTCATCTGAGTTCCTAAGTGTTTCTTTGTCTTTCATAACCTTCACATTTTTCAAGATTCTAGGCAGGTTATCTTGTGGACTATCTCTCCTTCACTTTGGGTTTGTCTGATGTTTTCTCCTGATTAGATTGAGGTAATACCATTCGGACAGAAATAGAAGTGAGGCGCCCTTCTCAATACATCACCTCAGGGTGTATGTGAAGTCTTCCCCTGGGGAAGGCAGCTTGGTTCACTGGTTAAGGTGATATTTAAAAGGTTTCCTACTAGTGTTACTATTTTCCCTTTTCAAATTAATAATCTTGTGGGAAGACATTTTGAGACAACATAATTTCTTTCATGTACTCATTTTAGTACTCATGGGTTTGGGCCTCAATAAGTACTACTGTAGTTTTTACCTAAGGCTAAGACATGTGCTTTTAGACTGGCCAACGCCTTCCATATCTAGCGGAGCTATTCGCTATAGCTACTGTGTTGCTATGCTCAGATTGCAAACCTGACTGTCCTCCCTTGCCTTGTGCTAGTGACTTTTCTGCCTAATCCTTCTCTGCTTGGTCACACCAATAAAGTGCCACTGTCGTGGATTTTCTAACTCAGGATTCATAGACTCAATAACCACCTGCTTTTGTGACTCAAAAAGTCGTCAAGCCTCTCTGGAAGCTCAGTGACACACCACAGACTCTCAAGTGAGTTTCTGCTCACTTGTTATTTATTTTCATGTTCACCTTCTGACTAGAAGAGAGCATGGCACTATGTTGTTTCTGTTCTCACCACATGCCTGGGTGTAGTATCAGGAGGAGAGGAGAATCGTGGTGATGGGCATTAGTAGGATTCCCGCCACACTCAAGATCGTGGCAGGAGATGGGGAGCTCCTAATTTGCAGCTTGCTTTCCATGCATGCTGTTGTGAGGTCTGCACTACCCTGACTCATGTTTCTGGACACAGTAGCAAGGACTGAATTGGGAAAGTGACGATGCCTGTGCGTATGTACCCAGCCTGGCTCATTCATCTGGTCAGATTTTTAGCAGCTACTGCGAAAGCCTGCAATGCAGAAGAGATGTAACAAGGTCTGGTGGTGAGATGGGAGCTGGTACTTCCCAACAGCTGAGTTGGAAGAGGCTCCCCAGCTGGCTGCATACCACAGTCTCCCAGAATGTTATACAAGGAGATGAATCACCCAGGGGACTAGAATGAGAAAACTTCTAAGTGAGGTGCAGGAATTCTGCTCCCTGCTCCTGAGCAAAGACACAGTTTCTAAGAGGAACAGTGAGATTTGTCAGGAAAACTGTAGCTGGCACTTTGTAACTGTGATCTTTGTCAGTCACCTCATCCCTCTGAACTCTAATTCCTTACATTTCAGCTGAGGGATGTCGAGCCCTGCCTCACAGGGCAGTTGTAAGGATGGAATGGTATACACTTGCACACATGTTTGTGTGCCTGCACACTGTAGGTGCTTTAAAATGCAGTTTCTTTCCTCTGCCAACACAGAAGCCAACAGTCAGACTGGCATGCTTGCTTCAGGTTTGTTGCCGCCAGTTACTTATCACCAATTCTATCCTCAGATAAGATTTATATAGCCCCTGGCTAAATTGATATTTTAATTAGCAAATACTTCTAAAAAGCCTTTACTCTGTGCCGGTTAAAGAGAACTCTTGAAGAGAGTTTACTTCTAATTCTTGACAAGTCATTGTAAATTTTTATGGTATTCTCAGTGATAGTATCTACCCAGTAAACATCTTTGCTCTTAATGAGTCAGTGTAATTTGGGAGAAATTCTATTGTCACTTAGCTTTAATTAATGGCCACTTACCGTAAAGTGTTCAGAACACCAGCACAACCAGATTTCTAGACCACATGGAGAAGATGAAAGAATTTTGAAGGAATGGAGCTGGCAGCAGAGCTGGCTGTAGCTGAAGGTGGTGGCCCAGGCACAACCTTCTACTGAAGCAGCGGAACCACTTCTCTGGTGACAGGAGGCAAGTCCCCCTGACTGGGATCAGAGCATGTACAACTTGAAGCACCCTTGGCTGCCAGGCCAGGCCCCCTCTCACATCTTTGGTGACCCCTCCTCCCAGTGGTAGCTACCCTGGTAGTGGACTTTTAACCTGGTTTCACCTGGCTGCACATGTCAGCTGGTGGGCCATGGAGCATAAAGTGTGATTTGCTTAGGACAATTCAGCCTGCCTTTGCAAGGAGGCTGCTCGAGAGCTCTGGAAAGTGGGGTTGAAGAAAAGGTGGTCTCGCCAACCCCCACCACTAGCCAGGCAGGTGTTACATCAGGCCTGTAACTAATGTGCCCAGTTTTCTTCAATATCTCCCCACAAAAGGACTCGTGTGTGCGTGTGTGTGTGTGTGTGTGAGAGAGAGAGAGAGAGAGAGAGAGAAAGAGAGAGAGATACCATGTGTGTATACATGATAGTGGGTGTGATAGGGTTGGTAGTCAACTTTTGTGGGTGAGGAGACAAGAAGCCTCTTCAGGCAGTGCAATACAGTGGAAGCTACAAAAACTGTAGATGGGGGTAGCTCTGTGCCACGTGTGGTACTTGGTAGCTTACACCTTAAGTGCTAGCTTAGGTCACAGAGGGCTGTCATTTTTTGCTTTCCTTTGTGTCCACACCACAGCGTCTGCTCTCTCTCCCAAGGGAGGCAAAAGCAGCCTTTTAAGCCTGAGGAGATAAACTTTGAGCAAGCCCAAAACCACAGGAAATCAGTTGAACCTTCTTTTGTCTGCATCTCAGTACAATTAAAATGCAGTGAACTGACAAGGACTTCTGCTGAGGAAAGCTGTCTGTGTCTAGTTTTCCGATGTGGATAGACAATAGTATGGGGAGGGGATTCCCAAGGCTGTGTAATGGCTGGGCTGCAGAGCCAGGGATGTGTCCCTTACAGACATGCAGATGCATAATTTTAGACTTGGATTGTAGCGAAATAAGCTTAACTCAAATTTTATTGAATGTAACTTCAACTTTCTCTGATGATTAAAAGACCCTTCAGAATCTTTGGTGTCATTTTGCTGGACAGCACTTTTTGCCACAGCCTAGGTGGAAAGAAATGGCGGTGAGCTGAGGGCTTTGCTAGAAGACCCTCTGGACTTGCCTTGTCCACCTCTCAGTTCCAAGAGCCCTTAGGCCACACTCACATTTCCTAGAGAGCCAGAGGAGCCTAGAGAAGGCGAACACAAAGCCTGCCAATATCCCAATTCCCCCTTCAAGGGCTGTTGCTTTGTAAACATGAGCCCTTGAGCCTGCTGCTCGTCCTGGGGCTCTGCCCGTGCCGAGGCCACCCCTCCTTGTGGGAGCCCTGGGGCTAGGGGCTGCGAGACTGATGCAGCTCAGGCTGAGTGGCCCACAGCAACGCTTCAATTCACAGTGAAATGATTTCCTCTGCCTCGTATAATTTAACCTGCCCACATTGCTAAACTTCTATATTACACATTTCTGTCAGGATGTCAGAAGAAATGATAAGCCTCCTTGAAACGGGAACCTCTTGTACATGCTAAGAACATTGTGCTAGGGCTCCCCAGCCCCCTCTCCTTCTGGTACATTTTTGAGAGTTTTAGCATGGTCTCTCAAGTATAAAGAATACCCTACTTCATGACCCCAGCCTCTTGTTAGCTGATAGATGAAATCTTTTCTTAAGCTGACTCCCTTGTCTATTATGTTTTCAAAATTCAAGGTTTCTCTTTAGATTCTTGGATGGCTGCCAAGTGTCCGGGCTTTGTTAGTAGGTGAATTGCTCCTCTCTTTTCTGCTCCTTAAACAGGAAGTAGTTGTTTTTTAGGGTAAAGGAAGGGAAGTCTTCTTCCACCTCCCTTCTCAGATTTTGTTGATGTTTCCAGGCAACTTTTAGGGAATTTCTTTCTTTGCCTTTGAGCGGCAATGTGGGTGGGGGAGGTGAAGATGGCTTCTCCTCAGGGACCATCATACCTTAGGAACAATCCCAAACCTCAGCAAGCCACCCCCTTGCCTCCTGGGTACTTGCTAGACTGCATCACCCAAAATTTGTTGTGTAGCTTCTTGACAGTGGTGCTTCTGCATTATGAACTACATGACTACAGCACAAACTGCTGAGGGGGTGGTCATCAATGAAACATTGTAGAGCATGGTAGAGACATTGTAGAGCATTGAAGACCTGGAGGAGGCACATGGAGCCAAGAGACATGTGAAGAAGTTGTGCTTTCTTCTAAGCCTTGGACTTGTACCAGGAACTTTGGGGACGAGGAAGGAGGTATTTGGAAGAGACGGACATGGGTGAGTGACACGTGGCGAGGCTGACATTGGCAGCCTTTATCTTGACGTGGGTTTTGATTTGCTTTTGCTTCCAAGCTTGCCTGGCCCCTTCTGCCCCTTTTCCTATGGGTCCCCACCAGAAGGTGCCTAAGACTTGTGGCAAGCTTTTGGGCCTCAGTGGTCCTGCTTTGGGCCAAACCTGTTTGGCTGAGCATTTCCCCACAAGGGGATGGGTAACTTTGAGTGCTTCATGGGAAAACATTTTAACTAAACTCTTTTCTCTGTCATACACTGATTAAAGTTTCTTTCCATTAAAGGTCTTATGCACTAGAGTATGTTTATCTTTTTTTTAATTAACTTATTCTTTTTTTTAAGATTTATTTATTCATTTATATATACAAGCATTGGGTACAGTCAGAAGCATGGGAGGGTGAGAGAATTCACCAGAGCCAGAGCGGGGAATAGAACAGGCAGAGTGATGAAATACACTGCTGAGGGGGGCAGCGGGCACGGCAGGAGAAGTCTGTCGCACCATGTGGGACCCTCGCCAGTGGCCAGGGATCGAACCGGCGCTGCAGAGCCTGCGGGCAGCTTCGCAGCCCAGTGCTCAACCACTGCACCACCAGGGGAGGCCTGAGTATCTTTATCTTGATGCAAAAAATGGCAGAACCTATTTAGAACCTTCAGGTTTGGGGGTCCCATGGTTCCCCTCCCCTATAACACAACCACTCCCAACATGAGCCTGTCATGAAATGTGCATTGCAGACAGTACACACCTGAGACAGCTCATGACTCTTTCATTAGCTGGGTTACATGGTCTCCCTTGAGGAGGGAGGACTAAGACTGAATTCCCCTTAAACATAAATAGGGGAATGACAAACACTGGAGTCCTACTCTTGTTTGTAAACTTTCATTAAAAAAAAACACTGTTTTCTTTGTGATAGGTCTTTGTCATGAAGTTTATTCCTCCCTTTTCCTCATTAGGTTCGAGGAGAACATGTTATCCCTATGTGTCTGCTAGTAATGGGACAATGTCTGCTGATCATTTACCAATTGAAGCTCAGAGTAGTTTAGTACAAGCATCCAGGAGAAATGGAAGGGGTTTGATTCCCCAAAGGGGTATATCCAGGAGTAAACTATGTATTTCACTACAAAGGTTTCAGCCTGTTCATGGACTTTCATGTACTTCCAGCCCAAGTGTCTAGAACAGTAGCTAAACTGTAGGATTCCCTTTTCAAAACAAGCCCTGGCTCCTCTGAAATTCCAGATGGTCTGTGTCTAGAGAGGACACTTGTACCAGTGTTCTCAGTTATATTTTGGGCATCATCCCACAGTGTAACCTAAATCTACACCCAGCCAAGGCCCTGCTTGTTTTGCACAGTACAGACCCCAATCACCTGGGCCTCATTACCTATAAAAGAAAGGTAATAATTGTAGTGCTCCAGACTCACTTATAAATCAGAGATTGTGGGTCAGGTATTGGGATATGGACCTGGGAGCTTCATTTGGGTCCATGTTAGCAAAGGAAAGCAGAACCAGAGGTAATGGCAGAGGGTGCCATAGTTCTCATACCAGGGCCAATATCTGCCCTCCATGAGCTCTTGTTGATTCATGACATGAGTCCAGTCTTTTTGACAGGAAAATGACAACTTTACAGAAAGGGTGGGGGATCTAACACTTAAAAGTCACTCCCATGAACCAGACACCTCCAGCTGTCAGATTATTAAATCCAACCACAGCCCCATGAGGTGCACATAAAGTTCAAAACCAGAATTGGAAGCAGGACACCCAGCTCTGAAATATGCCCTCTTTTTTGTGTTGCTAGATTTTTCTCTTGAAATCCCAAGAAGTCTGTATGCATTGCTGCAGGAGGTCAAGAGGCAACTGAAGAGGTGTAGGCCAGGTGGAGAGGGCTCCCAGAGGTGATGGTAGCAGAACCATATCCTGAGAGATGCCCAGCAGGGGAAGGGAGGATAGCATGAGACTGGTATTGAAGAGACACCAGCCTTGGCTTCAGAGGCACAGCCAGAGTCACTCCTCTGCCTGGTTTAATGCACTTCGGCTGTCTCAGCCTCCAGGTGTTCGTAAAGTATGACTTTACATGTCCACACCATGGTGCTTAGTGTGAGAGACTTGTGAAAGTGCTGGCACGGTGCCTAGTTGGTGCCCAATCAGTACTGCCTTTCTTCACTCTACAAAGGCACAAGCTGGTGGGATGGTCTGGAATGCCCAGGAAAAATTGAGAGGTTGGTACACCTGACAGGTGGTAAGCCCTGGGTTAGGATGGGAAGCAGGTTAAGTGATGACAGATAAATGAAAGAGGGCATTTTGGTGTCGAATCATAAAGGACCTTGACAGCCCACTGGGTCAGTTTAGAGTTTTGGTTTGGTTTGATGGAGAAACAAGATGAGGTTTTCTCTAGGACCAGATGATAGCAACAATATGAGGGTTAGAAATGTCACCTTGAATGATTCTAAACCAACTCCTCTGACCATGGGAATACCTGAAATGACTGTAGAAATGTTGCTTCCAGAATATATTTGTACTTACCCTCCATTTTAATCTTTCAATAGTGCCTTTGAGATCAAGGGAACACAGGGATTATTCTCTGTGAGGTTGCACTGTGTGCTTGACTGAGTTATTCAGGGTTGGTTATGGGCTCATATTTGGAATTGGGTCTACATCCTCACCCCAGCCTTCCCCTCATTCCCTCTTACCTCCTCATCCTGTTTGAGACTGCACTTCATTCTCTGTGGGGCACTGTGATGGTGATGATGATGTTAATAATAATGACCATAGTAACAGCTAATATTACAGATATTTACTTACTATGTGGCAGGAATTTGCTGCTAATTTTGCATTGTTTTTGTGTAATTATCTTCTCTTTACAACAAAGGAAATTGAAACTCCATGCTGTGACTTACCTAAGCACACATATTGAGGATATGATTGGATAGGCTTATACTTTCCTGGGTCTTAGTGGCCCATTTGCCAGCTGAGCAGTTGCCTGTCATTTCACAGGATCCTCGAGGGGGACTGGGCAGGTGGAAGTGGACACAGGTTGTCAGGACATCGGGGGCCTGATCTGCTAATTTCTGTCCATGTCATAGGTTGGTCTTTCTCAGAAAAATTTATCTAAGGAATGTATTCTTAAATAGCTTTTTAAAAATAGGGGTTTTGGGGCTCCCTGGTGGCACAAGGGGTTAAGATGCAACCTGTGAAGATGTCTGCAGCCTCTGCAGCACGAGTTCGATCCCCCAGCAGGCGAGGGAGCAACCCACATGGTGCAGCAGTCCTCTCCTGACTTGCCCGCTGCTTTCCTCAGCAGTGTACTTTGGTCAGTCTGCCTGTTCTGTTCCCCACCCTGACTCTGGTGAATCCTCTTACCACCCCCCACACCTCTGGCCTATACCCCAGCTCTTGTATAAATAAATAAATCTTTAATAAAAAAGTTTATAAATAAATAAAAAATAAAAATAGTTTTTTTTTTTTAAAAAAGCAATTAATGAAGAGAAATTGATAGCTAAATACCAGGTTGACTTGGTGGAACATATACATGATAAAGCAGGTAAAATGTTAATAGTAGAATACTGGTGTTGGGTAGATGAGTGTTCACTATAAAATCCTTCCCACTTTTCTATGTCTGAAACTTTTAATAATATGACACTGGGAGACAAACTGAGTCAATAATTTCTAACAGTCCTTCTAGATTTAAAAACTTCGATTTTCTGTGCTGCTGTCTGTGTGCCTTCGCTGTGTTTGTAATGACTGTGGGATATGTGGTAGGCCTCCCGGTTGTTGTTGGGTCATGCTGTTGGAAAAGAAAGTGTCTGTTGGGGAAAACAAAATCAATCAATGGTCATTTCCCTTTCCACCTAACTAACCCACCAGTCTGCTTGGCATTAGACACACCCACTGAAAAGCTGTAGGTCTTTAATTCTCCAAATGAAATATGGGCTTAGGTGTGAACATTTCCCATTTAAGGGCAGGGAGTTGTTTTGGGTACATCCCTAGTGGAGGTTTTGGAAGTCTTCAGCTCCAATAAAGGCACAGTGTCCCTATTCACTCACTTTGGCAGAGACTTGAAGTGAGGACAGAAACATTCAACCAGTAGAATCTAAAAGCCTGAGAAAGCCCCAGAAGAGGGCAAAGTCTTTTGTCCTTGGGGACCAGGGTATGTTGCCCTGGTGGTAACTCTTTGTTACAATGCAGTCTTCCTATTTAACCTCTCCCTTCAGTATGAGAGGGAGTTGCATACCCCTCTTGTAGAGCGCTAGAGCATGTGTTATGAGGCAGGTGAATAGACTTTGTCCACCTTGTTATTAGAATAACCTTACCAGCACTTTCCAGGGAGTTTATCGAGGAGTGTTGCCAAACCATGATAAAGCAGAACATTTAGCTGCTTCTGATGGCTGATAAGCTTGGGAGTGCCAGTTAATTGACAACAACTGCACTTGTCAATCTTTGAGGCCATGTGAGTAGATCTCTTGTCTTTCCTTTCTTCCCCAAGCTATCATCCACTATCCTTCAGCAGATTCGGCATGGCCTTGCACCCACATCAACACACCTCCCACCTTTGCTCCTGTGTGTTTATTTAGTAATTAATCTCATTGTGTTAGTATGAAATAGTCTATTAAAACACTCAGGCAAGACAACATGGAGAGGGAAGAAGGAGGATGAAGACTGGCAGAGGGAGTCGTTTGCTTTGTTTAATTGGTTCTTTCACCTAATGGTAGTTTGTCAATTAAGGAGATACTTAGAGTGAAATTAATCCATATGGGTCAGAAGCAACTATTAATTTTTAATAAAAACAAAATGTTTAACAAATGTATAACTCTGCTCAATAGGAAGGCAAACATGCTACCAGCATCTTGAAGGATTTGGGAGCAGGAATAAGAAGAGGGAAAGGAGTTAATTTAGAAACGATATATATATTGTTTATATATATATATATATATATCGTATATCCCTTATCAGGCCTGGGTAAGCTCCTCAAATTCTCTCCATCTTATTTCTTCAGCATCTGCTGCACTGCCTGACACACTGTAGATACTGAAGGATCTGGACCTCCTTAAATCCCTACTAGGTATACAGATCTGGGGTATTTCAGACAGGTTGTAGGCATTACATCTGTCTTCCATGAGCTTCCAGTTTGCTTGAAAAAAATAAGCAGTATTTGTGAATCCCTTGCAGAGATAATTCAGAATACCTTATGATCAAGTGCTAGACTGTGCAATAAATGACATGGCATTTGTTGAGCAATCCCTATACTTTTAAGTATTTCATCACATCAACCCTGTTCATCTCTACAACAACACAGTGATATTGGTATCATTTTTATTGTGTCCATGTGGAAAGAAGGTCACTGAGGCACAGAAAGTGCAGGTAATTTGCCAGGTGTCGCACAGCTAATGCTGTTAGTCTAGTAGAGGTCTGCGTTACCCAATATGGTAAGAACCAGAGCGGTCCCAAGAGTGCTGGCTGGAGGCAGTGCGGAAGTCTTCAGAGTAAGGGCTAAAGAATGAGTTGATTTGGAAAGTGATAGGGAAGAATATTGGGCAGGAGGAATGGTAATTAGCACAGTTAAGGGGGATAGGAGGTAGCTTCTGGATAAGTGTAATATAAGATTGACCAGGTTAGGTAGATCTAGTTTAAAACATTTTTAGGGTCTTGAATGCCAAGATGAGGAATTTTTATCTTAGTCATTCTGAAATTTCTTTATTCTCCATGGAATATTTCCTGGTACAGGGAAGGTCCTGTTCCTCCATTTCAGCACTTGCGCATCAAGACTCCTTCATTATCCTTTTCACCTCCTCTGCCTCCCTCCATTGGCATCTGTCTTCTCATTTATGGCATTCATAGCTCTTCCTGCTTCCCATTTTAAAAGAGAGAAAGAAAGGTAAAAAATTAAAGAAAACAAACCACCCAGCTGACTTTTACTGACTTTTAGAGATTTCTTCCCAGCCTCAGCGTGGTGCTTGGACTTTGAGAGGGAAAAACAACAGGAGGACTTGCCCTCGGGGAATTGTTCTTCTGTCTCTGCTTGCTAGAAAGGAGGCCTTAGGACTTGTTCTATTCCCTGACATTTGTACTGATGTGATGGGGGCGGCTGGCGCAGGTTGCAGGGGAATCAGGAAGGACTCTATCTCAAGGGCACCTCTTCAGGCTGCTGACAGCTACCTGAAAGCTGTCATAAAAGCTCTCATTTCCCAGTGAGATTTTAGCTGCAACTGCCGATAACCTGGGACAGAGAACAGGGTATAATAAATTCCTTCGCATTGGTCAGAAGAAGCAGGAGATACGGAGCTATGCAGGGAGGGGTAAAAATCCTTCTAAAATTTGTTCTTTGCTTCCTAGATGCTTTATATCCTGGCCTCTCTAAGTCTTTGGGTTGATGATAATAGATGGTAATTTACTGGTTATTCCAATGGTTATGTCCTAACAACAAAGGGAAAAAAATGGAGGCATAGAGGGTCCATACGAAGAGACTACCCACCCATCATATTCTGGAGCCATAAATCTCCAGATCAGGGTGCTGCCATAAATCAGGGAAATAGTCAGGATTGCCACAAAAACTGCACACAGATACAAAGCTGAGAAGGTGTCTGAGTAAGTGCCTTGTCTTCCTTTGGAAGGCAAGCCACAGCTACCTGCACATCCTGGTGCAAGCTGATAGGAGTTGGAAAAGGCTGTTTGCTGGAGAGAGGGAAAGAGGCTGTGAAGCTTGCAACGGAGATCAGGGAAGCACAGTTGAGATCTGAAGTCTTCAACAGGAGTTGGGAAGGAGGCAGATGGTATTGGCTGTGTGTTTTCAGTGCATGTCTTCTCGACCTAGCAGAGCGTGGAGAGAATGGAAATAGTAGACTCAGTGTCGCTGATTATAAAAAGTGGAACCAGCATTATATTCATAACCTGAAATGGAGTATAACTTACGTGTCTAGGAAAGTGAGGTTGCCCAAAGGGATAATCACAAAAGGTCCTTCCTATTACAGAAAAGGAAGCACTCCTTGGTAAACCAAGTTGATGTGGAAAAATTGTCATGTCATAGGGTGGACGATATTTTTGAAAACTAATGGTTAATATTAGATAGTAATGTTAATCGTGTGATAATTATAACCTCACCAACCAGTCTGTAAATGCTGAGAACATGACAGCTGTGAAATTCAGTATCTTCTATGTGAAAAGCAGTTTAGTTGGTGACTCTGTCATTCATACACTCATCTCTTCTTTCCTTTGACTTCTAGCTATCAAAACCTACTACGTGCTAATTCACAAAGTAAGCTCTGGGGACACAACAACAAACAGAATGGACATCTTCTTAAAATTTAATGTGAATTACAGCCTTTAAAATCTCCACTTCTATGCATTGGCTAAGGTTTTCTTGTTGGACAAATCCATCATTCATTTTGTACCTATTCCATGCACTTATGAATAAAATCTATAACTTCTGTTATATATTAAATCTGTAAGGATTTATAAATATCCATTAAACAAAATATTGATTTTTAAAATGAGTGTGAGACAAAGACATCAAGTAACACATGAGTCTAGGTGTGCATGGACACAGTTCCAATCTGAGAAGTCATTATAGCATATAAAGCAGGGCTAGGCGTGATCCATTTTGTCCTTAGAAAAGCTGGAGCTGGCTACTCTGTGGAGGAGGGACTGTGGGAGGCTGGAGTGACTGCAGCAGTTAGGAGGCTTCCTAATGTCCAGGTGAGAGATGTGACTCAGAGTAGGCAGCTGTGGGGTTTGAGAGAGATTAAATTCATTTTGGCAACTCATGGAAGAGAATGTGAAAAATTACTTCCTAGCTTGGTTGTGGGAACTAACTGAGTTATTATTAGCTTCATTTTACAGACAGGGAAATAGAGACTCTAAAGTAATTGAGATAAATATCTGACTTCCCTGCAACCTTCGATCTCGCTACTGCACCAGCCGTAACGTGGGGCGAAAGACATGCATTCACCACAAAGCCATAAAGTTTTAGCCTAAAGGCAGTTCTCTTGCCAAGACTGCTTCCAAAGCCTTATTGAAACCTGGTCTTACATTCATAATTTTGCGTTATTTTCCTCAAAAAGCATCTCCATTTGTGTTTAACCTTCAGACTCCACAAAACCTGTATCTTTTTTTAGCTGAGTAAATAGGACTTCACTGAGTAGGACTGAGACTCGATGCAGTGAGACCTGGGGTGGAAATCTGACCTATGGAAAAATCATTGAATTTAGGCAAGAATCATTTACAAGAGAAACATACCATATGAAGTGCATGCTTAGCATTTATTTAATGCTTTATTTATTGAAAACTTCTTTTATATCTGGCATTATATTTGTTTCTGGATTTTCTTGTTATTATCTCATTTAATCCATACATAATCTCATGAGGCGCTTTTTCACTAGAAGTTGAGCTCTGGTGAGATTAGGTAAATTTCCAAATGAGCAATACTAAGTAGGTAAGCTGAGCTGGCATTTGACAGGCCCAGCTTTGAAGTTTGAGGCTGTCCTTAACCCCCACTACCAGAGGAACTAATGTCCAAATCCAAATCTCAGAAGATTCTGGTCATACATTGTTGGCATTTTATGTCCCAGAGACTAGAGGAGACAAAGTTAATTCTGCCCTGCTTACCCCAGAAAGAATTGCTTGGTGAAAAGTCTGCAGGAGAAAGTAATCTTTCCATCTTCAGATGAAGATGCTTCCTCAGCAGTGTATATCAGTAAATTTGCCTGTTCTGTTCCCCACTCTGTCTCTGGTGAATCCTCTCACCCCCCCCCACACACACACCTTTGGCTTGCACCCTAGTTCTTCTACACAAAATAAATAAATAAAATCTTAAAAAAAAAAAAAAAGATTGAGGCCATGCCTGACGTATGCCATAGAAGATGATAAGTTTCCAGGCTTGAGGGATTTCAGAGTTCTCTGAGGGAGGGAGGAAGCCACTGAAGTTTTTCACCACACAAGTGGTATGATCTGGTTCAAGTTTTTAAAGAACCACCCTGGAGAACACCATAGGGTAGTTATAATGGGCTCACTTCTCAAGTACAGCACAAGGCACATCTGACTTAACAGTAGTAGGTACAGAAATTATCTAGATGCATTAGTGAAGATTTACCAAAATCGGACAAGAGTATTATTTGCTTGAAGATAAAGCTAACAACATCAAACGCTGCATTATATTTAAAATGACCATTATATATTTTTTTAATCCATGCCCCACCTCAACCTCAGAAGTCAGTTGGGATAAGAAACTGGGGTCGGTAAAGCTTCCCTGTGACTGCCACCTCTTCTTCACCTGGTCATTAGCAGCCCTGCCCAGCACTGAAAAGGGAATAGTAGAGAACCATCTGCAGTATTTGGCCTTCTGGACTCTGCTATGAAAACTCAAAACTGGGCCTCCCTGGTGGCTCAAGGGGTTAAACATAGCACTGTGAAGCTATCCACAGCTGCTGCAGCACAAGCTCAAACCCCGGCCAGGGAGCTAACCCACATGGTGCAGCAGACCTCTTCTGTCTTGCCCACTGCTACCCTCATCAGTGTATTTCAGTCAGTCCTCCTGCTCCCTACTCTGTCTCTGGTGAATCCTCTCACTCCTCTCCCCACACCTCTGGACTACACCCCAGCTCTTGTATACATAAATAAATAAATCTTTAAAAATATTAAAAATTAAAAAGATGAAAGAGGGTGGCAGTGGAGAGGATCATGAGGATAAAAGAGGCAGAGAAAGAGAAGCCTATAGGTTATAGATGTGGTCTTTCCTCTACTCCAAAGGGAACAACCACATTGGGCTTGATTCACCATTCCCCATTTCTCTTGCCTTCCAGCCAAACCGGCAACAAATGGCATTATATAGTAGTCTGTGTCAGAAATAAAAGCTGTGGGGATCTGACCTCCGGCAGTGTGTTTTCAGCCTGTGAATTTCCTGGATATCTTTACAGGGAATCATTCTTGGCGAAGGGCAGGCTGGAAATAATATAAGGAGATCAAGAGGGAAGTCAAGCAAGTGACACCTTTAAACAGGCGAAGCGAGGCAGGCTCTTCCCCCCTGGGACAGTTAGAGTTATGCAGAGCTGTAATTAACCCAGCAGCCCACTGGATATGTCTATTTCATTGCACAAAGGCTGTTGAAAGAAGGATTCTTGAAGAAAGAGGTTCCAATTCAAATGGTATTTGAGTAAGTCCCTTGTTGGATATACTGTTTCTAGAGTTTATGGCTATAATCAACAAAACATGGCCATTCTTTCATGCAGGTTTCTCTTATGACTTTCTGAGTACAGCTCTTTAAAAAGAAAAAGAGAAAAGGCATCCAGAAATGGCTGGGGGCAGGGTGGGGAGAAAGAGAGAGGAGAATATATGGCTGGAATCAAATTAAGGACTTGGTTTCCTTCTCAGAGGATGTTGAAAACATTAAAGGAGCAGGTGTGTCATTCTTTCACACACTAAGACTGAGATCTGTGAGAAAATTGCCAGTTTGGTGTCCAAGTACCTCAAAATTAACTGCATTGGCCTCCCTAACTTCAATTCATTGTTATTTATAATAAATGTTTTTAGTGTACTTACTTATGTCAGGCATCATTGTAGGCACTAGAGATATGACTCTCTCTCCTGCCTTCATCGAGCTAATAGCGAGGAGAGAGAAAAGCATTTAAATATGTAGACCAATTAGTAGGTCCGATGATGTGCTATCTAGAGAAAATATGGCAGAGAGAGAAATAAAATAGGAAGGGATGTGGTGTTGAATACAATCAAGGAAGCCCTCACTTAGAAGGTGACATTCAAGCAAAGATTTAAAGGAGAGGACGTATTATCTTCCAGGAACAGTGAGAGCAGCCCCACTGGGTTACAGTGGAGTGAGGGAGGACAGAAAGTCAGTTAAGTCTGCCTCTCATTGCCCTTGAAACCCTAGCAGCACCCCCACCTCTACAGCTTATAAGTATTGATCATTCAAAATGGCTCCCAGTAAACCTGAAACTGACGAAAATAAAGTTAAATGGTCAGCCTGCTACTCTCTGCCTTTGAGTGGTTATGGGGCCCCTTTTACATACCTCTCAGGTTCTATGCCACATTACACCCTTTGTCACATTCCTGAGCGCACACTGATGGACCCAGTGGTTGTGATCTGTATGAGAAAACCCAATTCAGAATTCTCAGCCAAATCTAATCTATATCTTGTTAGGCATGTTGTTCATTTTTTGGTTTTGTTTGTTTTTGCTTTGGTTTGTTACTGTTTTTGCTTTTGTTTTAGAAGCTTACAACCGCAAAACATGGAAGCTAATTAGAGGTGCTCTCTACTGCTTGAGTTTCAGCTATTGCTGTTAATGGGTGTGAACCCAGAGGGTATTGATACAACTGATTGGGGGACATTTCATCTTTATGCCAGTGGCTAAAACATTCCTTAAAGTAATTCCCAGTCACTGAAAGTGTATTAACTGACCAATGGAGATAAGAATAGTGGAACTACAATGAGGAAAGCTTTGTTTAAAAGGATTTGGGAAGCTCAATGTCCATAATCAAGATTTCAACACACAAGTCTGCATTTTTAAGGCAATATATCCATAAGTAGAAACAGGCATATGGGGGAAAACATTAGTTTCAGAGGTCTGGCCAGCTCCTGTTCTAACCCCTCTGTCATCTCTGATTGGATTAGACATCACAGAAAGAGCCTCAGATCCCAGTTTCATGTGAAGTTTAACCCTTCCAACAGTTGAATACCATCCTGTGGAGCTCAGTGGAAAGAAATTAAATTTCTCTCACCAGAGCTCTGGCCCTAAATCAGGTGTCAAGGGGGCTGCATCAGTAAACTTTGTTGGCTATAAGATGCATGTCCTTCCCGAGGCTCTGCGGCTGTTAAGTTGGCTCTTTCCAATCACAGTCTGATCTTTCATTTTACTGTAATGCAGTTAGACAACCTAGTTATTCAGGCATAGACTACTCTGGTTTTCATTATCCCTGAATAACATTTGATGCTGAAATAGGGAAGACGGAAAGGGAAGGGGGAGGGGAGCCAAGTATTTTTCACAGCTTGTGTGAAATGCTTAATATTTGAGAGCCTCTAAAATCTACTGTACACATACATTCCAATTTTATAAGACTAACAAAACATGTTCAAAACTTTTATGAATTTCAACATGTAACCAGAATCAATGTTAGCCTGTTTTAAATAAGCCATAATGGCCTGGCAGCAAACCTGCATAGTTAGCAAATCCCTCCCCTGTTTATGAGCAGCCAGCCATTCCTCACAGGGTCACTACAAAATACTAGTTTTATCAGTTTATTCAAACTCCCTAAGTCAGTCTGTGTGCCAATTTCAGCATGTTTTTGCTTAGAAGCACATGAAACCAAGGACATCATAGTGAGATAATACTTTATTTTGCTTTTAACAAAATGGCATGAATTTGAATCACTTAGGAATATGTCAAGGGCTCTCAAATCTAATGGTGGATGCTTGGTTCTATAAATGCTTTCTGCAAGTGTTATAGGCACCCTGTTACACAAGCATAGGTGTTGCAGGATGACCCTTTCCTACTGGTGCCTGGAGAGTTCTCAGTGTCCATAAGATGCTTTTTTACTTCCGTGAAATCTCCCAGTGATGCTTTTTAGGTGAGAATCACCTTTCAGTAAAAGTCTGAGCATAAAATTTGCTGGGGGCACACCCAGTTTCAGTCTGTCATCTGTCCTGTGTCTAATGTATCAGGAACAGTTTTTTTTCTGAAAGGTGAGGGCCATGTGTTTTCACATCCCACATTTCAAGGAAGCCTGCTAGCTCCCTTGATAAAATCACACCTTATTTTCCAAGAATGGCTGGGGAGAAAGACATTCCAAGTGATAAAAAGCCGTTGTAATGCAAACTCTTTTGCCTAAAGATTCACCTTGGCCTCACAATCCCTCAGGGATCATCTACCACATACCAAACTAGCTTCAGGGGACACCCAGCCCCCTTTGCACTCTGTCCTCAAAAGTGCCTTTAATTACAAATAATGCAGCAGAGAACAGGCTAGAGCATTAAAACAAGACTGATCTAAAGGCTGTGGGCCAAAGAATTGTCACAGAGGGTAACATGTAATTAGGAAATCTGACTCACAAGATAATGTTTACTCACTTTCATTGTGGGGACCCAGAGGGCTACCTCCCTCATCAGTGTTCTGTCCTTGCAGTGGTTATCACTCCTAAGCCCAGCCTCTGGGGGGCCTTCAGTCAGGCTCTGATCTTCTGGAAGCAGGCCGCAAAGTCTCCCAGATAGAGGCAGTTTTCTTTCTCTTTGTCTTAGAAAACTGTCCCCCAAAGCATCCTACTTAACATTTAAAGCCCACTACACATCCATTGAAAGCTTGCATTTTGTACATTTTTATACCTGCTTTCTCGCCTTTTGAGATATGAAATATATAAGTAGAACCACTTATGGGGGCGTGTAAAACTCCCTTATACTTACCTTAGTTGTTCATTGTGTCTAGGGTAGGTGGTCAAGTTTAAGCCCTTATTTGTGATCATGATTTTATAACCTCTATTTATATTCCCTCTCAGTCAATGACATCCCCAGAGATGTCAGCGCTCATGCAGGAAAACCCATTTAATTAGGACCCACCATAGGGAACCAGGAAACAGATCCTAAAGTACTTTATGGTAGAAACTGTTGATCAGGAAATGGGATGTTTTTCTTTCCCTCCGTTTAGGTCTGGCTTGAACTCCTTTGGGGAGACCTGGGGCCTGTCTCCATCTCCACTGAAAGGGAGCCTGGACCCTTCCTCCAATCAGCCTACCCAGAGGGCAGTGATAGTGATACTTGCTTTTTTTGTTGTTGTTGTTTATTTGTTGTTCTCTTTCCACAGATGTAAGTGGCAGACCTTTAATCCCGGAAGCTCTGCCCAAGGCATGGCATTTGGACATTTGCCAGTGTCTGGTGTGTGTAGGGCCTCCTAGCCACACTGCCGGCCCCTTTGCTAGAGAGCAAATTCTCAGTTTTTCATGTAGGCAAACCTTGCCTACCTCTGATGCGCACGTTTTTCAGTTGGGAAGGAGGGGAACTAATTCAATAAATGTTTTTGTTGAAAATGAATCCAGCCCTTGATATCCTCATGCTCAACTAAAGTTCTTCCTCTAATGAAGCCTTCCCCAGCAAGAGTGGTCTTTCTTTCCATTAAGTCATAGCCTTTCCTGTATACCGTCTTCTAGTCACAGCGTTGACGGTTTTATTTTTAATTAGTGCTTTTTACCTGGATGTTTCTAGCTTCATTTAACTAGGACCACATCTTCTAGTTCATTATTTTCCCCATGGCACTCAATCATTTATAAACTTTGTTAATTTTCCTCACAGTGCCTTACTTGCAATGGTGTTCAATTATAACTTTTTACTAAGTCTGTTTGAAAAGAAATATGCTTTTAGTCCATAAATCACTGTGCTGAATGCTTCAAGAGGCACAGAAAGTGTAAATGAGACACCTGCCTTCAAGGAATTTACAGTTAAGGGAGTAGTAGGGGAGTGTGGCAGAGCTCCATGAAAAGTCAACTTACAATGCAATTTCATACAGGATCTGTGCCCCCAAGAAGATGAGAGCCTGTGGTCATGATGATGAGAATTTACATACAGTTTTGCACTCCCCATAACAACTCTGTAGAGTAATTGGCACTAAGTATTCTTATTCCAGTTCCCTTGGCTGCTGAGTAAGGAGAAGTGATTTGTCTACTGCAGAGGGTAGGGAGTGCTGGAATTCAGACAACTTGTGTGAGGCCTGCACTGGGTTTCAGTGACTCAGAGCCTCTCCCCTGGCTTCTGTCTTGTTGCTTCTATGCCCTGCTTAATACCAGTCCTGTAACTATATTAAGGTTAACCAGATTGCTCACTGCTATTAAATAAGATCAGAGACAGGGCCTTTTGACCAGAGATGACACTCTGGTGTTTGAATCATAAAAGAATTGTCCAGACAGCTAATCCCTACAAATTCGAGTAAATTAAAGGCATCACATGTGGATAATTTGTTATAGTGGCATAAAAGTACATGTAAATTTTTTAAGGCATGTGCTGAGTAGACTGTTCCCAGAGATTTTAAAGGAGAGATGATATTCCCATTGGGTATAGATATTCTCTGACCGATGAGGTCAGAGTAAATGACCTCCTAGTGCACTCAGACTGTAGTATGTCCATCTGTATTATCAGTAACTGTAGTAAAAGGCATGGGTTTGGAATTCTGACTGTACACCCTGTAAGCTTTGTAACCTTCAGCTGGTTAAATTCTCAGAGCCTCGTTCCTCACTGGCAAAATGAGCATGATGCCTGTCTTAAAAAGTTGTTGCAGTGATTAAACCAGTATCTGACAGTGCTCAACAAGCTGTGGTGAACATACTATTCTGTCCTTCCCAAGCCATAGAATGTATATTAACATTCAGAGCTGGAGACCCTGGAACTTTTGCTCCCAAAGGGGAGCCATTTAAATGAGTTGAAATTAGCTTTCCCTTCTTTCAGGGAGACAGTTGAGTCTTTTCTGGATTCCTTATATGTCACTGAGGATATGCTATTTGGATAAAGTCCACCTGTTTTGACCTCTGGAAAGAAATTGCTGTTTAAGTACACAATTCATTTTGATCTCTTCACACCCTTGGGCAGTTCCAGGCTGGCTCTAGGCCTCTGAGAACGTTGGTGTCCTCTCTGTAGAAAACATTTCTTTCCAGTGACTCAGTAGTTTCTTATTCCTTTCCCAACCATATTTTTCTGTTTCCGATAGTAGATCAGTGAGGGTGGCCTAGCCAGCATTAGCCCAATGTAGATAGACCCCTAGATATCTGTTCTCTCATCTAAAGAAAGGCAGGTGTACTAAGAGTGCTTCCCCCATCCCAGAGAGGGAAATAACAGACGAGGAAGGCAGAAATCCAGTTGAAGGAGGTGTCTCCAGAAGCCGCTTTCCCATCCACCATCACTTCCTCGAGATTAAGCCAAGCTTGAGTGTCTTCTTCAAGGTCAGGCTCCCTGGAAGCCTTGGAACCTGGCCAGAGGCTGTGAACTTTGCAAAGAGGGCATCACCCTCTGCTCACTGGATCACTGCCCTCCCATTACTCCACCAGCACATACCTGATTTGGTTGACATTTCCGTAATTAATTTATAATAGCAATAACCCTGAGATGAGCCTATTTATAGGTTTGTACAAGTTGGGTTAAGAATATAGATTAAATCTTTGGTCATTAACATACTTAACGTACTTGGGAGAGTTTTGTGATTGTCAAATGATTATTGAAAGGCCCCAAGCATAGTGTGTACTGGCAATCCACAAGTTTACTTCCCTTCCCAAGCACAGAAACAACAAAATACCAACAATAGTAATAATAAGCATATACCTCTCCCAACCACACAAAAAATGTTTCTTTACCTTACTGCTTCCTTTGCTACCTTCCTCCAAACTTGACCCAGATTCAGAGCGATGGTCTGGATGCTCGGCAGCCCCTGCTGTACAGCATGAAGATCCCTGAGATGCGGTCCTAACCCTTGATAAAATAGCAAGTGTGGCCCCAATAGTCCTGCAGGGAGAATTGCTGTGACCGCCTACAGCAATGGAGATGAGGGTGTGAGAAGGGCAACCTTTATTTGAAAGGATGTTATTATGACTTGGACTGCTCTGTGGATCCAATCTTATTTCTTTCTTCCTTTTTATGTTCTGTTGTTTTCGCCGTTACCTTTTTGAAAAATAACATGTATTGCTTTTCTGTAAAGTAAGACGTTTTCAATATCAAAAATAAAGATAAGTACAGAGAAGAAAATAATTCCACCCCTTTCTCACCCTCTCCCCTTCCCCCCAAAAAGCCACTAAATTTCTGTATGTATCCTTCAAAGAGCTTTTATTCTGACATCACTAGCAGCACTGCTCTCTGGTCAGGGAAGCCTCCCATTCGGATACTTTCTCTGATAGATGTGTTTCCTATTGTGGAGAGCATTGCATGCCCCGGGGATGAGAATGCACCAGCAGTAAGGAAACACAGTGACTCCCTGCCTGTCTTCCAGGAGCCTTCTCAAAATAACACCATCAAAAGGTGCTTCCCCCTCTCTTTTCTCTAAATTCACCTTGCCTGGTTTATTCTTTGCTCACCTGTGTATGCAGCTGTGATGACCCCACCGTGTCAGCCACCCCTTCCTTCCTTTCTTGAGTCCTTCATATCACCCTCCAGCACAGCAGATGCTTCTTACTAATTTCTTGCTTTCACTCTAGTTTTTGTTTTTAGTATCAATCTGGCTACCAAACCCTTAAAAGTGAAGTCAGGTCAATCTGGGTGCATCTTCATAAATGATCATATATATGTACACAGATTTCTTGTGTTTTTTTAATGAATTTACAAATGGTAGGATTTTTAAAGGTAGAGATTAGATATTATGTTACAAAACCCTTAACAGGACATTGCATATTATAAGTATTTGGTTAATATTTACTGAATTAAAATGAAAATGAGAAAATTTAATTACTCCAACCTACTTTTTTAATCTCAATAAAGTACAGATAAAAGGGAGGTCATCTAGAAATGAAAAAATAGTATCTTGTAACAGTTTTTATGGTATATCAGTGCATTTTTTTGTGCTAAAGTATCACTATTAACCTAAGAGTGGACCCTTTTTAATGATTTTTTTAAATCTTGACAATGCCCTTTTCACTTCTTTCCTAAATGAACATTAATATAAAGCCATAAAAATTCCCTTGGAGGGTTTTATGAATTACTGCATTGTAAGATTGGGAAAAGGCCATTTGCAGCCATTTGTTTTATGGAGCTTGATTCTGAAAGCCAGCACCGCCCTGACCCTTCAGGGGCATGCTCTGAGGCATGAAGCTTTCCTTGACTACAGTGAGCCCTGACACTTCTCTCCAAACTCACCTCTCACATGTCCCACACATGACTTCCCCACAGTCAAAAAGGTCAGCCACGGGCCTCCCCAGTGGCGCAGCGGTTGAGCGCTGGGTTGCGAAGCTACCCGCAACCTCTGCAGCGCCGGTTTGATCCCCGGCTGCTCCCCGGCCACCAGAGGAAGGTCCCACATGGTGCGCAGACCTCTCCTGCCACCCGTTGCTCCCCTCAGCAGTGTACTTCGGTCCTTCTGCCTGCTCTGCTCTCCCCTCTGGCTCTGGTGAATTCTCTCACCCTCCCGCGCTTTTGACTGTACCCAGTGCTTGTATAAATAAATAAATAAATCTTAAATAAATAAATAAATATTAAAAAAAAAATGGTCAGCCACATAAGCCTCCTCTCCATGAGAATCCTAGGCACATGGGGGGAGAGGAGTAGAAGCTAATAGAGATACATGGAATACTTCTTCCAGAAATGTAGATTGATTTTCAGTTCACTGGCATAAATCACATTTTACCATATGACTCTTTGGTCATTTACTGCTTGAAAAAAAGACCATGCCGAAGATGAGACACCTAATCTAGGGCATTGGTTTTCAAACTCTCTGTACCTGCTAAACTCTTCTTCCATTTATTTTGGACATAAAATGGAAGCCTAGTCTATAAAACAGAGATGGGGGTTGGTGGGCCCAGAGCATCCCCTCAGCATGCTGACCCTAAATTAGCTTTGTGCAGCCCACTTTGAAAGCCTCTGGGTCTGGACAAACCAAGATGTAAGAGAATAAAAGGTAAGCATAGGGCAGAAGGGTGGAGTAAAGATGAAAAAATAAGAGTTTACTCCGTTGAGTCCTTCCTATGTGTCAAGTACCATGCTAAGCACTAACTTTCCTCAAAAAAAAAAAAAAAAAAAAAAAAAGTCAAATCGTGATGTCTGAGGCAGAGTTTGTAGGATGTTGTTGTCCGAAAACAGTTGAAACGGTTATTGGATTGTTTGCTTGCAGGCAGACAACAGCCAGATTCTCTTGAAAGATCTCTTTCTCACTACAGTTGTCTGTAGCCTCCAATGCTCTGTTGGAATGAGTCTTTTTTAAGTGAGATCAAGAAAAAAGTAAGCAGAACAAATTAAGTCCTTTGATCCAGGTATGTAAGTCAGGTCACCAGGTGCACTGAGTTGCATTTAAGTGGAATACAGGTACCACGGTAGATAAGGCTAATTCAGAACTTTGAGATAAAAGTAGCTCAGAAAAAAAAGATCAAATAACAAGGTATGTGCCTTTGCCAGGTGAGTCAATTCCATGGTGATATCTGTGGAGACTTGTTTTGACAGCTCATAAAATCACAGAACAGAGCAAACGCTTTAGGCTCACCTCATCAGAATCTTCGCATCATTTTGGGCAGATGACTCTCTGAACTAACCCTGATGAGAGACCCACTTCAGTGTTGCCATCTTCATTTCCTGGGCTTCTGTGAATGATGGAGATGATGAATACAGGTGGTTCTTGTACCTGCAGAGCATCTATCTGCCAGTCAGGTAGTTGGTCACTCCACAGCCCTACTTTTTGATGAGCACACAACTTGGTTCCATGTGGAAGGAAGGGGGCAGTGGGGAGGTGTGGTGAGCAGTAGCAGTGGAAGCTCGGGGAATTTCATCAAGTCGGGAGATTAGACAGACATAGGAAAACATAATGAACTATCAGTAGGAGCTTAGGCACACAGTGAAGATAATTTCTGGGGTGATCAGAGAAGAGTTGCAGTAATTGAGCATCCTCCAAGGTTGGTGGGATTTTGGTAGCTCATTTGGGGCGAAGGTAGTCTTTGTGGTGAGAACTGCTGAGGAATGACTGGGCAGTGGGAAGGTGAGACTTGTCCTTTTTTGTTTGTTTAAAGATATATTTATTTATACAAGAGCTGGGGTACAGGTCAGAAGCACAGGAAGGTGAGAGTATTCACCAGAGAAAGAGCAGGGAGCAGAACAGGCAGACGGACCAAAAGCACTGCTGAGGGGAGCAGCGGGCAAGACAGGAGAGGTCTGCCGCGCCATGTGGGTATCTCCCTGGCCAGCCTGGAATCGAACCCGCACTGCAGAGGCTGCGGACAGCTTCACAGCTCTGCACTCAACCCGCTGCACCGCTGGGGAGGCCAAAGACTTGTTCTTTTTGCCACCACACATGTGTCTCGGTTGTGAGGTGTGCTTCTTGTAGAGTAGCTGGATCGTGCTGAAGAACATCAGGAAGGTCACACCAGGCAAGTTGGATTATGCCAGATGTTGAATGTTTGGCTAGAAATTTGAAATTCAGAGGCTTTAAGATATTTTTGAGCAGAGAAAGGACACATGGGAAGCAGTTAATCAGGTACAGCTATCAAGTCAGATAAAAAATTGAGGGCTTATGATTTATCTATCAGATGACAGATTTGTTTAGAAAACACAGTGTGAGAAACCCAAAGGAACAAGGTTCTTTCTTCTAGAACCCTAGCCAAGGAGAGATGAAGAATTCATTTTCATTTAATACGTATTTTCTGACATGAATAAAGGCCTCACACATCATGTGTCCGTGGTCCTAGCAAACTTAACAAAAGCAAATGACACGTCTATGGAATATCTCTTGCAGCACCCTCACTTTCTGAAAGCTGATGCTGAAATCAAAGGGGTAGTTCCTGCCTTGTCATTCCCCCAAGGTGCCTCATATTCAACACATTCCCTTCGGGTCCAGTTCACACATCTCGCACTGGCCCATTTAACCGAGCTGGGTCTGTTGCAGACCTTCAGATATTTAATTTGTAAACACTTAATAAAGCACTGTCAGTAGGTCGGCTTGTCTACTAGGTCGGCCACATCAAAATCAATACGTCCCTTGGGTGTTCTGCTGTGATTGTCTGGGCTGGGGAATCTAATAGGATTAAGTGTTTGGGGTCCTATCTGACGCCACAGTCCACAGTCCTAGTTAGATGAGGTTAAAGACTGGCTTGCCATTGTGGAGGCACGATTGCTTAGGGGTCTGAAAAATCATTAAAGCTTGTCCTCTTAAACGTTGATTGTTCCCTGGTGATTTATTGACAAAACACAAAAAAGTGCTCTATACTGCACTCTAATTATATGTATGAGGCCATAAGATCTCATGGGAAATTAAATAAAATTTACAGCTTGATGGTTTTATGCTCCTGGGAGACATACCTTCTTAATAAGATCTTATAGCTGGGAATATTTATGAGGTTAAAGTCCGTAGGCTTGAGCAAAGACCTAACCTTTCCATGGGGTGGGGGAGGGGCTGCGTTTTGATTTCTTTGAAGATAAATGGTTGTAATGAAATTTCAGGGGTTTAGGAGGTAATGTTCAGTGAGACACATCAAGCATTCCTCCCTAGGACCTCTGGAGGACAAAGCTGTAAGGACACGGGGACTTACTGCACCATTTGTTTCAAATAAGGCTCCGGCTGTTCTCCCTACCACCTCTGGGGCACTGCATCCTCCAAAGCTCACTGTGGCTTCCTCCTCTGATTAGCCCCCATCACAATCTGAAGGGAGAGGGAAGACCCTAGTTAAGGGCAATTATCTAAGAGGTCAAGGAAGGGAAAGGAATTGGGGGAGGGGTGTGAAGGAGAGAAGCAGAGAGACAGAATCTGAAAGAGAATCATAGTGATGTACTTGAACCCATAAAAATCAGTTTCACATGCTCAAACAGCCCCAAAGGACTTGCTGGATATTGTGGACATTTGCTATTTTACCAGATCATTTTCTCTTTGTGACAGGGGTGGCTGGGCCTCAGGGCCTGCTCTCACAAGGATTGCAAAGTATTCTTCTGGACAAAGGATCAGAACATGTCTGGGGTGGGGGATGGAGAGAGCCTCTGCAGGTGGCTTCAAGATGAGAATTTCTTGACTGTAAATGGTGTTACAGAAGTGCACATGATAAACTGTCCCAGTGATTTAAATTACTCTCAGTGTAAGTCTGCTTGGATCCTGGTTGGGGTTTTATGCTTGGAAACAGGCCATTTCAACAAGAGCCAGGAGCTTTTCTTTATGCCCACCCCCTCCAATAGACTCTTCCTCCCCGCAATAGTTCAGAAATTAAAGAGGGAACAGGAGAGGTAGAAAGACAGATAGACAGATGGATATATGGCTATATTTGGCTCTCATTCTTTATTGTAGAATTATACTATCTATTCGAGGAAGGATAGTTAGGTAAAACTTGCAGTTAACGGTAGGTCATGAGAAATATTTTTGGGGGGAGGATTTAATGAGTATTTTTGCATATGAAGTTCTTCATGGGCCCTTCTTGGCATATGTGGGGGGTGGAGCATTGACAGAGGGCGTGGGATGAAGCTCTAGAGGGACTCAGAATAGATACTGGGCCCTGACAGTGAGATCTTAGCAGCCATCCCTTTCTCTCAGGCAGCTTATGCAGTGTTTTCCTGTGAGCTCTGATTCACCCAGAAGAGGCAGAGCACCCCACCTCTAGCACTTCTTGCCTATGCTCACGCAAACAGCAAAGGACCATTTAATTAGGATAAGCATATACGGAGTTTACCTGCGAGGGTGTTGCGCATGAGTTGAAAAGTTTCATTACTCTCCTCATTGCCAGTTAGTCATGCTCCTCGACTCCCTCTTCCAGAATAAGTGAAAAGAAAGCTAAAAGAAAGGAAAATAGACTCTGAATGTCCATGACCTAGATATGTTGGAGTCCACCTTCCATTTTCCCCCATTTGGTGCTGATGTTCAAAGCAAGGGAAAGAACATGATTTAGTGGATGGGAGGTGAGCAACTCGCTCCTAAGCCTGACCTGCTCTCTCCAGTGTGTCATTGTGGACCCTCTCCCTGGACCCCAGTTTCCTCAACTGTAAAATGAAGAGCTAAGGCTAGGTGATTTTAAAGTCCTTTTCAGCTCTAAAATATTATTTTATGGTTCTAGAATTTATGTAGGAGAACGACATTCCCTCTATCCCTTGCTTTAGCCTTTTGAATGAAAGTGAGATGTCTCATCAGTTCAGACAGAGTCAGCTCAAGCCCCATGTCTCGGATAAAAGGAGAAGAAAAAAAAAAAACTTATTAAAGATAGCTAAGTTCCCCTGATAAGCAGCAAGTGAGAAATCCCTGATTTAATTTAAATATGGTATTTCTGTCTTCATTAATTTAAAGCATGTATATGATAATGTATCCTTTTTTTATTTAGTGGTCTGTCCTGGAGGGAAAGAAAGGTTTGATTGTGAAGCACAGGGGCAAAGGTTTGGGTATTTTTTAATAAAGATGAATATCCTTAAAAATGCTTGAAGTATATGGAAGTAAGATTTGTTGCAAGTTACAAATCAAAGCCCGAAATGTCACTTATCTCCTAATGATACTTCTACACAGATTATTAATTTCATTTTAGAAGCCCAATGAATGTTATATTTTATGACATTGATTAAACATCTTGCTGCCATCTACCCATCCATCCTTTTCGTTTTCAAAAATCCATATCGGAATTTAACAAAAACAGCTCATAAATTTGTATTTTATAGCCTAGCTAAATTGACAGGTTCTCCACTCTGCTTATGATCAGGCCCATCCTGAACTCTGGGCTCGGCCCATTTCCACCCTTAGAAGTCAGACTTTTCTAAACCGCCCTCGTGTTTCATTATCAGGGCAGGATTGTGGGATTTATTTAAAAGGGCATTTGTAGCTTCTGGAGCTGTGGAGCCACAAGGGGGGCTGTTGGGTGGCAGGGTTAGCCCCTGACTGGGATTCGGGGGCTCTGCTTTCATTCGAGCTCTTAGACAAGCCAGTTACCTCCCCGCTCTGTGTCCTGGGGATAATTACAGCCTCCCCTTGTTGGCTCACAGTGTCACCGTGGGGATGAACGAGATAATAGATCTGAAAGGCCTTCCAACCCTTCAGAGAGAAGCAGTGTGGTGGTAGATGTCAGAGCCAATAAAAGAACAGACTGGGATGACAAGTTTTAGATCAACCTTAGGCATGTTAGGGAAGGTTTAGGATAACTCCTTTGAAATAAGGGAGAAAAGATTTCTGAAAATAGGTCCACTGTATTATTTATCGTATTTTTATCAATAGAAGTGCCTCTGGTTCCTTGAGACTCATTCTTGTTTCCTCAGAACCACGGTGGACTCATCTTCTGCCTGGATTGTCTCCAATCAGAGACAGTTGTGTTCGTACTTGCTGTCTTTTCTGTGCAGAGAAGGTGCTGGCACCTATCTCTCCTAGCTCTCCTTGTCAGGGTATAGCTGTGGTCAGCTTTGCCTCCACGAAGGAGACAAGCAGAGCCATATGCTGAAAAATCAGAATCAATTCAGGGTGAAAGATTAGGGGACAGCTCCCAAAGTTCAGCCACCTACTGAAGAAATAACCTGTTGAGGATGGGTGGGGGTTGGGGGTAAAGCTTGAGGATAAACAGTTTTGCAAGAATCGATAACATTAGGGGAGTAATTTATTAGATCAGAAGCTGACCTCTGTCTAGTGAACCTTACCACAAATGTGCAGGAGACTTGGAGGCTGGGGGCAAGGTTGGGATGCAGAAGGGCAGTGAGGTTAGTTTGGAGACTAGAGAGGGATCATCACTAGAAGGAACAGTCTCCCCAAGAGGACCAGTTGTTGCAACAGCACAGAGAAGTTAAGGTGGTGGGCTTAGGAGTAACACTGTGGATTTACCTCTCATCTCTCCCTGTGCGCTAATCTCTGCTTTCCTCATCAGTAGTAGTCAGGGAATTTTGTTGTGGGTGTTGGTGGGCATTTTGGTTTTATGTTTGTTTCTTTTGTTGTTCTTATGTTTTCCAAAAAAATAAATTGTAGAATGGCATCACTTCACAAACTGCATCAGACAATACCTGCAGGGCCTTTCATTGTGGACCTGGTGATACACTGGCTTGAAGTGACAGAGCATCATTAAGTGAGACTGGCTGCTGGTGACAGCCCCTCTCTGTTTGGGTCACGGGGGTAGGCATGGCTATTACTGGGAGAGGACATAGCTGCTTACTGAAGACTTCTCAGCATGCTGGGAAATGCTCCCCAGTGACATGTTTCTTCCCCTTTTTCTGACTCATTTCTTTCCCATTCCCCCTCCTTTCCTCCTCCTCACCCTCCCACCCCCCACATACTCCCCTCACCCCAGCCAGCCCTCCATTGTATGCTCCTGCACTGGGGATGTTGCATAAAGGGAAAATATGGCATGTTTACAGAGAGAATTTTCAAGAAGTGTTAATTTAATATGCTAAAGTGTTCCCTTCAGCATTTTACCTTTCTTGTTGTTTTCACAAAACAGCCAAGACTAAATAATGAGCCCAGGGCTGTGCCCTTTGGTAGCGTGATAGCTCATTACCCACTAGCGGCCTCCATCTGCCCTCATGGCTGCATAGGGAGCCATTACGATTATGATGGAAATCTCAGAAGCCATTACCAAGATGCAACAGAGGGCCTACTGCAGACAGCCTAATGGACTAATTTGTAATTGGGAGAGGGAAATGAGTTAGCGAGCTGGGGCTGGTTTTGATGAGAGTGGAAGTGCGCATGCTAAATGTGATAAATGAATAGGAATGTGTGTTTGCGCAGTGGGCTCTACAAGGCTTTCCATCTCTCCTGGGGATTGGAGGCGTGCTGACAAGCCGTGAGGAGCGAGGAGGAAAAGGCTCGGGGGACGCAAGCAAGATTCAAGGAGAGTAGCTAAGGATAAATCGGTGAGGAAAACTAATGGCAGTAAAATCCAAGGAAATGACTGCATCTGCCATGAAAGTAGTAATTAGGAAGCATTTGGTGTGCATGTCTTTAACCGTTAAAATAGGGGACGAGGAGGAGCCCTGGCGCTTGTTGTGGGAAAAGGAAGGCTGGGTGGTGATGTTCCAAGAGGGAGCCCAAATGGAGGGCTCCGATGGGACAGTGCCCTCAGACCTGATGGCCTGCACAAAACCTGCTTACTGTAAACAGGGCACATTCCTGAAACACCAGTAACACCCTCCATCCCCAGGGCTCCCCGTGACCCAAAAGTGGGAAGGCCCTGCAGACTAAGATGCAGCCCCACATGAAGGAAGGAGCCCAGGTGACAGGGATCCTCTCTCCAAGCTGAGGAGGTCTGCATGGAAGTTGACTACAGATGCTGCAGATAGGTCCAATTTTGTGAATCTGACAGATTTGTTGGCCATTTACTTCCCAGCCTTTCTACAACCCACTCGAGAAAGTGTTCCAGGTATTTCTGAGGGAGCCTTGGCCTCTGTTCCCTCTCACACTGACGTGGCCTATTGGGGGTGATCCCCCAATCTTTCTGCAACCACGTCCTGCACAAAGCTGTTCTCATTGTTATCTTGGCCAGGTATGACTTCAGTTCTTTCCCCCTAACCTCCACACCCTAGTGTCCTTCCCCTTGGTCAGACCTTCACCTCCCTAAAGCTGCAGCCCAGGCCTACTGTGACTTTCCCAGCAACCTTCCCTTTCTCTAGATGTCACTTTTCCTTGTGAGGCAGTCTGACCTAAGCCTCAGGGCTGTCCTTGCTCCCAAACACACTCATTCCTTTACCTATGAGGTCTCATTCAGCCTTGCTGAAAGGCCTGAGGGGACACATGTAGCACTTCAGGGAAGAAGGAAGCACTGGAACCAATTAATTAAGCCCCAGCCCGGGGCTTTCAGAGCACCTTCCCAAGGTGAGAGACCCAGTTAGCTGACTCCTGCCCTCAGTCCCGCTTCTATCCCAAGGGCTCCCTTTTTCCATAACATTCTCAAGCATATAGGAGAACTTCCCATTTTCTTCACCAACCACCAGAAGAGAATTGTAATTAACTCCCTAATGGGATGAAGACAGTCCTGTTCAGCAAAATTTTATTGACAAGCCGCTTGATTGATTACATGATTGATTGATCCCACCTCCTTTGAAAATAAATTTGAGGAAACCAACAAAAAATAGACACATTGAGACCCAAAACAACTCAATCTGGGAAAAAGCAATCCATCACTAAAAGAGGCTAAGAAACATTATCAAGTATTATAAGGTAAAGGAAGTTATTGAAAAAACACAGATGTAGTTCTGAGTTTCCTAGCAGTCATGGAATGGGCAACTGGCCATTGGTTACTAGGAGAATGTCATTATTTCATTAGAAAAAACCCGACTTTTTCCCATCTAGTGTCTCCTCTTAAGAAGACCATTCTTTACACTGTTTGTGTCCCTTAAACCAACAGCTCTATCCTGCATTTCCATCAATATTAGATGAATATTGAGATGTTTAGAGCTCTGTATAGAGCTGTTGTTTGGAACTCCTTTAGTTAAAGCCCCCAATATTGTCAGTCCTGGACAAAACCCCAGAAATATTATAAAATTTAGGTGCCTGTATGCCCTCACTCCTATTTAGGTGATGCAGACCTACACTTGGCTAGTTCAGTTACACAGACAATAACAGAGTTTATAAAATAGATGAAAAGTCATTAACCCATTTGAGAAATAATTTAATGGGTACTTGATATGGGACAAACGCTGAACTAATCACTGTAGATACACATTAGATAAGTGGGCATGGTTGCTGTCCTTGTGAAGCTTGTGCTCTAGTAGACTTCTGACCCAAAGAAGGAATGATTCCCAGGTGAGGGCCAAGAGCAAGAGATGGGGAGGGTTGAGGAAGCGGGGAGAGTGTTTGAGCTGGTCTGTGAAGTTAGAAAGTGTTTGATAAAGTGAGATTTTCAGGGAAAACCCAAAGATTAAGAAATTAAGCAACATATTTCTAAATATGAGTCAAGGACGAAATCATGAAGAAAATTGGAAATATTTTTGAGCAAATGACAGTAAAACACTACATATCAGAATCTTTAGGATGCATCTAAATTAGTGCTCAGAGGAGTTAATAGTTTCAAAGACTTATATTAAAATAGAAGAAATGTCTAAAATCAGTGACCTAGGTTCCACCATGAGAATCTAGAAAAAGGACATAAAGTTAAAATAAAAAGGAAGAGAATAATAAAATGGCAGATACATGGAAATAAAAATAGAAAATAGAGAAAACAGACCAAAAAATGATTCTTTGAAAAAAAATCAACAAAATTGAAAAAGCCTTAGCTAGAATGAACAAGGGGGGGGGGAAGCACACAAATACCAATATATCAAGAATGAAAAAGATGTTATCAGTACAGATATTACAAAAATTGAAAAGATAACCAGGATAGGAATTCAGTAAGCACAAGGGAAAGATATGCACTCCAGCTAGAGTTGGTAGTTATCTGGGGGTCTGGGGGTGTGGACAAGGGTCTTGGGATAGTAGGCAGTGAGTTGCAAAGATTGCTTGGAATCACATTCTGGCCAGTAACTCTAACAGATCTGTGTCTGCAGCCCCCAGAATATTAGGAGACTTAATTTCTCCCTTTCTCAACCTTCCTACTCCTCATCAGTTAGACTCATGGATTTCAAACTGATCTGACGCCACCCTGAGGCCATGATTTCATCCTGGCCATGGACTGTATGCTTCTGAAAGTGTAGTTTTTTAAAAAAATATGGGCCTGCATGTTTATGCCAGGAAGTACTTGTGTTTTATCTCATGTGCATTATCTTGAGAACAGACTCACGTGCATTATCTTGCTAGGTATGACCTAATAGATATCTTCTATAAAAATGATAAAACTGGAGTCAAGGAAGTCCAGAGGACTTGCTCAAGGTCATACAATACTTCCAGACATAGCAGAGCCCAACAGCGCTGACTGTGGGGCTCCCTACAGGGGTCTCTGTATGGGGAGTCACTGTGAACTACCTTCTGAGCAAAGTGCAGGAACCCCTCCTAGCAAGAGGGCAGCCTTGGCTTATAGCAAATCCAATGCAAAACACTGCGGGGCCTCACTTATATTGCATTTGAAACTCTGCCAGGCAAAAGGAATGTCCTGAAAGTTTAGCCCTCTGTTGGGTGTTTCTGAGTGTTGTTCTCTCACGCTGGATTTAATGAATAAATTATAATAACTTTTGCTTTTTTATCCATGTTGTGCATATTTATCTGCTCTCCCACTTCTATAGACCATATTTCTTTTCATGCCACTGAATATATATTTTTTTAAGTTCATTCTTAGTGATTGCTGATAAAGATGCACATCCCTTGTTCTCTGTTTAAAACGGTCTGTATCTCAGGGCCAGGAACTCAGTGTGGAGTGTATGGAAGAAGATGCATTCATGCTTTTCAGGGGGAGCTTAATTTTTTAAGATGAAAAAAAGGAAAGTGGGAAATAGTATGTGACCCCCGGTGGTATGTGAACTCCTTAGGGAACAGAGGGTATCTTACCTGTCTTAAAAGGGAGCCTTGTATACTGTAGTACCCCAGTGCAGTTAGGGGATAGATAGATGTATCCTAATGCCATTGGGTTACTGATTGATGGGCTGGCTGACTGGCTGACTGGATAGCTGTTCAAACATCAAAGTCAGATTTCATTGGGGTGGTTGTGTGAGGGAGCCTTTTCGAGGAATTCTTCCTTTGGATTCCATTACAATGGTTTGTGTCAGATTCGTTCTACCCAGTTCTCAGGATTCCTTTATGTTTTTAGTGGGAAAGTGACTTCTGTAACTTCTACGAAACACACTTCTTCCCCCAAGGATCTGGGGGAAAATTCATCATTGTAAATATTATTGAAAGATTAGAGCAAAATCTTAGGAGGAAAGTTAACAAAGCTTAAGTGTTAACCTGAATGTGACTTCCAATATACAGTGTCTAGTTTTACTAGTTTATTAAATTACCTTTCCTATTAATTCCTTGGAAAAAAGATATTTATTTTTACATTGTCTTATACTAGGCACTGTTATTACTAGAATGTCTTGAGGGGCAGGAAACAGTACTTAGAATTGAAATATGGTTTCAGGCAATTAAATAAAATCCACTGACCAGAAAAAAAAATGTAAAATGATAGAGGAGGAAATGAAGGAGTCTCTGCCAAAAAAATTCAACCACAAAAATAATGAGGATTTACATGTAACAAATCCTGAGGTTAAAATTTAAAATAAATGAAAAGGATATGATTTGAAATCAGCTTCCTCTTTGAACTAGACATTCAAAACTTAGAATAAAATGGAATTGCAGAACTGATCTTTGTAACCAGTGTCTCAGCTCCACCAGGAGCACTTCAGTTGAGAATCTAGATAAGTCATTATTAAGAAGTCTGTCTTCTCCAAGCCTGAGTGATTTTCAAAGAAACAAGTATCAAATTGGGAAATCCCTGCTAACTTTCGCTTCAGAACCCAGATTTGGGTCCCAACCCTCCCACCCCCCTGCCACACACACACACACACAAAAAAAAAAAAAAAAAAAATTATGTTCCTTTTACAAATAATTAGTCTCTGACAGAGTTTTCTGTCCTTTCATCATTCTTGAAAAGCATAGTAAGACTCAGGTTGACTTAGTCAGATGGCTTCCTAAAGGTTTTATTTGGGACCTATGGCAAAGAAACACTAGAATCCAGGTGTTTTAGAGATGGGAGACTAATCAGAACAACAAGATGGGTCATGACTGGCCTGAAGGCCTCATTTTCTCTTTCTTCCTCTTTTACCAAGTTTTTTACGCCCCTCCTCCAGCTTCCACCACTTCAGCCCCCGGCTGCCTTTCCCTGTAGCTTCCAGCTACAGCTCCACTTAAGAGAACAGGCTGGAGGCTCTGAAGTGATTTATTGCTTAGCAGGAACTTCACTAAACTTCCCAATTTGATTTTTTTAGTTTTGAAAATCAAGCAAAGTTCAAAAAGTAAACATCACAGGTTGACATCCCAGCCCAAAGCAGAGGAAAAATGTCTCATGTTAAAGTTTTTGGCACATAACAGAATTTATGAGCATTTTCAATGTTTTGATTTTTCCCCCCCAGTCACTGTTATTCCTTACCCCCCAGAGTTAGGTGTGGAGAGATTATGTTGGCTGGTTTCCATGGTGACACTGAAGAAAAGTAATTTTTTAAAGTAGGTTTCTACTGTGTTATTTCACATGCATGAAGCAGCAACATCTATGCCATGTGGCTGTTACCCCTAAACGTAAAGTCATATAAATGGTTGGAATATTTTATATAAATAGACAAGTGGGGGTGATATTTTCCTTGGTTTCTTGCCGACATTAGTAACAAAAGTCTCTCAGTTATCCAGGGCACCTGGGAGAGAGCAAGGGAACAGTTCTGCTCAGTGTAAAGCAACCTTCTCTCCTATGAATAACTATTAAAAAAAAAAAAAAACATACACAGCTCAAGTTTGAAGGCCACCCTCTCCAACTTAAGCTAGGAACCAGATGAAAAGTTCCCTTTGGGGCTTAGTGTTCAAATAACTAGAATTTTAAAACCTTAATCTGTGTCTGCAGTCTAGCTTACTCAGTCAGCCCCCGCAAGTGCCCCCTTAATCTATCCAAAGAATCATCTAGAACTTTACTGCCCCAGGAAGAACTGTTGCCTCAAGCCTCTCAGAGAGATGAGGTTAGGGAAAGCCGTCACTTTCAGCAATAAGAGTTTGGTAAAGTTCTGGCCTTTTCTGGCTGCCACTCCAACACACAAACACAGTCAGTTAGTTTCTTCAGGCTTTAGGACAAGGGACTTTTCTCCATCTGTTGCATGTCATCTTTTTGAAGTGGATGAGAATGGAATGAATTTTTGCAGGCTTCCCCTCATGTGGAAGGAACTACAGCACTTGTTATCTGTGCAATAGAGAGTACTTGGTTGTTAGAAAATTAAAATGCAAAGTTCTGCCTTAGTTAGAATGCCTCTAACTTTTCCAAGATTTTCCCTACTGTTATTTCAACAGTCTTTAAATCCTAGAAGATTATTTTTCTGGGGATTCTCCTTATTTTAAAACTGTGTAGATATGTTTGGAGTTTTCAGCACATCAGGGACAGAGCTGAGTCGAGAATTCAAAACCCTTAAATTTCTCCCAAAGCCCTTAATTTCCCCCAAATCTTGTGTTACTAAATCTGCCCTTGGCCTCTTGCACAACAGCCAGTCTGCCCAGTGATGAGGTGAGAAAGTACAAGGCTGCCAGCTTTTTGAGACTTGGTGTCAGACACACACAGACCATTGGGAGGAATTCACTCTTAAATTGACAAATGTTTATTGAGTACCTGCTACACTTCAGATACTGCTCCAGGCAGCAATGTCCAAAACAGCCAAGAATCCCTACACTCTGGAATCTGCATGCCACTGGGAAGAGGAGTAGACTATTAATGAATGAATAAAATACGCAGTGTGTCATATGGTGATAGTGCAGGAAGAGGGTGGAGAGGTTTGCAATCTTAAGTAGGGTGGATGGAGAAGTTCTTAGTGAGGGGTGACAGTTGAACAAAGACTTGAAGTTGCTAAGGGAGCAAGCTTTGAGGATCTCAGGAAAGAAGTCCAAGCAAAGAGAAAGAGCAGTGAGTGTGTGTGTGGAAAGCTGCCGTGTTACTTTCCTTGAATCTGGTGAGTGAGTGAGTGACTGTGTGTGTATGTGTGTGTGTGTGTGTTTGAAAACTTTTCTTGAATTCTGAGCTTGGTACAGAGCTTTAATTTTTGCTTTAATGACTTCCTGCACTTGGGGAGCTCTTTAATAGATGCATTCTGAAAGTTGTAATCATCGGTCCTGGGATGGTATCACATTACCTATGTGGAAAAAGTGGAATTGCTTTGGCACTGATTGGGTCTTGGGGTGCTGATTTTATTTTCCTCATTTTTAATGCAGATCATTGCAAATATGTCAGAGTCCTGATCTCAAGTGTTTCTCTTAAATAGGGAAGAATCATGTTCTTATATGCAGGGGGTACAGGAAGGGACTTGGGGTGGGGGGTGGGCAGAAGGGTTCTTATATTTTAAATGCCAGTCAGCTGCAACCACTAGTTATCTGGAGTCTGTTCAAACTCATTTGGAGAACAGTTGAATTTTTAAAGTGCCTTTTGATTCTCTCTTTCATTTATTTTAACTGATCTGCTGGGATTAGGATCTTGGTAGGGGAACACCAGAACGCTTGCCAAAATGTGTGAATAATTAGAGCTCCTATGATGTGTGCCAGATAGAAGGGGAGTATTCACACTTCTGATTAGATTCAGCTAAATGCAGTTGTAAATCATTGCTGCCACAGTAACAGAACCCGGCAGGGTGAGCAGGGCAGGAGCTACGGGCAGCAAAGTGGTGAGGGGCTGCCCCAAGGAAGGGAGCATGGAAGAAGGAAGAGAACAAGGAGGCTGGTAGCTCTAGTCACCAGCAGCCAAAGTGACAATGATTTTGGCATCTCAGTGCAATTCTATCATATTGAGTCTTGCTGAGCACCAAGCTAGCAGCCATCTTGACAAATGTGAATAAGATGAGTCCCTGTTCTTTAGATGCTTCTAGTCTCAGGAGATGAATGAATAGCTGTTGTGCAGTATGAATGTGTCAGTAGAACAGACCACTTCATAAAAGAAAAACACCATTCCTTCCAGAAGAGTAATCAGTTCTGCAGAAAGGGGAGAAGAGCACGAGTTAGAAGGGTAGTTATTTCCTTCAGAGTTAAAAGGTGTACATTGCAGAGAGCTCGGCAAGATAAGGAACTACAGGCAAAGAGAACAATGTGTGCAGAAGAGCAGAGTCTCAGCACATAGTATGCCATGTGCCTAGAGGATGGGGAACCAGACAGGAGAGGAAGAAGGCCAGTAACACTTGCACAGCACACTGAATTAGAATCTTGAATGCTCGTGTCAGAAACTCTTTTTCAATTTACATGCCTCTCCAGAGTTCTTACAAAAAGGGTCAGCCTCGCATCTCGGTGAGAGAACTTGCCTTTGTCACCGTTATTCATGGATGTTGGTCTTCTTTAGCTATATTAGGGCTGGAAAAATAAATGTTGAGAAATACTGCTCTAGCAAGTGGGGAGTCTATGAAGGCAAATAAGGTGAAGAATGAAACATAAATTGGTTAATTTAAGAAAATAAGTAATAGAAGCTGTGATGCAGACTTCTCAGTTGAGAGTGGGTAAGACTGCTGAATCCCAGTTTGGATCCAGGTAAGAGGTTATGCTGATGGCCTAAAGGCAATGATTGTCTCCATTTCAGGAGAGATTTCAGAGTGGAATCAAATAGGACTTGCTGAGGACTCCCACTGCATGCTGGGCTCTTGCTCAGCCCCTTTGTGAACTCTCTTAAATTGACCTTTCCTCATTAGTGTGTAGTGTCACACCCAAAGACACAGTGTCCTGCAAAAATATAGACAATGAGAGGCCTCCCTGGTGGCGCAAGGGGTTAAGCACACACTATGAGGCAATCTGCAGCCTCTGCAGCATGAGTTCAATTCCCGGCCAGCCAGGGAGCTACCCACATGGCACAGCAGACCTCTCCTGACTCGCCCACTGCTCCCCTCAGCATTGTACTTCAGTCTGCCTGTCCTGTTCCCCACTCTGTCTCTGGTAAATCCTCTCACCCCCCCGCATCTCTGGGCTATACACCAGCTCTTGTATTCATAAATAAATAAATCTTTAAAAAAATGAAAGCCAATGAGTATATATCTTCAACTACTGCCCAGGATCTGAAGTCCTGGTACTATCCTAATCATAACCATGTAGTCCTCTTCCTCCAGCAACCTCTTCTACTCCCTGCTCCCTTGTGTTGCTCAAGGTAATGGTGGCCCCACCTCTATCACTCCCCTCTCCCTTGTTAAGTAAATGACAGCTGTAGTTGTCTTCTCTGATCCTCTCTCTGGAGAGGATCCATCCTGTTCTTTGGAGAGTGGCCCACTTTTTCTGTTTTGCTAATGCAACAAGTTACTCTGAAATGAACCAGCAGCTTGAGGTGGGGAGAAAAGCCCAGGAAAAAGAATGCAGGGGAAATGTGACAGAATGGCATGAAACCCAGAGCAAATGGTAAAAATGAGCAACACATGGAGAATGTGGAATGGAGAGAAAAGCATAAAAATCACAACCACATCTGACATCTCTAGAAATGGTGAGAGGCAGAGGAAATAACACATGTGGCTGTCTTCAAGTCTGCGAGATTCCTCTTCACCACTCAGTGGTCATATGAAGGGGATTCTTTTGGAATTGCTGAACCCTTTTTTTCCTTCACTTTGTTCTACCATGCTTTTATTTCTTCCACTGTGGCCAGTTAGTTCAAATATACAGAGAAATACTTGGTCTTTTTACATCTTCCCCAGGTACAAAATAATGGGTCGAGTGAATTGATGCTTTCCAAAGTGTATGTGAAAGACAGTAATTTGTGATGTGAAGAGAAAAATCCAGTATTACTTTTTATACTTATTTTTATCTTACTCTTAGATTTGGGGGAGGGGGAAGAATTTAGAAATATGTTAGTATAGTGATATATGATTGCCGTGTATGAATAAGAAAAAATGTGTCAAGAGAGTTAAATGACTTGTTGTATTTTGTTCATTTTTACTTTGGGAGTCATGTGCCGATGACCAGGGTGTTTACCCAGATTACTGGCTGGGGTTGAGGCAGAAAGAATGTTCCTAGAATTGGGAGATTGTGTCCCGAAACAGGGGTGTTCACTGGATGGGCTATTTCCTGCTAGCCTGTGGGGTAGCCAGCCAGCTAACTCATCTTATGGCCTCAGAGTTCTTCCAAATCTGTAGTCAGAACTCAGAGTAAGGGAAATTCCCTATGATGGCCACATTTATTAACCTATAATCAGATTGCAGAGCCACATCCACAGATGGTAAAATCGCAGTTAGAAGCCACCCCCAGGCACCCTCACCCTCATAGACCTTGCTCCTTCACTCTCCCTTCCCAGTGTTGTTGTATGCTGGGGTGTTGTATGCCTGGTTGTTTGTGCCACCCAGCACCATCTTCTGGGCCACAAGAGACATGCAAAAAAGTGATGCAGAGTGTGAGCCTCCCCTGCCCCTCCACGGCACCCCTCACCCCACGCACAGTTACAATCATTACACTCAAACTGTAGAGCCACAGACACTGTCCTGCCCCTGGATGCGCTTTACCTTTTTATAGTCATTCAGCCTCTCTTTTTTCTTTCTCTAGACTTAAATGCCAGCCTAGCTCAACTTCAGGAATCCCATTAATGTCAGAGAAGCAGGCAGCATTAAGGTGCCCTTCACTTCTCTTGTCAACCAGGTCTCCAAGGCTTCACCACACCACCCCCAGGCAATCTTCTCTGTTGACATTGTTCTCATTCCATCCTCATCTGCAAGAATCTGGCCATTAGTCAAGCTATTCCTAAATGATGCATTTCTTCTAGAGATATATTCTGATAAGAAACGGAAGAGCATTGCTGCTTTCCTCACCTCATTATACAGACAGCTGTGTGACAGGACCTGACAAACAGCTCTCTGAGATCTCTAGCTACAGATACTTCTCCTCAGTGTGCTTGTGGAGTGCCCTGGGCTTCTCTTTTCCTTTCCAGGCATGCTTTATCACACAGCTCCATGGTGATCTTTCTAGATGTTGGCTGCAGATAGCAACTCTTGTGTAAGAACATACCTTCAACAGCAAATGGAAGAAGTTATACCTTTAAGGTTATCGGTATCCCTTTCTTGTCATATTGAAATTGGAAAAGGATTATATCTGTTTGAAATTGAATGAAGGAATAGTTGGTGAGTAGACTCCTAAAGGAAATGAGACATGATGGAATCAAGAATCACCTTCTATTGAAAGACTTTTGCCCACAGCTTCCATAGGTAACTATGGAATGCAGAATCTTAAGAATATTTTTTGCCCCCTACGGAAAAGTAGTGACAGAAGTTGTTCTCATTGGCAGGTCAGTATTCCCTAAAAAGCTTGGTTCATGGGAGACCCTGACTCAGAGTTGTATGTTAGGAACACTTGTCACCACTCATACCAACTGTGTAACTTCTTAGCCATTATAAGTTTGGGGAGTTTACCATTCAGACAAAGAACTGATGGCAAATACCCTGGGTATGGAGTGTCCTTGCTCAGAAGTAGATATGTTTTGTGAGTGAAGGATTCGGGAAATGGCCAAAGAAGATGTGATCTTTCCTCAGGGTATTCTCTACTGTACTCTCCATCACATGCCAGTGAGGGAGTTGTTGGCATCTAGGGTGAGACCCTATACGTCCCCACACATCACAAACTAGTAGCAAAGTTGCTTTGCCGACTAAGTACCAGTAACCCTCACTATCACCTTCAAACCTGAAACATGTCCCCACACATTTTTCCAGGGCTCCCTGAGAAAAGAATAAAAAAGAACCCAGGATAGAAGTGCCTATGAGTGCTCTATAGATAGAGTGTATATATCCAGTTATTTCACTCAAATGCACGACTTAAGTGTTCAACACACTTGGAGAGAGCTGGACCAAGCACATGAGGTCCCAAAGATGGTGCCTGATGGTGGCCCAGCACCGTGCCACATGTTAGCCCAACTATGCTGGCACTTACTAGATCTTTTTGTGTCACCAAATACTGACATTGTATATAGAGATAAATTCCAGTTCTAGAATTAGATTTACAAAGTCAATAAACTGTAATGTGTGTCTGTGTGTTTGCAATGATCCATATATGGGAACCAGACAGTTTGAAAATTAGCCCAAATACACAGGAAATTTGTGCATACCAATGAAAAACTACTTTTTTAAAAACACATTTCCCCTTATTTTTTTTTGTGTGTGTGTTTTATACCAGCCATCTCCCCTTTGCTAAATAATTGAGATTGCTTTTTAGTTCAGCTAGCTGGTAAAGAATTTATAATGAAAACAAAACCTATTCTAAATTTTTAAATCTGAGATTTTCATTAATTCGATAATAAGTCTTGAATTTTAAGTTCCGTTCTAAAAATCTCTATGCTTTTCTCTGTATTTAGACATTTCTCATCTGCCACTTTGCAGGTTGCTGCACATGAGTTGAGCACATAGATTTGTTATAAATTAAATATTAAAGCTTTATAGACTATTTTTATTTCCTTCAGCTTGCATACCCTCTTGCAGCTCTAATAGCCACATGCCCAAGTCTTGAAAGGAAGTCAAGTTTAGAGAAGTTTAATGAAGAGAGTTTACTGAATGGAATAAGCACTGTAATAGAATGGTACTGACCCCCCCCCCCCACACACACACACACACCCATATGCCACACTATCGGAGGCCTCTGTTGAAGCTATTCTGGAAAATGTCTATTCTCGCCAGAAACTGCCCTGCATTGTCAGTGAGAAAGCATTAGGTGCAGGTGTCAAACATGACTAATGAGGCATGAGGAGTCGACAGCAAAATAACAGAGATTATAGGTACAGAGGACTTGTGACTGAAGTGTGAATAGCAGTGTAGATGTGTGACTGACACAGAAAGAGGGAGACAGGCACTAAGGAGCACTAGCTATCATGCTTGTGGGAAGGATGGACAGTTTCAGTTATTTGAATGATACCTTCTCATATGATATAGAAGGTTAGGAAAAAAAACTAAGTTGTTTCGCTCTTTAAATTGTGAGGTTCCTGCTAGTGTTCAAGGCTTGACTTCAACATTTCCAAAATCTTCTGAGTCGAGCCAAAGTCATCTTTTTCTGTTGTTACATTTACGCAACTCATTTTATTTTGAAACTGTCAGAAAGGGTAAAGCATGGTTTGCTCTTTAACTTTTATGTCATTAGAACATCACAGTAGTCGTGCAGTGCTCATAGGTATATACTTCCCTTCAAAGCCATCAATTGGTATTATTAATTAGGTACAGCTTTACACATGAAAGAAAACTGATGCTGTGTTCTGCTATTCTGGGACTCTCTGCTATTCAGGAACTCAGATTAGCACAGCCTGCCTTCAGGAAGCCTGTACTCTAAATGCACGAGACCAAAAGAACAAGAAAAAACTATCAGTTTAGCTGTGACAAAGGCCACACAGACTGGACCAAGGCTCTACAGCAGTCAAGGATTTGTAGAGTTAGCAGGGCTAAGGCTGACTCTGGTGAACCCTGCATCACCAGTCAGGGCATCTTTCTATACTGGCTATACAGTGCCCTACTCAGGACCGTCGCCCTACCGGTCTCTATTCCCTATGTGACAATCAGTATCTGCATTTGCTCTCTCACCTCAGGGGAGACCACCAGAGAGATTAATTTTAAAGACAACTTTTTGGATGAGAAGCAGAAATTTAGGTGAGAAGGAAGAAACAGAAGCAAGATGAAACCAGGCAGGGGATGGTTTCCTCTCATGGTCTTTTTTACCACATTTCTCAGAGCAGAGATGAAGATGAAGTTAACGTGAGGAATGTTGAGCTTCCTAAAAGCAGCTCCAAAGGACAGACCCAGGACAGGTTTCTAAACAGCTGTTATTCAGATTAGAGGCGAGGACTTGATGTATTGCTCCCATTAGAACATGTCCTAATGGAAAGGGCCTGCACTTCCTCTGGGTCCCAGCTGAATTAAACAATTGGAGTATTTTAAATCGAGGGTCATAAGTGTCAACAAGATGGAGAGCTTTGCCTCTTGATTAAAAGAGCCCTATAAGTTACTTAGGAAGTTCTCACTTGCACAGATTGCATATGACTCTTCTGAACCATGGCTATACCTGGGTAAATCTAGTTATCCTGCAGAGAGAAGCAGCAAGGAACAAGACTACAAATACAGGTGGTGACTTGAAGTCATGCACTCCAAGATCCTGCTAACCTTAGTGTAATGGAGACGGTGCCTCTCAGATTTCTCTGTCAGATTGTTCCCATGAGCATATAATCCTGGCAGACTGGGACTGGGACCCACATGGCACACTTCCATTTCATAACATTTGTGTATGTTTCTGTATCAGTAATGTCTTAGTGACTCATCAGGTTAATTCTTTCTAGGCTCAGAGTAAAAGTAATGCTCCTGGACCAGGTGCTGTCCTTGCAATTGGCGTCCATCCTGGCACACTGCTTTGCACCCAGTTGAGTATATCTGGGCCCCAGTATATCTGGAATCTGGTACAGGGAGGCCCCCAGAGCCGCAGATACAGTCTGAGTCCAACACAGTCCCTTGGATTTTACCCCTTGGACTGAAGAAAATAATGCAGGAGCCAGCTGTGGTCAGAGGCTGCAGATTCTCCCAGAATGGAGGAAGAACAGAAGAAAAGCTGGGGGAGGGGAGGGCTTGTTGGGAAGGGAGAGCGAACAGAGCCTGAACAGCAGCAGTAGTGAGGGCAGCAGCGTCTGGCGCAAGAGGCGACAGATGTCTCTAGGTAGATGCCCTTATGGCAACTCTTCTGGAAAGAGTAGAAAATCCCAGTAATATTAACAGGGCTACAACAAATGAAAATTGGAAAATAAACAGATGGAACATGGCTCATAGTTTAGCGTTTATCATCAATAATTCTGAATCTGCATGTGAATATGGCTAACTGTAGTCAAACCATCTGCCTTTCACTTTAAGATACTGTGTGGAATCCTACTCTCCACCAAGGGGGAGAAGATGGGGGAGATGTAGAAGGCGAGAAAGGGAAGGAGGGAGGAAGAGGGAGAATCATTATTCTCAGCTGTTCTGTCAAAACAAACGTGATTGCGCCTTCTGGAAAGGTCAAGTGCAGATGGACACCATCCATCTCTAGAGACCAAAGCCAGCAATCCCACTGCTCTTTCCAGGCTTAGGAGGACCCCTCCTGGCTGCCCTTCTGATTTCAAGTGTAAGCACCTTAAAGGCAGGCTGGTGTTTCCTTCTCATAGGCTGCGATTCATCATCCAGTTCTGATCCCTGTAAGGAAAATTAACTAAATGCATTGTGCATCCCTGGCCATGGTGTGTTCTCCCCTGCGTCTTTCAAGTATAGTGGACACACAACCAGAGCCCAACTTGTGCTTTGAACATGAAAGGTCATAAGAGAATTTGAAAGAGTTTTGTCCTGTCCCAGGGAATCGGAATCTGTTGAAACTGGAATCTTCAAGATAGGGGATTGCTGATGCTGAATGATCACCAACACCCCAAAAAAAACTCATCTTAATCAATCACTTATTTAAAAATTAACTTTTTATTTAGAAGGCAACATCATAACAACCTGAAGGAAATAATTAAATGGGAAATCATCCATAAACTCAGTTGTAACCTGCTCTACCTCACATGTTCCCTTTTTCTAGACCATCCTGGGAAACATGAATAAAGCTTTTATCACTTTGTGAACTCTTCATAAAGGATACCATATCTCAGGTGCAGATGAGTGTGTAATTCTTTTTTGTTGTTCTTTTTAAACATGACAGCAACTGGCTTTTTTTTTTATTGAGTTTTCCTGAACATTAAAAAAAAAAAAAAGTAAAACATAAAAAACACCCAAAAATACCTCAGGTGGGGTTCTGGAAAGTGTGTACTCGTACGTGTACACCTATAGCTGTGATGAGCGTGCATGTGTGTACACAAATACCAAAGGTATTCCAGAGGCTTAATTTCTTAAGTGTTGACTACTGTTTGTTCATACCCCAGTAGTGTTAACAAGCAGTAGATTGTTAGTGACAATCACACTCTCTCTAGCACTTACAGCAGAAGGCTTGATTTAATCGAAGAACTGTCATTTATTATTCTGTTGTGCAATTCCAGGGGGGTAGCTAACTGATCAAGCTCTGCCTCCCAGGAGCAGAGGGCTTTTTTTTTTTTCTTTTTTGTTATGTCTAAATCCTCAATACAAATTGCAGTATTTCTGGACTCCCAGCGGGACCCATTAGAGCCTGTGGGGCATTAACGATCATTAATAGTGCTGTCAGAGAGGGGGGAGGCAAGGAAAGAAAGAAAGGGAGGGTGGTTGAAGGGAGGCGAGGGGGTGCAGAAGAGCAGCCAGGGAGTTGCTTTTTCAGAAATAGAAAATGAATACATCTGCTTTGTTCACGGTGCCCGATGTTTGATGTTTGTTAGCAGGCATCTTTAATTATATGGGTTATTATCAGTCAGGTATTTATTTCCTTGCACTGAAATCTTTCAGTTGCCTCAAATCCTTTTTCCCCTTCTACAATCTACCCCCTACCTCCCGAATAACTTCTCCTGCCCAAAAGCCATTCTTGAATCTCTACCTCCAGAAATGAAACAGAGGGTAAATGAAAAAGTGTGAGTGACTCCTTTTAAAACAGTGTGCATGCCCTAGCGAGCACATGTTATGGTCATAATTTACTATCTTGCCTGTGATGTCCCATTAACTGTGATTCCTTTTTAAGCATTTAACTATATAGTAGTCAGGTAGAAATGTTTTAATCACTTACTAACTAGCTTACTTATCAGTGCTGTGGAGAAAGGACTCAGTATTCATTAGGATAACATGCTAATGTTTGCATTTTAAGACTACTGCTATTTTAATCGAAAGAAACCCTGACTTGGGATCTTTTTCAGAACTGGAGCCTTTTTTCAAAATCCTAAGTCTGTCCCTCACCTTGGCCTCTTTTATGTTTGTATATTTTCCTCCTATCATTTTATTTTTCTTTTGAATCTCAGATTATGGAAATCTAATTTGCTCTACCTATTATAGTCCCAAAATACAGAAAGGAATTTTCCCCAAGTAATAATAATAAGTGTGTATTACACATTCATTCCTTTATTCATCCCCACATTGTAAGCCTATCCAGTACCAAACACCAGGCTTGACACAGGAAACGTGGCAGATAAGGAAAATCCAGGGCACATCCCTGTCCATGTGGGGCCTCTGGTGTGGTGGGAAACGTGAGCTTTATTCAAGAATCACACAGAACCACCTGGAACAGTACTGTGATGCACACACAAGACCAGCTCTGAGATGTGATGATCCGGCACTCTGATGCAGGGAGGAAGGCTGGGTATGGAAGGGACAGTTGAGGAGTATAAAGGAAAAACAGATGAGTGACTGCCTTGTTCCAGATACTAGGGTAAATGTTTTTGCATGATTTGATTCAATTAATTCTTACAACATTTCTAGAGTAGAGGGAGGGTTCACTGATTTACAGATGAGAAAGGTAAAGCTTTGAAGAGAATGAGTTACCTGCCCTATCCAGGGTAAACCCACAGCACAGTTCATGGCTAAATGAGGCCCAGGTGCCAATACTTTGCCCGAGATAACTATTGCATATTGTCTTTTTCACATCCATTGTTTTTTGTTTGTTTTATGTTTTGTTTAGTTTTTTGATCCCAGATCAACTCAGCTCATTGAGCCATTCAGCTCTTACCAAGACCTCAGAATTATGTGAGTGCTGTGCACATGACAGAGGCAAACACTTGGCTTGCTGGTGGCTTCCCAAATTAGGCAGGAAGGACAGATAAGTGAGTTAGGACCCTTGGTCCACAATATATGTGGAAGAAATACCAAGGTTCTTTGCTTTCGTAACTTCATTTTCTATTTACAACAGTATCTCTAAAAGGGACTTAATTCTTTCCTAATGCTTCCTTTATCCCCAGAGCTGTGCCGCGGTTCTTTATGTTACCTATTACCAAGAGATTGCGAAGTTTGGAAGTCATCTAGGGTTTATGTCCCTTGGCTGACTATTCCAACAACCCTCATCTCTATCCCCATGAACACATTGGGAACCTGCTATCGCCATTTTGGGGAATTCTTGCTTTCTTCTCTGCACTGCCCCCAAAGAAGGCCTGGTGCACTAATAGTCTAAAAAACAGACTTCTCTTTGCCTCTCCATCAAGGTGAATTTTTTCCCACTCATTGTAAAGCCCTTCTTCACATCTCAGGCAGCAGAATTCTTTCCACAAACTTAATCTTCCTATTGAAATAGGTTTTGGTGCCATTTAAACTCGGTGCCAGAATTCTTAGCAAGAAAAACTAATTTTCCTTTTCTCCAAGATAAAGAAGACTTCAGTAACCAAGTGTTCCTAGAAAATATGGGGAAACATTTTCATTCCATGGTCCCAGGAACAGAGGTTCTCAAAGTATGGTCTAGGTATATTTGGGAAAGAGGAGGCCCCCAAGACCCTTTCAAGAATTTGACAAGGTCAAAATTATGTACTTCATAATAAGAATACATTATATCCCTTTTTTACTTGCATTCTTTCACAAATGTACAGTGGTGGTTTCCAGAGACTATATGACATGTGATTGAAACAGATTGAATCCAAAAGCAGATACGAGAATCCAGCTGTCTGTTACTCAAGCAGACATTAAGGAGATTTGCAAAAATGTAAAACAGCGCCTCTCAATAATCTTTTTTTGTTTTGGAGCATAGTTATTTATCATGAAAATGTGTTGTTTGTTAGCATATAATAGGTTTATTATTGCTGTTTTGAAATAAATGACTGAACATTTAAAATTTTCTGTTTAAATTTTTAATAACTATCAGTAGACATGACATATGTAACAATAGCTTTTTGGAAGACCTCAAAAATTTTTAAGAATAGCAAAAGGTCCTAAAGTGAAAAAAATTTGAGAAATGCTGTCGTAGAGCAAAGTCAAGTATTAATAGTCAAGCTTCCATATGAGATGGACCTTGTCACATTGACAGTTTCCACTTTGGACTGTGTCAGCCAAATGAGAAAGAATTATTTGGGTATTTTAGTTCTCCCTCCCTCTCTGCCTCTTTTTTTTTTTCCTTCAGATTTGGGAGGCCATAAAATAGCCCCCCTAAACCTTGATAAATCACATACCCAGTTTCCCTGGAGCAGCGCCAACTTATGTCTATCTTTTGTTCTGGCATAATTATTAAGAACTCCCCATTTGACTCACAAAAGTGTCCCAGTTTGATTCATCAATTGTATGTCAGTCGATCTGAACCCCACACAGTTTCATGAACTTATAAATGATACTGTAAGCTACTAATCTTTCTGTAATTTAGAGGTAAGGAAGCACTGCATTGGATGGATTGGCAGGGGTGTGGCAGGAGCATGTGTTTGTTTGTGACCTCTTTCAGCTGTGGATGTGGGTCTCCACATTTAACTGAGCTCTGGGCCATCGGGCCTCCCTTGCCAAGGTCATGGTAGACCATTGGGCCTCGTGCGCCAAAAGCTCGTCAGCAACTAGCAATTCAGATGCCCCATGTAGCCATTGACGTTGGCGACACAGAGGCGTTTGCAGGTCTTTTTCTGGACATTGCTAAGCCTGCTGAATCTAAGATTTCAAATGCTGTTTTGAGCTACTTGATTCAGAGGTGAAGCCAGACCACTTGGAGGGAAGTGTGAAATTCTTGGAAGTTCTTCAACTCAGTTGTGACTCTATAAAAATTATCCAGAGGTCAGAAGCAAGGAAGCAGGTGATGACGACGCTTCATCGAGCCGTCCTACCCCACAGCCCTCGCTGATCAGGGGGCTGAGGCACGCTCTGAGCCCTATCTCCTTACCACTCTCCAGCAGGAAAATACCCTTTGCTTTTCATAGTTTTGCTTGTTTGGGGATGTACTTTAAATGCTCTCCCACACCCCAACCAAAAAAAAAAAAAAAAAAAAGGCCAAGATCCTTGTTAAACAGGAAACTTTTCTCTCAGGTTCTGGGCCTAGAAGCATGGAAATTGGAATTTTTCTGTAATTGACCATATGGTTAGTTTTACAGCTTTGTGAAACTGTAAATCTTTGGTAAAGGTGTAACCCAGCAGAAATGTCACCAAAGGAAATAATTTCCTTTGACTTTTCCTCTTGTTATTTTCCAAAGCTCACTTTTTAAAAAACCTATGAAGCTTTTGATAGATACACATTGATGAGTGAAGTGAGGGGGGTCACTAAGTCTTGGACAAGCGAGTGTGGCAGGGATCTATCAAGCAGATCCAACAGCTCCAGCCACATTCTGAGAGCTCGCAATTTGGCTTTTGCTGGTGCCAGCAATTACAAAAGAGGCCTACTCAGCTTTAAGCACTCAAGTGTTGATGGACAAAGTGCTAGTTTAACAGGTCTGTGTAATGGGGAACAGGTGAATAAATACAGGATTAGTGAGCCCTTCACAGTAACAGCCTTATTATCACATGTTATGTGAGGTTTTTGCCTCCATTTGACAACTTGGGTTGTGTGAAAATTTTTAAGTAACACAACATGTAAGAAACCCTTCATAACAAAGCATTGAAACAATTAATCAAGATTTATAAAATCTCTAGGTAGTAGTGGTCTGTCGACCAAAGTGGCTATTTCTGATCAGATCTACAGCCTTCTAAATGAATAAATGGAGATCACAGCCCAGAAGCCACAGCCTCCGTAAGAGGCACAATTGTTTTCCATAAGTGAAGACAGAAAAAGCCTGTGTACAATCAAAGAGCATTCCATTACTAGAGAGAGGATGTAATGAGGGGACAGTTTCTAGTCAGCCCAACCTATAAGGTATGTTATTTATCTCCCTGCCCTCAACATGGTACTAATACCCAAGGCAAACCACTATTGAGACTTACTCCACTGCTAAATGCGTATTGGAATCCATCTTTTGCTCTTAGGGAAGTGTTTTAAACCTAGCCTACCCTCCCTATTAAAAGGAAACACTGTGGCTATAGTGGTTATCTCCTTTGTATAAATTGCTCTATAGTTAATTGGATTAAACACTGTAAAGTTTTGTTTAAACTTTATATAAATTGCGGCTCCATACATATCCTTTTGAAAGTTGCTTTCTTAGCTACACATTATGTGTTTTTTTTTTTTTTTAAGATGTATTGATTTATGCATACAGGAACGGCGGGGGTATAGGCCAGAGGTGGGGGAGGGTGAGAAGATTCACCAGTGACAGAGTGGGGAGCAGAAAAGGCGGATTGACTGAAATACACTGCTGAGGGAAGCAGCAGGCAA
>NW_023601212.1:75481509-75529009 GCF_014898055.3 Talpa occidentalis | reverse complement strand
TAATTATTGAAACCTAATTTAGGGATTAAAAAATTGACACATTTTAACTTTACAATTCATTTTGTTCCCTGTGTAAAGTGGATACAAACCATTTATAGATATGTGATTTGCAAATATTTTCCACCAGTCTTCATTTTTTTTTAAGAAGTTCAGTTGTTTTTTTTTAATTTTATTTATTTATACAAGAACTGGGGTACAGGCCAGATGTGTGGGAGGGTGAGAGGATTCACCAGAGACAGAGCGGGGAGCAGAACAGAACAGGCAGACGACCAAAATATACTGCTGAGGGGAGCAGTGGGCGCGGCAGGAGAGGTCTGCAACCGCAAGTGGGACCCACACGGATCAGCCAGTATCGAACTGGTGCTGCAGAGGCTGCGGACAGCTTCACAACACTGCGCTCAACCACCTGCGCCACCAGGGGAGGCCCCCAGTCTTCATTTTCCTTTTTTTTTTTTAAGATTTATTTATTTATTTATACAAGCACTGGGTACAGTCAGAAGTGTGGGAGGGTGAGAGAATCCACCAGAGCCAGAGCGTGGAACAGAACAGGCAGACTGACAAAGTACACTGCTGAGAGGAGCAGCGGGCGGCAGGAGAGGTCTGCAAGCCATGCGGGACCCTCACCTGGTGGCCGGGGATCGAACCGGTGCTGCAGAGGCTGCGGGCAGCTTCGCAGCCCAACGCTCTACCGCTGCGCCACGGGGGTGGAGCCCAGTCTTCCTTTTTTTTGTGGGACCCTCGTGGGCAGCCGGGGAACTAACCGGCGCTGCAGACGCTGCGGGCAGCCTCGCACAGCCCAGCGCTCAACCGCTGCACCACAAGGGGAGGCCCGGCAGTCTTCATTTTCTTAATGTTGTCTTTTTAGTTTCTTTTTTTTTTTTTTAAGATTGATTGATCTATTTATACAAGAACCGGGGTACAAGCCAGATGCGCAGGAGGGTGAGAGGATTCACCAGAGACAGAGCAAGGAGCAGAACAGGCAGACTGATGAAATACACCGCTGAGGGGAGCAGCAGGCGAGACAAGAGAGGTCTGCCCCGCCATGTGGGACCCTTGCCGGCTGGCCGGGATTGAACTGGCACTGCAGAGGCTGTGGACAGCTTCACAGCGCAGTGCTCAACCGCCTGCGCCACAGGGGAAACCCTTCTTAATGTTGTCTTTTGAAGCACAGAAGTTATCCAATTTGATGAAGTCTAATTTACCAATTTTTTTTTCTTTCATGGCACATTCTTTCATATGATTAGTTAAGCAATATTTGCCTAATCCAAGGTAATATTTTCAAAAAATAAATACTACTAAATCTCCCTCCCTCTCCCCATCTCCTCACATACACTTTCCCACACCCTCCTATCCCCTGTGGCTACTCATTAAAACCCAAGCCTGTTACTGTGGTTCAAAGGCCTTTTCTGACCTGGCACCTAGCCTGGTCTTCCCAATTCCCATGTGCTAACCTCTCTAGCTTCCATTTTGTTCCTCAAATGTGCTGTGTCTGGGCCTTTGCTCTTGCTCTTTCCTCTGCCTGGAACACTCTTTACACCCCTTTTGCCTCTTCCTTTTACTGCCTGCTTCCTTTCCTTCAGATCTCAGTTTAGATAGCATGTCCATGTTGACATTATCCTAGATTACTCCATCTAAAGGGTTGTTTACTGATTAAATGGAGATTTACTGTTTTAACAAATCAGTGGGGCAAATAGTACTCATTCAAGAAACCTTTCTTGAACTCATTTAATTTTGATCATGCCTCTACATTCAGAGAGACCAGCCACTGACACTCCCTCTCATTTTGTTTGTGGGTGGCTTTGTAGCTGTTCTTCATATCTTCTCCCATGGAGGTTTTATCTCCCCAATCTGTTAGGAAGCTCTTAAGAACGTAATCCATGTGGCTGTTTATTCTTCTGTCTTTCTAAGCCTAGCAGATGCTGGGTGCTTGGTCAGTGAATGAGTAACTGAGTATATGTTCCTAACCTTCATGCTTGCACCCTGAACACAGAACAAACCCCCAGCCTCTATATATTTTTCAGTTCTGAAATTATTCTTATCACCGTCAACTCACAGCACATTTGTTCTGAAGGCTAATAGAGATGTAATAGCAAAGGACTATAGTGTGTGAAATGCTAAGAGGAAGAAACATTGACGGCATCTCGCCATCTGATGTGAAACCCAAAAGGCACCATGACGACCTTCTCATGCTGGACAGTTCAGGCACCATATGAGACCAACCATCTCGGCAGGCCACGCCATCTACAGCTCTGGGCTGTTTGCAAGGCTCTGTGGGAAATTTCTCAGAAGTACTTAGACTCATGTTTTGATGATGTTGATTGTTTTTATTCAGTTTTTTAGCATTTGTCAAAACATATTATCTAAATTCCAAACTTGGTCTTTCCAAAACAAGGTGGACTTTTCCAAAGATCTTTGATTAGGGCATGGTAAGTATAGTCAGCACCTGGTCCAACACAGTGCTTTACTGTGATACAAAGGAAGGTAAAAGTAAAGTTTCAGCCTTTGTTATTTTAGTTTTGTTCTCCCTTTGTATGACTCATTACAGATAAGAGGCAATCTCCTATTGCAACTTGGAGTCAGATACACCCAAGTGTAATTCTGCTTTCACTAGGTAGATAACACACAAATTGCTTACCCTCTCAGAATCTTGAATTCCTCCTCTGTAAATGAGGCTATGATAATACCTAACTTACAGGTTATGGAGAGGGTTAAGTAACACAATGTATGAAATATTCATGACATTGTTTAGCTACATGGTAAGTACAAAATATGTAATGGCTCTATTAAAAGTATGGCTATGATTATTAGCATTACTATTGCTATGGCTACAATCAGTACTACCAGGAGGAGAATGGCCAATGAAGTAACAACTCTAGAGATACAGTGTTGAAATGATCATTTATAGATGTCTTACATATTTATATGATTACCCAGTTTCATAATAGTTCTGTAGTAGTTTATTTTTTTAGAGATTTATGCATACAAGAACTGGGGTATAGACCAGAGGTGCAGGGGAGTAAGAGGATTCATCAGAGGCAGAGTGGGGAGCAGAACAGGTGGATCTACTGAAATACACTGCTGAGGGGAGCAGTGGGCAAGACAGGAGAGGTCTGCTGCTCCCTGGCCAGGGAGCGAACTCATACTGCAGTGGCTGCTAATAGCTTAATAGTGCTTACTTTAACCCCTGCACCACCAGGGAGGCCCTGTAGTATATTTTTTAAAATACATCAAATAAACAGTAGAGAACTTCAAAAGAGAGAACAATGACTGGGAAAGGATGAACATGGGTGTGAGGAAACTTAAGGATCAATATAATTGCCACATATGAACTTTTGATTGCACACTGAGATTCCTAGCAGCAAAGGTCAAGTTCACTACAAAATTACTTGGAAAAGGAGACCATCATTTCCTCAAGAATCAAAACTTCTTGTAAAACTGCTTTCCAAGATAACTTTCTCACATGAGAAAACATGTATTCCAGCAACGTTTCTTCAACTGCAACAACAGATTTTATATGGTTGGTTCTTGTAGTAACTTTTTTGATAAGAGCAAACGGCATGACATGAAAATACAATTCAGTGATGGTGGTTCTGTGTGGGGCTAAGGTAATATGGCCCTAGTGTGTAGCTGTGAGGTGGTCAGGTTTGATCCATGGACAGAATTTAGAGTGTTTTGAAGAATGGATGAACTGCTTGTCCTTCAAATAATCTTTTGTAAATATTGCTTTTCTCAGCTGGGCTTTTGATAGGAGTTGAATAACAGACAGTTTGAGATTGTATTCTCTGACAAGAGCCTGGTGTGTTTGTATTCTCTGTTGCTGGTCCAGGGCAGACCCTTATGCCTTAGAAATCAGAAGTGCAGGTGGTAACGTTGACATCTTATTGTGAAAATTGGACTCCTGCCTAAACAGAAGGCCATTCTACTTCTCCCTAGGTAGAGCTGCAGGAGTCCTTGCAAGCAAATCCAAGTCTTCTTCAGGGATCTGTTTGGGGGTTTATTCTAACACTCAGATAAGTTCTTAAACAAGCCTTGTCATACTGGGCTTTAGTTCAGCAAATCCAAACCACAGTGCAGTGCAGCCCCACTCTGGTTAGGGGAGGGTCCAGGAAAGAGGGTGATGGAAGAGTAACTTGCAGCCTAGAGCTGAAAAGTACAACCCCCTGCCTCCTCAGCATCCTTTCAGAGGTACCTGCAGGTAAAGAAGGGGTCTACACTAGAAACATGACCTGTGTTCAGGCCAAAGGTGGTGAATCATTGCCCTCGAGGGCAGCCAGGATGTTTCCCACTTAGGGTCCTTACAGTCCCTGCCATGCCAGTAGTAAGCATTATAATTCCTCCACAAGATTCTCAGGAACATGATTTTTTGGTAGACCTGGCAGATCAGCTAGCTCCAGAATTTTCCCATAAAAATTAAATGAATTAGGGCCTCCCTGGTGGCACAGGGGTTAAAGTGTCAGCACTATCATACTATCGCCAGCCACTGTAGCACGTGTTCGATCCCAGGCCAAGGAGCTAACCCACACAGTGTGTCCCTCCCACTGCTCCCCTCAGTAGTGTATTTTAGTAGATCTGCCTGTTCTGCTCCCCACTCTGTCTCTGGTGAATCCTCTTACCCTCTGCACCTCTGGCCTACACACCAGCTCTTGTATGCATGAATAAATAAAAATAAATCTTTTAAAAAATTAAATGAATTAATTATTCAACAGAGTTATTTGAATAAACCAGTTATATTTGGAGACAAGTCTATTTTATTATGCTGTAGTTTCCTTTGAACTATTCCTTTTTTGTTTTTTTCTTTTTTGAGCCATTATTTCTAACCACCATGCAAAGATCATTTGACACAGGGGCTATATGGGAGAGCTGGTGATAGGTAGAGAGAGAACAATAAAGCAGAAAGGAACCGTGGTGATGATTCCAGAAGTTTGGGGAAGCCCTGACTCCCTTTACAAAGCTCATTACCCTGGGCAAAGACCTGTGGCAGGTCAGATGTGTGTTTGGCAGGGAGATAAAAATAAAAAGTGAATATGACTGTTGCACTTCTTGGCATCCAGCTTCCTTGTCAGCACTGGTAAATGTTCAGCTCATTCTAATTAAGGTCTGTGTGCTAATGTTAACTGCTCTTCTAGGGGTGCTCTGGGACGCTCTCAGCTCCCTGCAAAAAGAATGACCTGAACCTGGAGGCTACTTCTTTCTCTCAAATGAGAAAGGGTTCACCAGGATTCCCAGAAGAGCCAAAGGCATCAGAGAAGTACTTTGTGGATTTGCTGTATGAAAGTCAGCCCAGCTTCTTGGCTTTCCAGGCAGCTTCAAGTTGCCTTGACTGTTACTCCAGACCATTAAATGTTAATGGATTATCAATATAGGAAGAGTAATCCCCTGAAGTCCCTTTAATATGTTTTATTCTTCCCCTCAAATAAATGATTAACAACAGTAAGGATTGCTCAATATATGGTATCTGCAAGACTCCTTGCTCCTTGAGGCTCTCTCCTACAGTGGATAGTCTGTTTTGGACACTTTCATAAGATCTTAAATTGAGAGTAGAAAATGTTTGGATCAGCTGGTCTGTGAAACGGAGGTAGAGGGGGGCCTAATGAGTGTATTGTCTTGAGGGGAAGGGCATTTTCATAAATCATGTTGTTCTTTTTTCCCTCTTGATTATAGAATCACGGTATCTTTGAGATGCATTTGTTTTTTCTTCAGCTTCCTGTCTTTAAGGAATTCCTTCCTTAGCTTCCCTGACAGACAGTCATATGACATCTGCTTACCACAAGACAAAGACCCTACCACCTTCCTGAGGCACCTCATTCTACTTTTCTGCAATCCTGTTAGTGGCAGGTTTTCCTCTTCTCCCATCAGTTCCCATCCTTCCTATTTCTTTTTCTTTTGCCTCTTACCCTACTTGTTATCTTTAATTTACTTGGTAGCCTCTTCTCCAAGATACTACATTCCAGGAAGGCAGGGGCCATATTCCTTTTTGTTTACTGTTTGCCATAGTAATTGATGCACTGAAGGTATCAGTGTTTATTTGTTGAATGAATGCACTTGAGTTCAGAAATTTCTAAAGGGAATTTGTTTTTGAAGATTTATTTATTTATGCATACAAGAACTGGGGTGTAGGCCAGAGGTGTGGGTGGGCTGAGAGGATTCACCAGAGACAGAGTGGGGAACAGAACCGGCAGACTGACTGAAATACACTGCTGAGGGGAGCAGTGGGAGAGTCAGGAGAGGTCTGCTGTGCCATGTAAGTCACCTCCCTGGCCAGGGATTGAACTCATGCTGCAGTGGTCGCAGATAGCTTCATATTGCTTGCTTAACCCCTTGCACCACCAGGGAGGCCCTAAAGAGAATTTTAAAGGAATTACATAATGTAACATGGAAGGAGTATTTGTTTCCAAGACACAAACCAGTCTGCTCTGGATAACTTTAAAGTGAGCAAAGAAGAAAGCTGGATGAAGTACCCAGGAATTTTTTTTTTTTTTTTTTTTTTTTTTAGTCTAGAAGTACTGTAAATTTATTTAAGGTGGAGGAGTTAGAGGGATTATAGGTTTAGAACAGAAAGAAAATCCACAGTGTAGATACAGAAACCCCAATTTATTTTTTTAGGGCCAAGCAGTATCAGAGCATCAGAAAATCGGAATGATCTTGTATTTGTAACATAACATGGTAAATATGACCTCAGAAATATTGAGATGTGTTGAGACTTGGGTAGAAATCCATAGCACTGGACGAGCGAATTCCAGTGAGAAAATGAGGACTCCAAACCTCAGGCCAGCAACAAAAGGGCACAGAGGCAAGATAGGAAACCCCATGACAGGTATATGGTCCCTACCTCTGCTCAGAGCATATCTCCAGATGGATGAGGAGGAAATCCAACCCTGGGTATATGTACACACACACACGTGAGTTTAGATGCATTGGCTCTCATGTTCTACCCTGGGAGAGTTGCTCTTATGAACCTAGCCTCAGAGAAAGAAATCACAGTTCACACAAAACTTGCTTTCTCTCCACCCCTATCTAGTGAGTTACCCAGTTTTGTTGCTTCTGCCCTGGAATGCCTCTTGGCATACTTTCCTTTCCATTCACACAGCTCACACTCTGAACATCCCTTCATGACCCTGGCCTATAATTCCCATCTGCTTTACTCGCGCATTTCAAGTCCCATCCTTTCCCCTCACTCCCCACACCGTCACCAGCCACTACATGGTCTTACTTACTCTTCTTCCAGGTCAACCGTAGAGCCTACCACTGTGTTTTACACACAAGCAGTGGACAGCAAATGTTTACTGATTTGAATGGGATGTTTCTTCCCAAGATGTAGGTTCCAAATGTTTCTTATGCTTATGATTTATCAGACTTTTCAAAATATTTTCACAGAATCTGTTTCACATCATTGCTGGAACTGATATCAAGCAAGTTGAGCTGTCATTCCAGGGATTCACTCTTTGCTCCCATTTACACATCTCCATTTTTGTAGCGTCCTCTTCTCCAGAAATCCATTAAGATTACAGTGTTTCCAGTGCAGATTTCTTCACACTTTGGAATGACATCCTCCCAGGCCAAGACATTACCTCATTTTAAAATAGTCACAGTGCTCTCTGGGCTGACTAGGAATGGTTTCATGTTTGAAGTGTCTGCTCAGTGGTGGAATTTAAAATTTCAGGCCCTCCAGCAAAATTTGATTAGACAGCCTAATATAGCATTGGACCTGCTCGTTGCTCTCTTTTATTGTTGAATTCCATGCCCATCCCCCCAGTATATGAAGGGGGTACTCACATGGCTGTAATACTGCTTACTCAACAATTTTAGGTATAGATCAACATATTTATTTTATAAAATTGAAAAAACTCTGCACTTTGCATCCTTTATGCCCACCAAGCAGAGAGACTCCCTTTTCACCTCATAGCCATAGTGAAATGAAATCAATCAAGTTCTCACTTTGCTATACCTTATACCACTTCTTCCTTTGTTAAAAGGGGATATAAAAGAGAAAAAACACTGGTCTATATAAATAGCGCTAAAAATAAACAGTAGTAGTGAGCTTCAGGTTTTAAACTTCCTAGAGTTTAAACTCTAGGAAGTTTAAAACTCAGGGTTTTAAGTCTAGAACTTCCTATAGTTTAAAAGTTATATGGCAACTTTAAGTTTTCTTCAGTGGGGGGGGGGGCAGTATCAGTATCAATAAAATCAAACTTGTGACTCCAGAGTTATGTATTTTCCAAGAATTTTCTACCTTCTGAGACAAGAAGCTTTTCTTTTAAGAGTGACAGCTAGATTTAGAATTGGAAGACAAATTGGGTGGATAGTGGAACCTGCAGTTACTTTCCAGGCTAAGTTTTGTATGTCCCTGTTTAGAGGAATTAGAACCATTCCTAACACATCTACTTCAGTTAACCTTGTTTTAAATATGTCATTTTAGAACTAAAGAATAGATAATGTAGATTTACCACTAATTTCCTAGAGAGAACCTGAACTTCACTTAAATTTAAGGAATTTTTATAACTGGAATGGATTTCTCTGTAGGGAAACCATGAGAACATATATTTGATATTGTAACTGTCCAGGGGCAGAAGTTCCCAGAGCACTAATTGACTATGGGTAAGAGTTCCCAAAAAAAAGGAAGAAAGCCTCATGTCTAGAAGGAAGAGAAAATAAAAATCAATAACAAATAGAAATTTATGGTAATAGTTCAAAGAAAAGGTGACAGCGCTCTCTGAGTTTGAAGGCGAGAGCCTACCTTTATCATGGAAGTAAATAATGTGTTTTCTAAAATGTAACCTGAGATACCTTATTTCCTAAAGCAAGGGACATGTATAGATTAAGTCTTCAAGGTGGGAAAGTGAAAAACAATCAACAGGTTTATAATTGGTCATTTAGAACATGCTGTCCAGAAAGGGAATGTTGAGCTCCAAAGCACAAAGAGAATATAAAGCCAGGACAGCAAAGCAAAGAGAGGAGGCAATAGCAACCAGGAAGCCTTCTCCCCAAATATTATTTATTTATTGAAAGAGTAATCTCATTCTTAAATTTTAGCCATATATAAACACCATCAAGTAAGTAAAGGAAGCATGTGTGCTTCAAACAGTGTTGACTAACTAATGCTAACTCTCTAATGCTAACTCACTAATGCTAACTCTCAAACCCCGATACCACAAACACACAAAAAAAGTACTTCTCATGGGGAGATCAGTAAATAGGAAAGCCTAGAAAATACCAACACTGCAAAATTAGCTCCTTTACAATTCTCTCCAAATTCCGTCTTCTCCAAGCTGAAAAATGGAATAAAGAACCAAAATCAGGGCCTCCCCAGTGGCACAAGGGGTTAAGATGCAGCCTATGAGGCTGTCACCAGCTACTGCATGAGTTTGAGCCCCGGACAGGGAGCTACCCACATGGCGCAGCAGACCTCTCCTGACTCACCCACTGCTTCCTCAGCGGTGTGTTTTGGTCAATCTGCCTGTTCTGTTCCCCACTCTGTCTCTGGTGAATCCTCTCACCCCCCACGCCTCTGGCCTGTACCCCAGTTCTTGTATGCATAAATAAATAAATCTATAAAAAATGAACCAAAATCAGCAATAATAATGTAGAAGCAAATTTTAAAAACTTACATTTTTTCATATTTCATAATTTGCAAATCCTCCTGTTAAACTGTTTCTCATTTGATTTGTACAGCAATCACGTGAACTAGGTAGAACAGATAGTCAGTGAAGACTCTGACAGTCAGACAGATCTGGCAAAGTTGCATAATCTCCAAGATTGAACCTAGGACTTAAGCCCGGGCAGAATTCTTGTATTCCTGCCCTCTTGATCAACCAGACAAATCCTACATGTAAAAGTAACACCAAATCACACAGCATTCACATAAAATTGCTTAAAAGGGCCCCTGCCTTTCATCCCAGGCTGTCCTTCTTGCTGCTGGCATCTCCATGAAATGTCACAGCTTCAATGTCCAAAGCTCTGCCAGAGAGATGGTGCCGCCAGCTTTCTGAATGAAGGGTATGAAGTGGTAGAATTTGGAGAGGGACAATGGAGTTCTACTGGGGGAAATATCGCTGACCAGCATTCTGAGGGGGCAGTGATTAAATGGGGGTGGGGTTATATCTATTCAGGAGTAGTACCTAGGACCTCACTCATTTTTTGCTTTCCAAATAAATAAATATCAGAAAGGATAGCTGAGGTCAGTCTAGAAAATTAGAATTTGCTTGGGGGAAAAAATATGTTCTGGAAAAGATAAACAGTAGCTCGCAGTTTCACTGTTGGAACATTTGTTACAAAGTCCTGTATTGATCTTTTATCACCCAATTTCCACTGGGAGCCATGATATATTACCACACTGGGAAGCACTAATGCAAGTGCGTGAATCAAGGGGTACCCTAGACAATATCTGTAGTGAGGCAGCATCCATTTGAGGGAGGGCAGGTTGGCACGGGGGCGTTGTTAGCTGCAAAATTCCAAAGGGAGTTATGCGATGTGCTATGTGCAAATGCATATCCTTGCTGGGGAGTGTTATGGGTTTATGAGGAGAGTGATTAAAATTGTATCAAAGAGGCTTGTGAAGCTTATGGTTCAAGTTAACTGTATGAAGTAAACAGCCTTTAACGGCCTCCTGGGAGTGTGACAGATAGTCTGTGGGTGTTACGGCAACATGGTACTGGTGAATGTTCTGGCCATCCCAAACTAATCACCATCTGTGAACATGGGTCTCTGGGGAGCGTCTGGTGGTTGGACAATCATGGTAGTTAGCATTTTTAATCAGCTTCTGTGCAGCACAGATAGAAACCTTATGCTCAAGCCTTTATTTTTCCTACCCATGTAGAATTACTTATGATGATGATAGCCGAGCAGAGAAGGACTTAGGATGTGCTGTTGCAGGATGCATTTTGTGTTTCTTTCTACTCCCTTTTCCCTACCCCAGCCCGACCATCTAAATTAGCCAGGTCATCTCCTTATGGTCTCTGCTCATATTGCTTCTCTCTGTCACCTCAGTGGGGAGGAGAGGTTGTGTCTATATTCAGTGGGACATGCTGTCTTAGGTCAATGCCTTGAGCCTGAAATGCTTCTCTCTGCGTATTTCCCTTCTGGCTGCTCTTTTCATCCCCAGCACCCTGTATACTTACCCTGCCTGCCTGATATACTTACCTTCAGGCACTGACTTCTTTTCTCTTGTTACTATTATTTTGGAGAGACATTGCTTGAGGCCTACAGTTAGGATGCCCCACAGGGACCAAGACAAGAGGGAAAGGCAGTAGTACCATCCTTAGAAGTAAGTAGCCCTACCAACATCTGGATCCTGTGATCCAGCTTTTGTAACATAACAGACTCCACCCCCAAAACTTAAAACAACAACTTAAAGCAACTGTTTTATATGGCCCACAATTCTGTGGATCAAGTAGGTGACTGTGCTTATCTGGGCCAGCTCCACCAATCTGGTGGACTCTCATTGTTAATCAGATGGTGTTGGGTGGTCTAGGAGGACTTCACTTATGTCTGGTGATTAATATAAGTACCTGGGGATGGCGGTCTCAACTCCACGTGATCTCTCATCCTTCAGTTGGCCACCCCTGGCTTCAATACATGAGCAGCAGAAGAGTACAACCCTCTGTGTAAGTGTTTTTCAAGCCTCAGATCACAGCACCTTGCTGACATGCCCTTGACTAATGCTAATTACAAGACTGGCCCAGAGTCAGTACAGGAAGGGACTCTAAGGACTCAGGGAGGCATGACCCACTTGACCATTTCTTTGACTATCTACTGCAGTGAGGTTAGAGGTCCTTCTCTCTCTTTTTTAAAGATTTATTTATTCATGCATACAAGAACTGGGGTATAGGCCAGAGGTGTGGGGGGTGGAGAGGATTCACCAGAGACAGAATGGGGAACAGAACAGGCATATTGACTGAAATACACTGCTGAGGGGAGCAGCGGGTGAGACAGGAGAGGTCTGCTGCGCCATGTGGGTAGTTCCCTGGCCGGAGATAGAACTCATGCTGCAGTAGCTGCAGATAGCTTCATAGGTTGCATCTTAATCCCTTCTGCCACCAGGGAGGCCCAGATTTCCTTCTCTTTATTACACTTTTCTACTACCTCTCATGGGATCAGGAATTTGACATTACTGATTTATTCTACTGGGTCTTAAAGATTTTTCAGTTTTTAAAAGGTCCCCTATTGTAAGAAGATATAACTCCTCAATCAGTGCCTACCCAGAGTTTAGCTGCTAGTTGAAAGAAGGTAGATACCTGCGGTCAAACCTGCAAGGAAAGGAACCATTGCCTCACTCATACATCAGCTGCCTGCAAGAAAATGGCTACTCTGCTGTTCCAGGGGCATATCAAATCCAAATGCCCCAAATTTATTCCATTAACTCCCCTTCTTCTTATTCCTCAACCTGATCTTTCACTCTTGCAGCTGTCAGCTAGCAAATACTGTGCTTCGTTTTGACCAATGCAGATAAAAATGAGGGGCATAGACACAGAGCCTTATAGAACAAAACAGGATAGAAAGAAAATGATTGAGAGCAATGACAGACTGGGAAATTATTTCATAATACAATGAAGAATTGAGAGTTCAAGTTGGTAATTGATTCCATCCAAATTTAAAACAATAAAAAACTCTTCCTTTTTGTTTTCTTTTCCTTTTGTTTCCAATCCTGCATGGATTATACTTCCCATTCTTGTAGCTATGGATGGTTTTGTCAATACCAAAAGGTTAATAATCAAGGGAAACAGAAGCCTCTCATTCAGGTTTGCCTCAGTATCATACTTTCTTCAGTGAAAACAGCCCAAGTGCTGGAGCAACCAGAAAGTAACCAGCCTTCTTTTCTAGACAATGTTTGTCTTAAATCTGAGCTCTGCCTCATGGCTATAGCTGCTGATAAGAGAACCCTTTCTCTTTGTCTCTCAGTCTCCTTTGCTTTTCTCACAAAAGGAATGTTCCAAACTGCCCTTAGATTCTTTTCTCCCTTGCATAACAGTTCTTTTCTGGTCAGTGTTTTTTTTTTTTTTTTTTACACTCTGTAGAAGCTCCATTCTAGAACTGAGCTCATTAATGCTCTGTTGTAGGAAAGACCTTCTTGGCTCAATAATGCTATCAGAACAGAACAGAACAGAGCAAGTGTAGAATCTGCACATCCAAATCTCACAGTTAGAAAGAAGGTTGGATGCATCCGTTGCCCCCCTAGCTTAAACTGTAGCTTGAATTTACAGAGCCGGGAGCTAGTGGTAGTAGCCTCTGCATACTTCCAGACTAGTGCTAGCCTTTGGTGGCAGCTGAGCATGGTAGTGGTGGTAAAGCTTGTCACAGTGCAGTAGTGGGCTTCCTTGGGTGGTGAAAGTAGAGTCTCACTTCCTTCTGCTTTGCCCAGACACTGGTTGGCAGAGGCTGGGAAAGAGTGAATGGCAATGAATAAAGTGGAAATCCTTCATGATGCCAGCATCTCTGAGTCTTGTAGGATGAATGAATATCCTGTAGCACTGAAAGTGTTGACCCATTGAGATAAAGTTCTTGTTTCCCCTATCTTCCTGCCATCAAGGTCCCAAGTTCTCTGTACCTTGCCATTTGGGGCCATCAGCAGTGGACACGCTCACTAGTGTTCAGTGGGGAATAGAATGAGATGGCTTCATGGTGCCCTTTGTTTGCTGCTGTTTAAGAACCCACATGCTCAAGAGATGCTTTCTGAAGCCTGGAAGAGCTGGCACTTTGGGGAAAAGCAATGAGAAGGTTTTAACATTTGAAATTTTCATGAAGTCAGACATATGAGAGATGTAGTGACTGGGAGTTGCCAGGACTATGAATTCTTTATTATTTTTAAAATGGAAGCTCAGAGAACAACCTTTCCATATTTTGTTATTATCTGTGAACTCCTAGCATAAGATCATATAATAATAGTAATAACAATAATGATAATGATGGTGATGATGATAGTGATACCAATGACAGTGATTATGAGTGCTTACATTTATTGCGTGCAAGGCACAGTTCTGAGTACATATATTAACTCACTTAATGCATTAGCACCTTCCCACCCACGAGAAAGGTTGGAAGGTGAGATGATAAAAGACTATACTGTAGGCAGAACAATCTGGTTTCAAGGGAAGATATGTAAAGCAAATGGAGTCAGAATTGCCTAATGTTGAAACTGCCCCAAAGCAATTGTCCCTCTCCCTACTCTAGATTCAAAAAGCCAAAACTCTGTGGTTTCTTTAAAAGCAGTTCACATCCAAATGACACCACTGAAAAAATGGCATGAGATGAAGTTCAGTGTTGCAGATGTACCTTTGTCCTTCTTATCACATGGGAGCCCAAGTAGCTCAATCTGTGGTGGAGGAGATTATTCCAGGTCCTTCCTCATTGACGGTGATCACCAAAGTGCAGAGCGGGCACACCCCTCCATATAGAGCTCCTCTGAGAAACTGAGCATAGTGATCTGATGATCCCACTGCTACTGTTGTGCTAGAAGCCAAGGTGCTGTTAGTAGAGACAGGAGGAGGGAAAGTGTTTTTTGCCTTAGAGCAGTAGATGTGCACCCGCTCTCTAAACAGCTAGCCCTCTCGTCCCCAGGCCACCTCCATACCATGTGCTTAGTGCCCCAGTTCAAAACCTTAAGACGAAGGAAACCACACGCAGCTCTCCACACCCTTTTCACTTTATGTGTTTTTGATGCCCATGCCCACCCAACTTGGAGAAGAACAACAAGTATTCAGTCTTCCTTAGGTGTCCCTACCCTACCCCCATATTAGGTCTTCTGATATCCACGAAAAGCAAAATAAAAGCACTTGATGGATAACCAAGATCTGTGTAGTTCTAGCCACCCACTCTCAAGTACTACAGCATCATATTTTTGTTGTTGTTTAATAAAAATTTTAGTCTTTCAGAATTAATTCTGTTTTGTTAAAATTAATAATGACAGGCTGTGTTTTTATACACTGCTGAAATGTGTAAAACAATTGGGGAGAAAAGAGAGCTTCCTTTCCTGAGTTGATTTATGTGATATATGCAAACTCCATTAAAGTTAAACCATGCTTTTAAATGAAATTAAGATGTTCCAGCAAGCAAGTCTCTCCATTTTTATTTAAAGATCCCAGTGACTCATGCAATACATACCAGTGTTGCTGTGGCAGGAATGGAGAGCAGTGGGTCTGAGACATCTCATATTTAACCCCTGAGTGAAAGGTAGCATTTGGTAGGGGGCAGGTTCTCAATTGAATGCCATCTGATCACTCTGACACAATCTTGTAGGTAGAATGAAAGCGGTAGTGAAGGCAGTTGGGGAGTTAAAGAGGAACACAAATTGAGGTAAAAGAAGAATGGAAATACTCCAGTGGACTGAAAAACCTAAGACTGCTGAACAGAATCTTTGCATTGGGGAAGACTGGCAAGACCCAGGGTCCCTAGCCAGGTGCCTGCAAGAACGGCAGCCACTTGACAGATGGCCTTTGTTCTTCCAGAGGGATAAATTAAATCTCTGCTGCTTAAAGCAGCAATAATACATGTCTTTAATATCAGGAGGAAACATTTTCTACTTAAAGATTATCAGTTGACAAACTTTTTATCTGCAATTGATTCTTGCAGTGTTAGCATGTGTGAGCTTTTAAAATCTGTGTTTCGCGTGCTTAAAGACCCAGTCTTCATAAACCAAACCTTTCCCTTGACTGGTTCCCCTAATAAAGCATTCATTCATTCATTCACACATTCATTCATTCATTCAGCAAGCATGACGAAAGCACCTACAGTGGACTGTAGTAGCTAGCATTATAATTAACGGGTAGATTGCTAGGTCCTGGGTGACCAAAAGGGAGTCAAAAAAAAGTTCCTGGGGCCTTCCCTGGTGGCACAAGGAGTTAAGCATCAGCACTATGAAGCAGTCCACACCTACTGCAGCAGGAGTTCCATCCCGGGCCAGGGAGCTGAACCACATGGCACAGCAGACCTCTCCTGCCTCGCCCACTGCTCCCCTCAGCAGTGTATTTCAGTCAGTCTGCCTGTTCTGCTCTCCACTCTGTCTCTGGTGAATCCTCTCTCCACCCATACCTCTGGCCTGTACCCCAGTTCTTGTATGCATAAATAAATTTACCTTTGAAAAAATTCCTGACCCCTTGGAATTTACTGTTTTGTGAATTCCACTGGCATGCTTGGCAACATAACCAGCTCTGGAATAGCCAACCCCTCACTGAAAGTTGCAGTGGAGTCAGGAGTGAGAAAATTACATGAATAAGAAACGCCACTGAGGCCAGGCTTTCTCTGAGGCACCTGTTCTCAGGGTGCTGCCTCTGGGAATGTTATCAGAGGACTTTGTGCTTCACATAAAGCTGCTAGGATTCTCAGTCCCAGAGGCTTTAGGATAGGGGGTTTGACTGCTGTTGTTTGTGAGGTGGACTCACAAGGTGCTTGGTACATGGTACCGCACAAAATTCATTTCCTTGTGAATGACTCATTTCCCACCGACTTCAATTTCTCTTTGGTCTCAGCTGCCATGTTGCTGTTTGCCAACAGAAGGTAGCTGGGGGTTTTCTGTCAACTTGAAAGACTTCCTTTTTTCCAGCCAGTTTGGTCTTGCAGATTTTGTTGTGAAGCCAGCAGCCAGGCTGTGAACAGCCCGAGCCCAGCCAGCCTTCTTTGAAAAGCCCTGTAGAAGTAGGTCATCGGGTTGCCAGATAGTTCTTACACAGATTATGCTGTGCTGCAACTTTTAATGTACACTGCCTATGGAATACTAAACTTGTTTCCAAACTAAATAGTTTCCAATGAGTATTTAATGGGGGTTTTTCATTTGAAATAGATTGAAAACAAGCCATTTCCTACTCCCATTTCAAACAAATTTTGGTCCAATTATTTTCTTTTTTTTAACATAAAGTTAAATGGACTATTCTGCCCATCCCTGACTGAGCTGAACCATGATTTCTCTTGATTATGCTTTTATGCTGTGAATCGTAAGGCTCCGGAGACATAATGGACGTCTGTGGGAGAGTGGCAGCAATTTTTAAAATTCTGCCAGTGCTTGTCAGCTTTCACTCTGGTCCCTGCTGTGCAGGAAGAAAGCACCCCACCAAAAGAAAAAAAAATCTGCCAACAAAACCAGCACTGTCCGCCTGTCCTGTGGGGGATTGGCACACGGATGGGCCTGCTCTCTCAAGTCTATGTAGGGCATGCACTCAGCCACCAATGAAGCTCAGTTTCCAACTGTCCAGCCCTACTCCTCCCACCGTTTTCCAGCCATTAGCTTTTTGTGGTATTGAGGGATTTCTTTTTTTTCCCCCAGTCTCATTTTTCTTAGTTTTACTTGGACTACGGCCTCAGGGAAAAAGGAGCTCCTGGCACCCTGCCTTCTGCCTGGTCCTTTACCTCCAGCAGCTGAACAAAATGGAAAATAGAATGCCTCACAGTCCTTCTTCTTGGGTGGTGGGGTTATTTGGTGTTTTAGTTTTTGGGTGGAGGTGGTGGTTGTCATTCTGGACAAAAGTTTCCAGAAAATGTAGAATAAAGTGTCTCTTACTCCCAGCTTCTGTCTTCGGTAAGGAAAGCTTCTCTGCTGGCAGGTATGTGGGGGGTCTTTGGGCAGTGCTGCCCGGTTGGGACAGTCTGCTTCCATCCAGCAGTGCCAAGAATTCAACTAGCCCCACTAAAGAAAAAAAGCCTTTCATCTCAGCTGCCAACAGGGAAGCACAAACTGCTTTCTTGGTTTTTGGTGAAAGCCCTTTGTGCCTGCCCGGATGTCTTCAGTGCAGAAGCAGTCAAGAGTTTGGCTAAGTTTAAGGAGAGATGGAAGATCACAAGATCTTTGGAAACCCCTTCTTTGGGTTTCCATCAGTTCATAGTACTGGTTTGGAAGGTGCTTAGCATTGTGCTGTGGGGCTCCTATTCTCCCATGGAAACCCTGAAGAGAACACCCATTTGCTTTATCTGGTGAGACAGCTATCACTCAACCTCTCCCTGCAAGACTGGGGCTTTGGTGTGTGCACCAAGCTCTCCCTCTGACCATGTGAGGAAGGTGAAGTGCAGGGGTGGTAGGTGACTTCATTTGCATGGTTGAGTTGCTTAGCACTCCAGCACTCAAAGAACCCTGCTGTCATAAATGTCCCCATATCACCATCACCTGGAAAGTTGATCGAGGAGATCTGCCATTTTCATAAACCTGCTGTGCTGGGAAACAAAAGCCTAAGCAGGTTTCCTGGGATATCTCTAATTCTCATGACGTTTCCCCTCATATGAAGTGAAATTTGTTGCTTTCTCCCACTGGTTTTACCCTTCTTGAATCCACAAAGACTAAAGTCAGTCTCCTTGCTATTTATTTTCCCTCCAGATGTTTGAATATACTTCTATATCCCTGTTTTTCTTCTTTAGGTCTACATTCAGTTCTTTCAGCCATTTTTCGTATTTCTTGGTTTCCCAACCTTATGCCATTATAGTTACTCTATTCTTGACATGCTCTGATTTGTTCATTCTTAGGTTCAAGCTACCCAGAATAGGGTGAAACTATCACTGCCTTTGACAGAGACTCTTGCTACCTTTTAGTGATACTCACTTTTCTGATGGTTTTACCACAAGTATTCATTCATTCCATACTTAATTGGAGTCTTTCTTCATATATATAACTGTTCAGCATAATCTTCTCCACCTATATATGTATATTTGTTATTTCTGACCTATATGCTAATTAAAGATCATCATTTATACCTAATTAAAGGTCATCATATCAGGGTTAAGTGGCATTCACGTGTTCCTTCTGTCTGTTAAGATATTTTGGATCTTTTTTCTTTTTTATGATAAAGTATGCTGCCATTTCCAGCTTCGTGCCACAAGAAAATTCCACTCAAACATTATGTGCCAGATATTGTGCTGGGCCTGGGATAGAGGCGTCATCCCTTTCCTCAACGAGTTTATTGAGACAGGCAACACATGAGGAGACGGGAAATGTAGAAGCACCGAGGAAAGATACTTAACAAATTCATCTTTTTTGGAAAATGTATTTGTGAGTAGGAGTTGGCCAGGGGGAGATTAATGTTCCAGGCAGGAGGAACTGCACCCTCAAAGTGTGAAAGGTGACAGAAACCTTGTGTCCATGGCAGCTCGTCATCAGATAATGTCCCCGGTCCTCATCGGTTGCTAACACAAATGTGGAATCTGATAGAGTGAACGAAATTACTGTTAGAGACTTCATCGTCTCCCTTTGGGTACATCAAACATTTATGAACTCATCTAATTGCATTTTTGTCCCAACCACATTTCTCTATCTTGACCATTTGAATTACATAGGAAAGCTTCTTTCTATCTCGGTGAATACAAGCCTGAACTGTCTACATTATTTTCTAAATTTATCAATCTCATGCTCCTGTGAAAAAGTGTTCTTATGACTTGTTCTTCATAACCCATGTAGGCTTCAAGTGAGCACCATTTTTCTTTCTAATAATTCACACTCTCCTTCTGAATCTGTTTTATTTTCAGTCATTAATAACATAGTAGTTGGTGATAGAATTGTAGCCATAACCCATGTTTAAAGTCCTCATCTAATGATCTTGCTATCATTCTGCCCTCCCACAGCCCATCCGCTAAGAGAGACACACATAAGGCTCTTTTTTTTTTTAAATTTTTAAAAATTTATTTATGCATATAAGAACTGGGGCACAGGCCAGAGATGCTGGGGGCAAGAGGATTCACCAGGGACAGAGTGGGGAACAGAACAGGCAGACTAACTGAAATACACTGCTGAGGGGAGCAGCAGGCAAGTCAGGAGAGGTCTGCTGCACGATGTGGGTCATCTCCCTGGCCGGCCCAGGGATGGAACTCATGCTGCAATGTCTGCGTACAGCTTCATAAGTTGCATCTCAACCCCTTGTGCCACCAGGGAGGCCCCCACATAAGGCTCTTTTTGAGAGCTTCTGGGGCATTCCGTGTTTTGCAGTGGAGAAGCTAACAAGCCAGGCAGGAAGTTACCCACAGAGAATGGGGAGGTGGCTATCTCCAGGCACTGCCCCAGGCTGATTACATAGCTTTCATCTCCTGAAAAGACCTTCAAAGTCAACAGCTTGTGCAATACTTTGTGGTTAATAGAACACTCTACCATTCAGTCTCTCATTTGCTTCTCACACCACCTCTGTGAATCAGTGAGGAAATAATCCTTGCTCCCATTTAGCAGATGGAGCTCAAAGAGTGGGAAAGACTTGGCCCACTTCACCCACCTATACTAAGTGACCCAGCTCTGGTGCCCCAAGCCACTTCAGATTTCTTTGTTCTCATTTTATCAGTGATGATTTCCACTCCCTGACCTCTCCCGTCTCCAGCATGTTGACTGCCTGATTGAGTAAGAGACTATAAATAGAAAGAAAGGGGGGAAATAGATTAAGCCCCAAGCACTAATAAGGTAAGACAACTAAATGCTAAGACATTGGTGCACATCATTAGGTCGTTTTCCTGACACTCCCGCTAAAAAGGAACTTGGGTAAGTGACACCCAACAATCCCTAGGCTTAACCCAACCATCTCATAGAAACACGCCCAGTATGAGCTATTTTAAGTAGGATGACAGGATAAGAACTCAGCAATGTTTCAAATATACTATGGGATCCAAATAGAAAAGGAGTGTTAAAGAGAGTGCTGTTAAAAAAATGGTTTTACGTTAACAAGCTTGAGGAGAGAGGTATGCAGAAGCCCAGGCCTGAGTTATTGCTCCAGCTTGAGTGTGCTCACTGCTTATTAATTGGAGTTTGTTGAGTATCCACTGTGCTTACTTAGCAATACCTGTGATTGCTCCCAGGCTCAGGTACCAAGGAACCCCTCCTCCTGAGGGTTGTTACCTATCTAGATCCTTTTCAGATAGATTAGAAATTGGCAAAGTAGACGTTTTCCTAACAGGTGTGGAATGCCTTGGTAGTAGACCAGTGACAAAGTCCATCACCATTTTTCTGGTCTAGGACTGGTTGACTCTTGAAGTCTGCTGCAACTCCAGAGTCTAAGGTTCCTTGATTCCTTGCGAAGAGCAGAGGGACAAGTGCTCTTTTTTTTCAGTCCTGGGTGAATTAGACCTTGAGACTTCATAATTAAAATGGATTTAATAGAGGCAGGGAAGCTGGGATATCTGCCCCAGTAAGCAGGCATCTTGTGTCAGTAGGAGAGTATGTCCTTTGTATTTAAACAGTTTCTCCAAAAGGCTCTAAATGAGATTTGGGACTTAAACAAGATTTGGTGTGATTTGCTAATTACCCAAGTTACTATTACCTGATTAACACAGGAATCCTAATAGTCTGTTGCAGTGCCTTTCTTCCGGGTGCCAGGAGGCTTGACATCTGTCACCTGTTCACTTGGAGGCATTTTAATTAACCCAAATTATGTATGTCTTTTCTGCTTTATGATTTGGTGCCTGAATTTTATATTTAAAAGTTAATAGCTACCTAAAGAAGGTTTGCTGCCAAAATACGAGGAGTGAAAGCCTGATAACTGAGTTTGTAGCTGAAAATCAGGTGGAGATTCTTATATATTCCAGGTAGTTAGGCTGGAAGTGATCCTCTGGACATTTAAGGGAGGCTTTCTTTGTGACCAGTCACAGACATCAGGCATAAACACCCTCAAATTGCTGCTTTTCTGCCTTGACAAAGGCTGCAGGCACAGTGGTGGTGTAACTAGAAGGGCTGGAACCACAGAAACTGAATTTCTTTCTCAAGGTCACACGGGAAGTCAGGCCTGCCATTTGGATTTTTAAAATAATATTAATAATGACTTACCTCATTGACCACCAGAAGGTGGGGTTTCGGTGGAATGAAGTCATCTAGGCTAGAGTGTCAGCAGGTCTCCCTTAAGACCTGAATGGCTTCAGGGCATGCCCGGGGGCTCTGTTCAGCAGCTGGCAACAGTTTTCTCCTGCAAATAAAGATGAATCATTTATCTGGTTCTGAGTTCTGAAACTTGTTTCCAGGCATGCTATATACTAAAAGAGCCACACACAATCCAAGGAGCCTGGGACTTATGTTCTTGGTGTTGTTATAGGACAGGGAGAGGGGCAGCCCAGACCAGTTCTCTCCAGAAGAGAAGATGGAAATCTAAGGATGGTTCCTTGAACCTTAGTGCCCTAGCCTTACCTTTGAGTGCAAAGAGCTTTCTGAGACTGGGGGCTTGAGCTTGTCCTGAGGACCCTCCAGGGTTTGCTTATTCCATCTTTGGAAGGAAGTTCCTTGCTGTTCAAGATCACTGGATGTTGAAGAGAAATAACCTGCCTGAGGCACAAGCTGCTCATCCATGGGAAGTGATTAGTTCCTCCAGGGCACAAGACCACTTGGTAAATTACTTCATCCAAGCACTCTAAATGGTACCCCGTGCACTGGCAAGTTAACCTCATTCACCTTCTGTGGATGAGCAGACTATTCCTAGAAAATCATGAATTCAGGTTTGACCAGGCTTGGCCCAAGAACACAAGGTCTTTATTGACCTCCCGAGTTAAGCAAGATCTTTCTGTCTCAGACTTTTCTTCTAGAAAGAGATAGCATCTTATGGTTAAAGGATCATTCTCAGAGGATTTATCTTCGCCTCTCCTCACCTTGACATCTCTTGATCTCAGAGCTGTTTATGTTCACATTTTGTCTCAATCCTTCTCAACCTTAATATTAGGAAGAAGGAAATGGATAGGGGGAGATGAAACAAAATTGGCCATGAGTTGAAGTTGAAGTTTGAAAATTGTTTGATTAGAATTTATTAAGCCATACTCACTAATTCTATGTGTGTTTGAATTTTCCCATAATAAAGAGTTAAGAACAAATAAGGATATCAAGTGCCTTTGGCAATAGTCTCCCCATGCCAGAGAATATAGGTGATGAATGAATGTTATCTCTCTATGAGATTTTAACCAAGATAAAAATTTAGATATGGATCAGGATCAAGGAAAACACTTGTGCAGAGTTCATTTTTTAAAGTTTCAACATACTTCATGCTTATTATTAAAAATATTCAAGTACAGCCAGGGAGCTCCACTATAACCAATTTGAAATCCAAAGCACAAGTCTATGGGTGTGACCCAAAAATGTGCGTGCTTATATGACTTAATCCTATTAGTTTTTCTTTTTCTGTTTATTTTTTAAGGTTTATTTTACTTGTTTATGCATATAAGAGCTGGGGTGTAGGCCAGAGGTGCGGGTGAGAGGATTCACCAAAGACAGAGTGGGGAACAGAACAGGTGGATTTGTTATAGGGCAGCCCCGATATCGAACGGGTTCCCTGGCTGTTGGTCCTCACCCGCGCGCTTAAAAGGGATGCGAGTCCTTCAGACCTAGTGCGCTTTATGGTGACCGACGCAAGAAAAATTACTTTGGTCTAGTCAACCAGGGGTGAAGCTTGGAAACCACGTTGGGCGCCAGCTATTATAGGGCAGCCCCGATATTAAACGGGTTGCCTGGCTGTGGGTCCTCACCCGCGCGCTTAAAAGGGACTTATTAACACTCCACTACAGGCACACACAAAAGGTTAATAAAAGGTTTATTTACAAGGGAAAAGAAAATAAGAAAAATGTACAACTCAGGGAGAAAATAGGGAAATAAAGTCTTTAATGCGTCCCACCCTATCCGCTGACCTGGAAACCCAAAGGCACTCTCAGAGCTGGCCGGACGTTTCGAACTGGCGGGGAGCCAAAATGGGGGAACCCCTCCAAAGCCCACGTATCTGGCTTTATACCAACCTGGCTGTTTAACCCCACCCTCAGGTCCCAGCCACCTTCCCTTTGGTGGTGATGGGATTTGGAGTTCCCAGTATCTTTGGCTTTGGCCTGGGGTGGGGGTGGAGTCCACAAAGCCTGTATGGAATTAGCTTTAGGACATACTTTCCCCCCTAACAGATTAACTGAAATGCACTGCTGAGAGAAGCAGTAGGCAAGACAGGAGAAATCTGCCACCACGCCATGTGAGTTGGCTCCCTGACCAGGGATGGAACCTGACTGCCTATGGCTTCATAGTGCTGAGACTTGACTCCTTGGACCACCAGGGAGGCTCCTGTTTTAGTTTTGTTGAAGTATAATTGATAAATAAAATTGTAAGTTATTTAAAATATACATCATGGTGATTTGAAATTATGTGTACATTGTGAAAGGGTCAAGTTAAGTAACATTCATCACCTCACAGTTTTTTGTTTCTCTCTTTTTTTTTTGTCTTTTTGGTGAGAACATTTAAATTCTAGTCTTTCAGCAAATTTCTCATTCATGAGAAATTTAGCAAATTTCTCAATCATGAGAGATAAAACTCCTGCCATATGCTACATGGAAATGGACTTTGAGGGTATTACACTAAATGAAATAAGCCAGATAAAGAAAATACTGTGGGCGGGGAAAGGAGGTATTGGGGTCAAAATAAGGGGGTTGTAATTGTATGGGGTATATAAAAATTAAATTTAAAAAAAAGCTAAAAAAATAAATAATTCACAAAAAAAAAAAGCAAAAGGGTTATGCTTCTCAAAACGGAATGTGACTACAGATTACCTGGGGATCTTGTTAAAATGCGGTCTATTTCAGTAGGTTAAGGCAGAACTTGAGATTAACATTTCTAATAATGAGCCCTCAGATGATCCTGATATTGCTGGTCCATGCACCCTACTTTGGATACAGGAGCTTGTAAGCCATGGGCAAATGTTTGCATTCCTGGCTACTTGCAATGGAAAATCACATTTGTCTTCACTTACACTTCTAGTTACACAAAGGCCTCCTACCCTGTTGGTATTTTCCCTCCAGCAACAAAGCTGAGTACCTGTTAGATGCATAAGAAAGGTCTATGTTAAAAGCTAGGGCTGAAAATGTAGACCCTGCTTTGTGGTTTGCTTGGGGCTAGAAAGAGTAACAAAAAATAGTGTTGGAATGGAGTGAAACAAAGTTAGTGAATGGAAAGGTTGCAGATGGATTTAGAATCACATATACAGGTTCAAATCCTACTTTCTCACCAATAAGATCTGAGGCAAACTACTCAACTTCTGTGAGCCTTGGTTCTCTCATGTATAGCAAAGAAATAATATCCACCTTATGGGAGAGACATGAAAATTATATCAAATAGGAAATTGTAAGTGCCAGCTTTACTTGACCTCAGATAGCATCACAATCTGTACATAAAAAGAAAAGAAAAGAAAATATTGCATGGTTTCACTTACATGTGGAATCTCAAAAAGAAAAAAAAAACTCATAGAAAACAAACAGTAGAGAAGTAGGGGCTTGGAGGTGGTGGGGAAGTGGGAAAAATTGGTAAGATGATATAAACTTTCAACTATAAGATGAATAAGGTCTGAGGAGCTAATGTAAAACATGGTGACTAATTGAGAGAGCTTAATTTTAGATTTTGTTTTTGCTTTGTCTTGTTCTGAATTCATCTCAAAGGAGATAATATTATACATATTAGCCATTAGCTTGTTTTAACAGCATTGTTCAAATATGATTTATATGCTTTAAAATTCACTTGTAAGTATACAATTAAGTGATTTTTAGTAAATTTGCAAGGTTGTATTGCTGTCACCACAGTTCAGTTTTAGAACATCCTCATCAGGCCAGAAAATTCCCTCATGCCATTGGCAGTCAGTCTCCCCCATTCTAAGACAACCACTAATTTACTTTCCATCTCTATAGATTTGCATTTCCTGAACATTTTGTATAAATGTGCTCATTTAATGCACAATCTTTTCTATTTGGCTCTTGTCATTAAGCATAATGCTTTGAAGTTCATCTATATTGTGGCATGTGTGCATAGTTTCTTTCCCTTTGACAATGAATAGTATTCCACTGAATGGATATGCCATAATCTGTTTAACCATTCACCAGTTAATGAACATTTACTTCCACTTCGTTCTATTATTAATGCTATGAGTATTCATGTAAAAATTTTTGAATGGACATGTTTTCCTTTTTCCTACTAAATACCAGGAGTGAGTTGCTAGTCCATAGAGTAAGTTTAACTTAGTCCATAGAGTAAGTTTCTGTTTAACTAATTTTAAGATATACTCACATACCACATAATATTTTGGCCACTGAAGGATCACATATATGAAAGTGCTCCTTCTATATAGCCTAGGTGTGTGGTTGGTTGTGCCATCTATGTTTGTACCATCTGTCTCTTTCGTGCAATGGTGAAATTGCCTAATGATGAGTTTCTTAGAACTTATCTCCATTGGCAAGTGACATATGACCATATTGACAAACTGTTTTCCAAGCATGTCTGCATTTTATGTTCCCCGAGTGGTGTATGAGATTTCTAATTTCTCTGCATTCTTGCCAATATTTGTTATTGTCTGTCTTTTTGATTATAGCTATTTTTGTGCATGTAAGTGGTAGTTCATTGTGGTTTCAATTTGCATTTCCCTAATGAATAATGATATTGAGCATCTTTTCATGTATTAATGACATTTGTATCTTCTTTGATGAAATGCTATTCAAATCTTTTGCCCCTTTTTAATTGGATTGTCTTCTTATAATATATGGAAAACTCTCAAGTTTTCCTTATAATATATAAAATTGTATATTATATATATATTATTAGTATAATATAATTATGTGTTATAATATATAAGTTTTCCTTATAATACATAAAACGAAAGAGTTTTCCATATACATTCTGGATACTATTCCTTTATTTTTTATAAGATTCACAAGTATTTTCATCTAGTCAGTAGCTTGATTATAACTTTATAATGGTATTTTTTTTTAAAGATTTATTTATTTATGCATACAAGAGGTACAGTACAGGCCAGAGTTGCGAGGGGTGAGAGGATTCACCATAGACAGAGTGGGTTACAGAACAAGCAGACTGACTGAAATACACTGCTGAGGGGAGTAGCAGGCGAGACAGGAAAGGTCTGCAGCACCATGTGAGTTGCTCCCTGACTGGCCAGGGATTGAACTAGTGCTGCAGAGGCTGTGGATTGCTTCATAGTGTGGTGCTTAACCCTTTGCCCCACCAGGGAGGCCTCTGTAATGGTATCTTTTAAGTTGAAAAGTTTTTAATGTTTATGAAGTCCAACTTACCAGTTTTTTTCATGGATCATGTTTTCTGTTGTTGTATCTAAGAACTCTTTGTTCACACTAGGTCACAATGACTTTCTTCTATGTTTTCTTCTAAAAGTTTTATAATTTTGCCTCTTTCATTTAAGCCTATGTGAGCCAGTTAATTGTTATGTATGTCTCTTCTTGCCTGTGGATATCCAGTTATCCCAGTATCCTTTTCCATGGAATTGCCTTGACACTTTTGTCAAGTCAATTACAATAAATGTAAATGTTGATTTCCATACTTTCATTATTTTTTTACCTTTACTCTATACATTTTTCCCTTTGTCAATACCAGATTGTGTTAATTACTATAGCTTTGTAGAATGTTTTGAAATTGAGAACTGTGATTCTTCTAATTTCATCCTTCCTTTCATAGATTGTTTTGGCTATTTGGCTATTTCACATTACCATATAAAATTTAGAATCATCTTTCCAATTTGGGGAGAGAGAATCTTCTGGAATTTTAATAGGGTCTAGCATTTAACCTACTAATCAATTTGGACAAAGTTCCTACCTTAAAAATATTATCTTTTAAGCTGTGAATATGTAGTGTCTTTCAGTTTATCTAGATCTTTTTAATTTGCCTCAAAAATGTTTTATAATTTTCACTGTACAGTGTTGTATTTCTTTTGTAAAAATCCTTAAGTATTTAAGTCTTCTTTGGTGTTACTGAGTAGAATTATTTTTCTTTCTGAATTATTCATTGCTGCTATATAGAATACAGTTGATTTTCATATACTGATTTTATATGTTATGACTTGCCCAATTTATTTATTATTTCTATCAATTGTTTTGTGGATTCCTTGGGATTTTCTATGTACAGGGTAATGTCTTCTGTGAGTAAATCCAGTCTTGCTTTTTCCTTTCCCATATGGATGCCTGTTGTTTCCTGTTTTTGACTTACATAAAATTTTAAGGACTAAAATTCACTTTATGTTCTGCCACAGTTCCATGGTGACACTTATAGATGAGGGAACAAATAGTCAACTTTTGTAATTCCAGATGAACTTTGTAGCAGCAGAGGGAAGACTCAGACACTGTCCTCACTGCTCTAGCAGAGGAATAAAATTTATAGTTTTATGATTTTCCTCTTACTGGGTGGTTCTTTCAGCATCCTAACCAGAGTAGACATTACAACCCCTGAAACAAGCCTGAAAGAACCCTGAGTAGATAAAGATGCATGCTACACATCCTACAAGTTCATTTATGTGACCCACGGGGAAGTCTCTGAAATCTACAGACCAAATCTCCAAGTCTACATATTGTCTTGACAAGCATTATTTTTTTCGGCTTTCTAGGGTTTGTTGTTGTTTTGGTTTGGGGCTTTTTGTTGTTGTTGTTCATTTTTGTAACTATTCTTGGAAAGAGTTTCAGAGAAGAGACAAACCAAGAGTTGAACACAAAGGACAACAAAAAATAGAAAAATGATAGCCACCAGTGAGGGAAGAAAATGAAAAAGTATTAAATACCTACTGGTGTTTTTTTTCTGAACACCTACTAGTTATTGCAAGCCTTGTGCCCAAGCATATCTGGCATGCTAAATCAAGGTAACTCCCCAGTCGTGGTAGATTATAAGTACTTTGAGTGAACAAACCAAAACCCCAAAGACGTCATCCATTTCTTTTGTAATTGATGAATCAGATTCAAGTACAATGCTTTCTGATCTTCCCCGTGAAATTCTAACTTGTTAGTCAATCCATTGTTCTAGTCTTTCAGGATCTCTTTGGATTCTGACTCCAGTTTCTAAGCTGGAGATTAATAACTAAGCTGAATGGTGATTTCTCACAATGATAATCCTGTGTCCTTACAAAAATCTCACTCACTGGAGAATGAACACATTAGCTCTTTAGCGTCTTAAGAAGATCCTGACCAAAGAGTATTTAAAAAGGTACAATAACAAAATAAAAACCCACCATTTAGCCAGTTTTCTCAGTTAGAATTTATAGATAAACAACGGAGGAGACTAGACTGATTTGCAAGGGAATGGATCACAGTTGGAGACATTACGTGAACTCATGTTTAATAAAGATAAAGATGATTACATATGGAGATAGCCATAGATCTGTGTATATCCAATAGTATACACACATATAGTTCTTTGATGTCAGCAGAGAAAACCTAAGAGAAAGGACATCCCCATAGCAACAAGCATGCCTTTGTCCAGATCTTGGTTTCTAATACCATTCTCCAATAAAAGAAAAAATGGTTCCTAAGAGAAATGGCTAAGGCTTAGGGTTGGGTCATGAGAAATATAAGATGAATCCAGAGTATTTTATAGTGCTGGAAAGTAAGGTAGTGATTAAGAAAAATTAATGAAGCTATGTCAGAGGATCACAGAAGCTCATAATGCTCAAACCTGGAGTAGTTTGAGCAGAAGCAGCATTGGATTATAACCCAATATATAAAATAAATATCAGTGATTCCATACCAATATAATTAATTAGAAAGGTAGGAGAAGAGACAAATGTCCCAAGCATAATTCCAAATAAATTTTTTAGACACCCTACACTTAAGGAGGGGAAGCTAACTCCCTCCTCCTTAGATTTGGACTATGTGTAGTGACTTCCTTCCCAGTGAGGCAGAGTGAAGGGGGAGAGGAATAAAACTGTTCGATGGAGACACCTCCAGCCTGGTGAACATCATCTGTCAAGAGAAAATGATGTTAAGTGATGAAAGTTACACTTTACCTCTGTGATCTTCCCCCCAAAACTCATAATTAAGTCTCATCATGAGAAAAAAAAAAAATGCCAAACAATTTCCAAGAGTAGAACATCCTACTAAATAGTATAATACTCCTAAAAAATTTCAAAGTCATCAAGCTCATGAAAATTTGGAGAAACCGCCCTAGCTATGAGGAGCCCACATCTAAATGCAATGTGGTGTTTACAAACAAAAAGAAGCAAACAAACAAATAAACAAAACCTATATAACGACTAAGGAAATTAAATAAGCTTAGACTATAGTTAATAATAAAGTATCATTTCATCAAAGTAACAAATGTGTCATGCTAATATAAAAGCGATTAATAGAGAATAATGGGTAAGAAGTATATGGGAATGCTCTTCACTCTATTCGCAATTCCTGTATAAATCTAAAATTTTTCTAAAAAGTCTATGTAAAAGAAAAGCCAACGTTACTACCAATTTTGAAAAACCTTAAAGGGTTATTATCAATTGTCTGGAAAATTTGTTGGAAAACCTATGCCTTTATGGTGATAGATAAGTGATGCATTGCTAAATCATCTCTGCCTCTCTGAGCAAGTTAATGTTTCTAAGAGGAGAAGGAAGGGGGATTAGGGAAAAGGGGGTAAGTAATTGTGTTGGGGGGAGGGGTGTACTGTATTTAAATTAGAGGAAAAAGTGAATTCTAAATTGTGAAAACCTTGGAGTGGAACTTAATCTAATATATAAGCAGTTTCACCAGAGATGTGCAAGGATTTTTTGTTGTTGTTAAAGAGAAAAACTAGTTTCAAGCATTATTAAGCTTTTTTCCCCTCCCAGAAGCTAAGAAAACCATCTGTGAGAACCTGTTTGCATGTTTGTTTTCTACAATAAAATGCAAAATACTTCTTCCTGTTAGCGGATTATACCATATGTCTCTCCCTGTAACAAAATCAGCATGTTTATTAATGAACCCAATCAGAAGCAAAGATTTAAGGAACTGAATTTTCCATTCAATATTTTAGCAAAGAAAACTTCTGGTTAGACATCATTGTTGTGCTTGGAAAACAGGAGCTTTGTTTTTGCTTTGAAATCAATTTACTTGGCAGGGGACCGGGAGCAAGAGAAGAGGCCTTTGACAATTTTTTTTGTGGGGGAAAAAAAAACTGCATTTAAGAATGGCCCTTCCTGCCTGATGATTCCCCTACTGATTTATCCACAGTTTATATGTGATTAATATTTAATTTGATCAGTTTCATTTTTCCAGACAGACTAATTAAAGTGCTTGATGGCCCAAATCCCCCACATCTGAATGCAGTGGTGGCCCGTGGGCTTCCTGGAGTGACAGGAAAGGAATGAAATCATTTCAACCTTGTTGCCAAAGCAGCCCTTGGTTCCCACAATGGAAACATCTGAGTGTTCCTGTGCAAACCCTCCCTGGCAGTGCTATTGACCACCTGAGTAATCGAGCGGAGTGAGGGCACTAGGTGTGGCACAGAGCATTAGAAGAGAGTTCTGCCCCAGCACCCACCAGACCAAGTCCTGGTGCCATCATGACCCAGGTCAGAGTCTGGCATGAATGACTTCTCCCTTTAGGCTCCAGTGTGCCCATCTGATACATGAGGATGTCAGCTCTGCCGTTCTTTTATTTCTGAACTTATGCAAGAGTAGACTGGGCAGCAGAAACAAGAAGCAGTGAAGTCTTGAAAACCAGACACTGGGCAGATTTTAGGGTGGATGTTCTATTCTGGTCATCTAGCCCCCATCCAAGTCTTCTTTCTACTTTTTGGGGTAAACAAAGCCCTGCAAATGTAGTTCTCATTTATTTATAGTCATTTTTCATGTGTTGTGACTTCTTAGAAATCTTAGAAGAAAATGAAACATCCTATTACCAGGGGTATAATTTCACAGCAAAAAAGTGATTGATGAGTCCTTTGAAATGCAAGGGTGGTTGTGGAGCCGCCATGAGGCTGGGCCAGAATGACCCTTTTACATTATTCACAGTGTCTTCTGGTGGCATTTATGTGTTATAGTCCTGATATAGTTAGAGCTTAGCAAGGCAGCTAACCAAGTGTCAACTCTATCTTTGTAGGTAAAACTAAAGGTCTCCTTTCTGTAATGAATGAGAGCAAGTGAGAAAAGGGAGGAGGTTTGGGTAACCTTAGAAACTCTAGATAGAAACATTTTCAGTTTGGAGACTTGGCTAGAACAGAGTAGATAGAACTAAATATTTACAAACTAATGATTTTTGAAAAGGATTTTTAAGGTTGTATTGGGAATCCTCATGAAAAGGGGACTTGTTCAACTCTAGGTTGTAACATTATCTAAAGCCCCTAACCCAAACCAGTCCCTCAATTACCTTTCTACCCAAGGGAAAATACTTATATACCACCCCAGAGGTAAAGAGAGAGGATGCTCAGCAACAAAGTCTGCTACCTGTGGGACCAGGCCAGAGGAAGGTGAGGATTGAGAGGCTAAGAAGCTGTCCAGGTGCCAGAGGCATGTGGCTGATAAAGGCAGCCTGCCCACCTCCCCACTGAAGGCCTGAACTGAATGCTGAGTTCCAAAGGGGTAGCCCAGGTGGACAAAGACCAGCTGTCATGTTGGACAGCTGGCCTCTGGTGAGATCTCTGTTCTGGAGAGGCATGTCTGGTAGCTGTAAGCCCATGCTAGTTGACTTCGCTCTGCTCTACCATACTAGAATTTTTTTTTTATTCAGTTCAAGTTAGCAAATACTCACTGGACTCCTATTCTTGCCAGGTGACAGAGCTAGATACTGTGAATGCAGAGATGTATAAAACATGTCTCCTACCTAATAGACAAGCATGAGCAAATAAATGTCGTGAACTATGACAGATAACCAGATTACCTAGAAAGAAGAGTGAAGACAGACTAGGGATGGATGGCTGAAACTGTGTGGTTACAGCAGCACCCATCCATCTTCCCTTGTCCCCAACCACTCAAAACCAAGACCCTGCTAGAGGAAGCATGCCTGTGAGTTCATAAGAGCAGTGTTTCCTTCATCCTTCCAAGAACTAGTCAAAGGTATAGTTTGTGAAGAGGACTGTATGAACAAATCAGTTTAAGAATTAGTGGGTTAAATAAAATTGGACTTGTTGCTTTCATTTAGATTTCATGGTCGATTCTTTTCTATTTTTTTTCGTTCTATGACTCCCTCTTTTTTGCATTTTATTTTTTAATAAATTATTTTATTTTATATAATTCTTACATCATTTTTCATTTTTGCAGAATGTATGCATTTTCATTTTGGTTATATTCTCCATACAATTCCCACCCCCTTTTTCTGACCCTAATCCCTCTTCTCCTCTCCCCACACCCCACTGTAGTGTGTCTCTGGTCTATAGTTGCTTATTAATTTTGATTTTCACTTTATTGCAATTAGTCTTCTTTTTAACTGCAGACTTTGCAGAGACTTGAGGATGCTATGCATACTTTAGGAATGTCCAAGAGAGGCTATGATATTGAGCACTTACACTTGGGAGTCTTTTTCCAGAGTCTCTTCTTGGACCTGTGACCTTCATGTCCTTGCAACCTGGCACAGTGTCCTGTCTCTTGAAACTTCTTTCATAATCTCTACACACAGATTTCCAACTTCTGACCTTGTTTCTCTGTGAAATCTGCAGCACAACACTAATACATCTAACTTGTTAATCATCCCCCATACCATGCTCCTTCATAACTGAAAGTGGTTTTAAGTGTTGTCCATTATTCAAAACCCAAATTAAGTGTCTCTTCTTGTGTTACTTCCGCCCCTGTGCTCCCAGAGAACTTTGTACCTACACTTTAGCATATTACTTCTCACTTTGGCATTGTGGCTGTTGGTATGGATTTTGTAAAGTGAAACACTATACCTTATTCATGTTTAAATTCTCGGCATTGAACAGAGTGCAGGGCACATGCTAAGTCTATTAAGTTGGATGTGTCATCCTCATCTAGTCAGGCCTGTGCAACTGAGGGGGATTTAATGCCACATCTGGCTTTATACCAGAGGCCTGAACCTGCCTGATGCAGTTTTGTTCTTTTCCTTGCTGACTAGGGCTTGCAGGGACCCAGAAACAGAAGACCCTCAGAGGCTGCAGAGGAGGCCACAGGTGCTTCTGGCTCTAGCCATCCCTTGGCTCTCAACCAAACAGTACCTCCAGCCCCCAGCCTTTGACTGGTAGAGGTGAGCATGAGGCCCACCCTCTCCTCCCAGCTTGGCCAAGTCATGTTGATATTCTGGCGGCATAGCTGGGCTTGTTATTGAGCACATGCTTTGCAGATTAGCCTGTTTGTATAGCCAATCGAACATGTGCTCCATTAAAAATTAAAGCATCCTGTTTTAAGGATGGAGCAAGAGACATCAGCTGCCACTGTGTAGCAGACATGCAAAGCCCCAGAGCCCATTACCATAGGTTACAGCAAATGTTAATCAGTGCCAGCGCAGTTAAATAATGCAGTTTGTGCAGATGGCAGCTACTACATCTCCTCACAGATGTGTCCTCAAGTCCCGGAGGTTGCTATATCACAGGAGTTGTCGGGAGCAGTCAGATCTGATGCTGACTGTCAATATCACCTTTTGTGTTTGTGTGCATCCACCAGCCAGCTGAGAGGCGATGATCAGGATGACTCCAGGCCCTACTTGCAGCAGCCCTTCCAGAAACTGGAACAGAGAGTTTGTGTGAGGCTCATAGGAAAGCAGGAGTATTTTGCTAAATAGCCAAGAACACCCAAAGTAAAACTCTGCAGTCTGCTCCATGAAACCTTACCCAGCTGCACCCTGTGAGAAGCGTCCAAGCCAGGTGGAGGGGAGCATTTCCACTCTTACTCTTTTACTGCTCTCTGGTTGTTGCTGGGCAAGAATTTACATGCACTCTTCTTCCCTGGCTGCCACGAGTGCAGGGACACCTCACTGTATCAGAGCTGGAGTTTCTTCAGCTCCTACTGTGCAAACCAGGCCTGATTCTGAGCAGCAGTGTGTTGTTCCCAAAGCCCAGGTACTTGGTTCTCTGGTCCAGGTGTCTCTATCCTTTGGTCCCTGAACAGACACTGCATGTAAATTAAGGAGCAAATCACCCTTTGTGGCACCAGCAGTAAGAAGCAATCCATCATAGCAGGAGAAGACCAGGATGTTACAAAGGACCTGCTCCTCCCTGTCCTGGTACTTCTTTACTGGCAACTATGTGAGGGAGGAGGGCTTCAGTGAAGGGCCAGACGTACCACTGACATTCACACACTAATGCCTGAAAGCTTGACATTTCAGTCACTGTCTGTGATAGGTACAATTGCTGAGCCCCATAATGGTTACCCTCTGTTATCAAGAAGGGATGAAATTAAGTTCAAGATAATCAATTACGTTTTTATTTTTTTTAAAGATTTATTTATTTATGCATGCAAGAACTGGGGTACAGGCCAGAGATGTGGAGGAGAAGAGGATTCACCAGAAACAGTGGAGAGGAGAGCAAGTGAATCTACTGAAATAGACTGCTGAGGGGAGCAGCGGGTGAGACAGGAGAGGTCTGCTGCGCCATGTGGGACAGCTCCCTGGCCAGGGATCAAACTCGTGCCGCAGTTGCTGCTCATAGCGTCACAGTACTGCGACTTAACCCCTTGTGCCACCAGGGAGGTCCAAAGCTTTAGTTTTCAATTAATACATTATCTAGTAAGCCCATTTCTGAATATTATCAAATATGGGATGTGATAATATCAAATATTATAAAAAATATAGTGATAAGGAAAATAGTAAAAAAAAGTTCACTCATCAGTTTTCTTTCTAGTTTGTCAAACTACACTGTATTCTTCATTCCTCGGTATAGCAAATTCCATATTGTGAATGTAACATGTAGCAGTATATAAGCACACTTGTGGAAATGAGGCATGGGAACAAGCAAGGGTTTTCTAGCATCCTTTGTCTTCCCTTTCTCCTGCCTCAATATAGATGTGTTGTTCCTCTTTCAATTGAGAAAATGCTGCTTTAAAACCCATGCTTTTCTATCCTGTCTTATCTACCATCCTGACTCTCCTGTGTTGAAGACTTTAGCACTTGATCGACCTCTCTTTCTTTTGCTCTCTCTCCTTTCCTTTCTTTCTTGACAGGATTCACATGGCAGCCCATCTCAGCCTCAGGCCACTCAACTCCTGACCATTTTGCCTCTAATGTTTTTCTCTCCAACTGCCTCAGCCACACACTACATTTCATCACTACCAATAATGATACTGATTTCAAAATTGTGATTTCCAAATCATTGGAGACACAGAGGTCACAAGGAACTGAGAATCCAGGATGCCCATGACCCTACATTGTCTTCTTTTCGCACTTGGAACAGAAGTCCTTACCATTGTGACACCTTCCTGCTGTTTTGACTTCATCTTCTACCACTCTGTTCAGTCACACTGGTCTTCCAACAAATTGAGCTCATTTATACCTAGAGTTTTATTCCATCAGCCTGATGCTCTATCCCTTCATAGGACCATTTGACTTGTTCTCTCACTTCAGTGGGGTCTTTCTACTACAGTATCCTGAGAGGATCCTTTTTGACTACTTGATCAAAACATTAACACCTCTCACACTCCAAATCACTCCTCTATCTCCTTATCCTGCTTTGCTTTTCTTCAAGCACTTATCTGACATTCATTCAGTCTCTCTCTCTCTTACTCGCATACACATACATGCACACGCACACACATGTGCACACACACATTTATTCATTGCCTATGTCCTCCATTGGATTATTAGTACCAAGAGGACAAGAATTTTCTGGTGCTTACCATTATATCGCATGTGTCTTGTGTCTCTAATGGACTTTCATTGGAGAATTAATTGGTTGAATGAAGGAATGAGTTTGAATTGGAAGCAAAATTGGAAGTAGGATTTTAAGAACATAGGATAATTTATAAAGCTTTCTAGTAAACTTTATAAAAAACATTTTTCAAATATATTATTACTTTATAAGTGAGCAATTTTAGTTCCAACAATTTGGGAAGGCAAAAGAAATCATTTTCCTAATTTTATGTGAAATCTGGAATACAAGATTCCTAGTGAGATGCCTAGTGCTTGCCTTAAAAGTTGCCCCTATCCCTCTATTACTTCATGTATGGCTTCCTTCCTCTTTTGTTTTTACCAAAACTTTTATTTTCAGCTTCTAATGTTGCCCTGTGATTGAATATTGTCTGTCCCAGACCAGACAAGTACAGTCGATGTTGTGAGTAGATTTGGTGATATACTTGAAAACTGCAGAATCAAATAAAAGCAGAATGTGATTGAAAACCATGACTTAAATCCCAGCCACATCAGAGACACCCTCTGAAGTGCAATGGGCATTTTATGCTCTTGACTTTTTAGGATATGATTCACAGTATTTGTCCCCTTACTTTAGACCAATCAGACTCCAGAATGTTTTTAAAGTTTGTCTTTAAACAAACTTTAAGATAAGATAGATAAGATAGTTCTTTTTCATAATCTTGGTTTAGAAGGAAAGCCCCAAACCAGGATGAGACTATCATTGTCATCTAAAAATATAATCTTCCTTTAATCTTTATTCTTTCTTTTTAAATCTTAGCAGATGAGATCATAGGTTTTACCAATGAGAGCTTAATTCCCTATCTCAATTTCTGAAGATTATATATCTTTTTGTGCCATTTTGGCTGCAGGTAACAGAAGATCTAACCCAAAATAGCCGTAAAAAGTGGACTGTTCAGGGCCTCCCCAGTGGTGCAGCGGTTGAGCTCTGGGTTGTGAAGCTGCCTGCAGCCTCTGCAGCACCGGTTCAATCCCCGGCCACCAGGCGAGGGTCCCACATGGCGCGCAGACCTCTCCTGCCGCCCGCTGCTCCCCTCAGCAGTGTACTTCATCGGTCTGTCTGTTTTGCTCCCTGCTCTGGCTCTGGTGAGTTCTCTCGCCCTCCTGCACTTCTGACTGTACCCAGTGCTTGCATAAATAAATAAATAAATCTTTAAAAAAAAAAAGTGGACTGTTCAGTTAATTATCTCACAAAATGAGTTGTCCAGAGGTAGCCAGATGAGTGTTGGTCTGGCGTCTCTGAGAGTCTCTTGAATTTACCTCATGTTGATAATGATGACTGCCCCAATTATAAGCATTGTACCCCTACTACATATGCCCAAACACTCCTTTATTATCTGTTTCTTTTATTAGGAAGGGACAATCCTTTCCAGAGTTCCTGCACCAGATTCCCCCTTACATTTCATTAATGACTTAGCTTGCACTAGGTCACATACTGAAAACTAACAAATAAAGAACAGCTCAGACCACTCACTCATCTCTTAGGTTGGGTACATGACTGTCTGATCCCTGAACAAAGCTGGAGTTTTCTAAAAACAGAGGATGGAGACAAGCTGTTAAGGAGACAACCTGTTGTGCTGTAGTAGAACCCATGGCTTCTACTGGAAAGAACTCTCTCAGTGAAGTAGCAGCTTAGCTCAAAGTCTGATTTGATAGGATAGGATATTATAAAGCATTTAGAAGTGATCTTAGAATACTTGTTCATTTATGTCACCACTGTTTCATTTTACCTACCTCTAGTATAATAGCATTTGCTACACATCATCATCATCATTCCATCTACATGTTACCGGGGCCTCCAATTCCTTGTTTCCAGAGCACCCAGAACAATGCCTAGGACTTAACAGAGATAGAATTCACTCATTGTGTGTTGAATGAATGAGTGAACAAATGAATGAATGAATGAATGAAGAAATAAACACATTATGAGTAAGATATTCTTGAAGCCATTTCTCATAAAGAACAAACGAAACATTTATGGAATGGAAAAAGGAAATGATGGCTGAGATGTTTGTGTGCTGCATGGAAAAAAGAAATGAAGGCTGAGATGTTTTTGAAGTTGTGTCCCTATGAACTGTTAAAATGACTATAAATGTTTAACTGTAGAAGAGATTTTAGGAATACAGTGACTTTTTAAAAATATAGTACTTAAAATCCTTTGAAGTGAAAGAGAGAATCACCTTGTGCGATCTCCAGGGATAGAGCTTAGAAAAGTGAAATTGATAGTCTAAGGAGGCAGAAAGCTTTGTCTTGTGTTGGGCTAAAAATAAAAGTGGAGCTATGTAAAGTTCAAATTGATTGTCTTAGGAAAGAATGAGCTTGCCATCACCAAGCATAGAGCAACTTGCCAATTGGTAGACGATTGTATGGTGGGAAGGGCGTATTCATTTATCAATGAATATTGGACCAAATGATGCTTATTCTCTGATGTAATAATAGCACTGATGGGGTTTCCTGACATTTTGAAAAACTAAACTCTTACCATTAAATGTTGAAATGAAGTGTAGTAGTTTTTCCAAAGTAATAAGAGATACTATGATGCTATAAAATATTTTTTAGTAATCTCACCTGTATTAATTATTCCCAATTATATGTGTTGTTCTTCTGTTGAGCTCAATTTTTTGATAGGAAAAATTCTTTAAAATGGAAAAGATACTAGTTCGATCTCATCGGTTTCATGTCTTAATGGGATCTGCTTCTAACTTCAGCACATTATCCTATTTATATATTATTTAAGTTCACCATGTGCACTCTATGTATTTGGGTGGAGAATGAAGAGAAATGCTCAGCTTCTGAGTGTGTGGGAGAGTAGGATCAGGTCCACGTGTCTTCCCACCTGCAGAATGAAAGTCAGAGAAAAAAGATGGAAAATGAGAAACTGTGGGGCATCATTCACTCTTGTAATTATAGTGAGGAAGTGTACTGCATATGTATGTTCCCTCAGTAAAACAGGTGTTCTGCCCTTAAAATAGTAATTATAGACTATTTCAGATCAATGATCTTCACTTATTTCATATCACTGCGTTATTTTTTTCCATGTTTAACCACCCTGTGATATGGAAAGCTTGCTCACCCTTGAAAAAAATCAAAGTGCATATAGATTTTCTGAACTAAGCCCCCTTTCTGGAAGTATTTTGTGGTTAGTTGCAAAATGTAATATCCTGAGGAAGGTTTAGGTTGGCTTTTTATTATAATGTGAAATAAAAAAGATAACTCTGCAATGAGTGATTTTACTTCCATTAGCCTAATGTCTTTGTGGTTTCATTTGAGGTCACTGGTAGATTATTTTTCTTGCATTATTTCATCAACTGTCAGCCCTATTAATGTAATGTAATTCATTCAGTGCTGTGATTTTTAAAAGACATGATTGTAAGCATAGAAGGCAGTTTTTGGAAGTTTATTTAGATGATTGTAGGGTGTCAGACTGCCTCAATCTTCTTCATGCTCAGTGTCTGAAGGGTCACTTCTGGATTGTACATGATCTTGGATGCTCAGTTGGTTATTCACAACTGTGTTTTTATACCCAGCACATAAAAATATATCTGCAGCTTCCTTATTATCATCTTTGAAAGACTGTGGTTTGCCTGTGGGGTGTGCAATTGTGTTTACTACTTAGATTACAGAAGGCATGCTATACCTCTTATTTAACACTAATACTAACCCTTTAAAGGAGGTTTTATTTCAGGCTTACTCTATTAATATATTCAGTCTTGGGCTTTGATTATAATAGTGCTGTGAATTTATGTTTGCATATATAGTGGTTATCATTCAAGAAATCATTTGAAAATCATTCATTAAGCACCAACTACACACGTCTTGTTAGTAGTATAACCCTAGTGGTTATAAATAAATTAGAAAACTGTCTGCTCTTGAACTTGAATAAATGATTGAGATTCATGGAAGGATCTAGAAAAAATAGTTCCTCCGTTTATTTTTTTAAAATAAGGATGATTTTTAAATGTTAAAAAAAATTAGTGCCAAACATAGAAATGGTTTCACCTTTATCATCTTCTAACTTAAAAATCACAAAATGCATATACTAAAATGCATATGGATAAAATGACACACAGTGTCTGAGATTAGTTTTACAATTATCTGGCTGAAAGGAAGTAGTGAGAATGGATAGGGTATAGATGAATCAAGGTTAGCCCTGAGTTGATAATTGTAACAGTGATAGTTGAATCTGAGCAGTGGTAGGTGGGGTTTTTATACATTTTGTCTACTTCTGTGTATGTTTGAAATCTTTATTAAATCTTTATTTCTTCATTAAAAAATACATAAGAATAAAAGGTTACTGTGAATTTAGCTGTACTTTTATAAGGACAATATCTTTTAATATCACTGAAGCATCTCTATATGTTTGAAAAATAGCAAGTTACTTGATAGTGGCGTATGATTTATTGAGACTACAAAGTTTGGTGGTTATGGATTCTGGAATCCCTTTGCTGTAACTATTAAAATACAGAAGATAAGTTCAAGGCAATTTGATCCATACTGTGTACAAAATCACTGAGCACATTTCAGATGACATGGCTATAGAAGCATGTGTGTGGCTTCATTAATGTACCATTGCTGTGTTGCTTAATAAAAGGTTCCCTGTGGAAGAAGGTTATGCTGTACATAAGCAGTGATGACATTTAACACAGAGTTTGTGAGGTCAAGTCAGGTTGAGAAGTCTAGAAAGGATGCTAATAATATAATCCATTCAGTAACTCAGAACTCTGCAAATAATTCAGTTTTGCTTTAATTCAGCCTCTGCCAAATTTGCCCTTGTCCAGCTGTCACCAATGCCAAATTACCCAATGACTTCCTTTTCTACTCCTTTTTTTGTTGACCTAGTCCATTTGTCTCTTCTTCAAGTAGAATTTAAAACATCTAAGTCATATTTCAGTTTCTACGAAGACAGGAGATGGGTGGGTATGTTTACTTTCTTTTGTCCCTGCAGGTTTTCATTGGGACCTTATTTTCTTGAAATCACTTGCCTATAAAAACATGCAGGTGAAATGATCCTTAATTTATAATTTTTAAACATATACACATAAACTCATATGGACATATATATTTATTTAAATTCTTAGATGACTTGGGGATTGAAATTCTAGAATGAACCAACCTTAGGAAAATGTTTCTCTTTAAAAATTATGAAATATTGGAACATAATACAAAAAAACAACATTGAAATACTAAATTCATGGTTCAGTTCTGTTGTTCATTGAAAGGTTTAACTATTTCCCACTGTTTAAATATCACTATCTGATCTTTTGTGCTTACTTAGCATGTCCAAAATATTGAAAAACAGATGAATGATCAAGGAATTTAAGGAATACTCCCCCAGTGAAGCCAGAAGGATATTCTTGAGAAGGAAAAAAGAATGCATGAAACTTATTTAACAAGAAAGATTTGAGTCAGGTAATCTACATAATATATCCACTGGCATTAAGGCTGTCATCTTGGTATTGCATTTCTGGTACAAATTTCGCAATAGCTGTCTTTCACTGTCGGTTCTAATAAAGAGTGTTGGTCAGCTTAAATTCCCTGGGAGCTCAGAGTTATGTTTTGTGAACTGCATGTGCCTGAGGCCTCTCATGCATGATTTAAACTGCTTTGTAAATGTCAATAGGTGGAAAAGCATTGGATCCCTTGTAGATTTCTCCAAATCCTCAAAGATGTGTATGCCATGTATAAACCATGCTGCACTCTCAAGGCCATTGCCGTTTTTTTATACTTGCCTAACTGGGGGTTTAAGGTATTGCCAGAAGCAAAATATCAGTGTGTGCATGTCTCGATCCAACTGGCCAATGAAACTCTTTATTAAGAAAACCTTTCACTGGAGAAACATCTCCAGTGACTTGAAATGGGCACACCTCATGAATGTTGAATGTTCTTCAAACTCTATTTCTTCATTCCTGACTTTTTTCAAAAGACATATTTGACTTGATTGAATTTACTGATTTCATAGTACTATGTATATACCATGGACAGCTACATGAGGGAGTAGAAAAAAATATTTCTATTGGGAGTTCCTAGACCTGGGTCCCATGCTGATTCTGCTACTCTCTGACTGTTTATCCTTGGCCAAGCCACTTTACCTTTTCAGTGCCCAACTTTCAGATCCAGTGAGACTGAATCCAGAAGGTTGAGTTAAATGCTCTCCAGTTACTCCTTTCAAGTCCAGTGTCAGGGTTTCCAAGAAATAGTGACAGATAGCCAGTGACACTTCTAAAGCCATGGAGCCATGTGACTTTTAAATTAGGCTATTCTGCTCTCTTCTGGGCAGCACAAAGTATCAGCAGGAGCCCCCAAACAATCAGTAGCAATTGCTAGAGAGGCCTGAGTATTAGCCTGAAAGCTTATCAACTCATTTGTGTTCCAAATGTTTCCATGTGATACCTATTGACCTGAAAACAGTGTAGTGTATTCTCCCTGGCTATACAACCCCCACATCAGGAACTACCTCCCACTGCCCCCACCCTCTGCCCACCCTGTATTCCTTATATCCAAAGAGGCCAATGCAAATGATGTATTCCAGAGAGAAGGACCCCATCTGAGCAAAAGCATGAAACTGTCTTTCTCAGAAGCTGTTTTATTCCACATTTTTGTTCCCCTGAGTTTCTTCTTCATTTTTGTTTTTTGTTTTATTTTTTTTAAATATTTATTTATTTATGCATACAAGAACTGGGATATAGGCCAGAGGGGCAGGGGGAGAGAGGATTCACCAGACAGGGTGGGGAGCAGAACAGGCGGATTGACTGAAATACACTGCTGAGAGGAGCAGTGGGCGAGACTGGAGAGGTCTGCTGCAACATGTGGGTCATCTCCCTGGTCAGGGATCAAACTTGTGCTGCAGTAGTTGCGGATAGCTTCATAGTGCTGACACAAACTCCTGCACCACCAAGGAGGCCTCTCTTCTTCGTTTTTGTACCCTGCAGCCTAGCATGATTCCTGGAGACTGCGATGCTTAGGAAATGAATGCCTCATAAACACTGCAGAATGGATTTATTCAGAGTCAGACAGCAGGGCCGAGATGGCCTTTTTATTCTTCCTCTTTATTTTTTGATTCCTATGTAATTCCGAATGAGTGGCTTTGAACTTTTCTTTCTGTGTGTTCTCTTTCTAACATAATATCTTCTTGCAAGGACTATGGGGGGGGGGGCGGGAGCATGGTTAAAGAAGAACACATATGGTGGCTCCAACGCCAGCTGGCTAAAGTCTGAGTCCTGGCACTCCTCTTAATGTGTTACCTTCAGCAGTTTACTTAATCTTTCTGTGATTAAGGTTTTATTCTGTAAAATGGGGATACTATGTGTGCTAACCTCAGCAGGTTGTAAAGATTAACCAGGATATGCACATAAAGCTCTTTGACAGTGTCTGGCACATGGAAATAATCGCTGTTACTAATATTGCTTTTTCTTGATTTTGTATTACTTTTAAACATTAGTATGTAAGTTGAACTTTTAAAAACAGAACCTGGGCAACTGCTCCAGCTTTGGGGGAAAAAATCTCTAGCCTTATGCCCCTCTTTTCCATCTTAGTAAAGAGTGGTCCAAAGTGGGCAGAGCTTAGGGGTCAAGGCCTTGCTCCCTCAGGCCAGGTCTGCATTCTCTCAGTCATTATGCAGTACCACAGAAATATGTCATCTTGCCATCTACTTCCTTGCCAACACACCAAGACTGATTTGGAACTGCGCAACCTGGAGAGACCTTTGAAACACTGTTCCACCAGTGTTCCATTTGTGTGTTTGTAGAATGTCAAGTAAGCACATTCTCTGTCACCCTCTGACATGACCCCAGGGTTGCTTTCTGAGGTTGTTGACAAATTTTTAGACATCCTAGTTTTATCAGCGGAAACCTTGAAGAGTGACAAATGGTTCTTGGAAGAGTTGGTACATACTATAAAATGTCAGCTGGCTCATTTATAACCCGGTGATGTCCAGTGTCTAAGCCGTGCTATCAGCATGGTCTATAGATAACTCAGCCTCATGATGCCCCGCTCTCCCCAAGTACTTTGTGCAGCTGTTCTGGTTGAAGACCCAGTTGACATCTATAATAGATATCAAATGGAGAGCCTCTTATTTTATCACTCTCTGTGTTTCAACACTGGCGGTCCCCATGGACTGTCAGAAACAGGCAGCCGGCACATTATGGGAAAGGTGACTTGCTGAGTCCCTGTGCCCTTAGGACATTATTAAGTGCTAGGGAACCTTGTTAGCTCATAAAGTTGGTTCAAACCAATTATTGCTGTGTGACTATTACTATTGCCAAGAATGTTACTCTTTTAAATTCTTGCCCATAAAGTCGATCTTTCCATTACATTATATCATAGAGCAAGGCTTCTGATCTGGCCGTAGCTGTATCCCACTGGCTGCAAAGACTAAACATTACATTTGCTGCTCAATATTGGTTACCCTTCAGTGCTTCATGGAGGCAGCAAGACTGCTATTTATAGATTTACTTTTTGTCTCCCTAGTTCAGCGCAGTCAGTTTTGACACACTGTCCCAGTAATCTGATCAGCCATGCTGCTTTTAAATGAAGGTCTAGGCCTTGGCCTCTGCAGAGAGGGTGACAGCTGTCAGATACAGATAGTAGGCTACAGATCCTGGCTGCTAAAACCCTCTCATTCATTCCTGTTACAGATCATTGACCACAGCTTGAAGCCATGCTTTACAGTCGGCCGATTAGTTGGCAAGAGATCTACATACTGTATTAGCAAGGTCAACCACTGAGATAAAGGCAAAAACTTAAACCCTGGCACTATTTTTAAACCAGTAGCCATTTGTTAAAGCTGGTTATTTTGGTGCATGTCCCTCTTCCTCTCCTTTTTATCTCTCTCAAAACAAAACTAAAGAAACTTTTTAAAACTCTTCGTCAGAGTTAATGAGATGGTTCAAAGGGTGAGCTATTTCAAATCTGAGAAGAGTGTGGTCTTTCTCAGAAACTCACTCAGGCACCTCGGAGTAGAGAACAATATTAGCCATGCTTATTCTTAACTTCCATCAGAATGTGTTTGGAGATTTCAACTCAGGGATCCCTGATGAAAGTTGGAGCTATTTGAGTACTTTGACCATGAAAGTGGATTAAGCAGGTCCGGCCTGGAGAGGGTCGAGTAATGGCTCATACAGGATTTCAATCCTGTTCATTCCTAAATGAGGGGGTTGGTCTTCATTGATGGGCAGAGGATTAAGCCTGTTTGCAGGTATTTCCTTTTCTGGGGTCCTCCCTTCCCCCAACACCTTGTATCTGGGTGTTCTGAAGTCTGGCTTTGTTTCAGCATGCCTGTGTCAGACTTGCATAAGGAGAACCTGTACCCTGGGACACCTCTCATTAAAGTGATTAATTGACTTCTTCATATCCCATGAACATCCCTGCTGTTCCAGAATCAACACCAGTGACCAAATCTTCAATCTTATCTTTACCCAGAAGGGTGTCCACCCCCAAATCTTGAACCCCACTATCTAGCCACCCTCCTTTTTGCTTTCCTCATACTACTTCACTCCCACTCAACATTCCTTTACCTTTATGACAGCCACCTGCCCCTTCACCTTTCTCTGTTTTCCCCTAAGTCCTCATTGTTCTACTATACTTGGACCAGCTGGAGTTCCCATTCTTTGTCAAGGTTAGATTCTGTACTGTCTTTGTTTTATATTTCTTTCCTTTTCTGCTGTGAACTCACTGTATTTTTGATGCAGTCCCAGCTACTGGCTGATCACTCCTCTTTCATTCTCTACTTTTTGTCAACTCATAACCAAGTTTAGTGTCCTCCAATTTCAAGGGCACTCAAGGCCTTGACAATATATTTTAGTCTTCCATCTTGGAAACTTTGTCCTATCTTATTTCTTCACCTCCCTACAGTGTCATGCACACCTTGGTTAAATATACCTTGTATGGTCAGGTTGCTTTTGCTCTTCTTTCACCCTGGAGAACCACTAGAAAGACACATTTCAGCATACTTTGCATAAATAATAAATACTTGTAGGATGAGTGCCTGTATAAAAGTCAAATGTTTTACACTGACAATAAAAATGAATGGAAAGAGATTAGTTCTGAGCACAAACAAACTTCAGATTCGAGACTCACTAGACGTACAAATTACTAGACGGGACAGATGACTCACTACACTAGATTTTCTCATCTATAAAATAGAGGTAAATGATATCAGCCTTACAAGTTTTTACGAAGATAAAAGGAGAAAGATGGAAATGCCTAGCACTGGACCTGAGAGAAAGAACACGATAAACATTAATTCCCACTGTTCCATACAACACCCACCCCTGTCCTCAGTGTTCTGTGAAATTTATTTCCATTTACCCTAGGAGAGCTACAGGTAGGACTGATTTGGGAATGGAGAAGGCTGGGAGTTAGAGAAACCCCCATGGTTTCCTAACATTTTACAGTGTAAAATATGGGGCTGTGTAAATAGACCTCACCCTACAAAATGTGACTCACACTCACATTTTCAGCTTCCTGCTCAGGGAATCAGTGCAGAAACTGGGCTTCCACTTCTCTGCTTCAAACTGGAGCTGGGAAGCACTAGTCTGTGTGGAAGAGCCTGAGGGAATCTCCACTCAGCTATGTGTGGTGCACAAGGAGAGGATGAGTCAGTCCCAGAGACTCCACAGGCCTCTGCTCCAGATTCATAGTGCAGTCACACCTTTGTGGAGGTGGAGCAGCAGGCCAAGAAAACTCCCCCTATCCTCCTAACAGCCATCAAGAGAGGGGGGATTTGGGAGGAATCTGGTCCTGTTAGCACTGAGGGAGAGGAAGTGGACTCTGCTTTGGGATACTAATGACTGTGCCCCACAGGGGTGATCTTGTCCATTTCACTTACTTGCAATAAAATATATGAGATGAACATTTGCAGGAAGCTCATGTATTTGTCAAATTCAGATGTAGTTCAGGCATGTGATGGGAGTGGGGGAGTCATGTGACTGAATTTTCTGTTAGATTCTGAGTTCTTGGTCCTAGGGAATCATTTGACCTCACTCTGGCAGCCCAGGGGGAAGGGACAGGGCCGGTGAGCACTTGTGATACACATGGCAGGCCTCTCCCAGTTCCAAGCATATGAAGG